>NW_017728960.1:4776563-4788014 GCF_001723915.1 Gavialis gangeticus
TAGCCTTTATTACAAGTGGATGCAATATCAGAAATTAAACTTCATTTTACTTTACCTAGTCACCTTATTTAGCAGACAAAGCACACAGTAGAGCCATGCTAGATTAGCATTGCAAACACACCATTATTTTGCAGATCCTTTTAACAAATTAAACCCCCCCCCACAAAAGCTAGAATGTTTGCTAGAGATAACTTAAGGCAAGAGGATGAATGCAATCCTCCTGTTCTCCTTTCTCCCTTCCACACTTTCTCAAATATTCTATTACAATAAGCTATTGTATTTGACTGAGGATCACACAAACATTTTGCAGTAAGCTCTGCCAGAATCATTTAGGAATAGAAAATTAGGTTTTTTAGGATGAAGCTGTCATTTCTACCATTTTAGAGCAATACATTAATATGAGTGTTTACATTAATTATGTGAATCTGCAGCTAAGACTATGAATGCCAGACACTGAATTCCACTTGGCAATTAAGTCATTGTTTAGCTGGACTGTATCTGGTGGATGGGTAACGAAGGGCCAACAAGTTTTGCAAGTTCCTGCTAGACCAGGATTACTCAAGTTTTTTCTACAATGTGGCCTATATCTTAACAGACCAATTGCCTTGGGAATGACTTCCCTTCAATATGGTATAACTGAAGTGGGGGTGGGGAACAACAGGGCAGCAGCTCCAGGCACTGCCTTTGTGGGGTGGCGCAAAAACAGCCACTGCTGCAGCTGTAGCTAATTGCGCCACCACAATCAGCACAGGGACAGTCTGCTCTGCCCCAAGAATGGAGCTGCCTTGTTGTGCCTCTGAATTCACCTCCCCTCCCACTTGTCATCGGATATTGTTCCTGTGGGAAGGAAGAAAGTGCTTCTTTGGAAAGATTTAGCACTACCTGCATACAAATAATCTGTATGTTTTTACCTGGTTTTAGTTTGAAAAAAAAACAAAACAAACAAACAAACAAACAAAAAAACACATTCTGTCATTTTTCATAGAGGAAATCTCCAGAGGCCTGCTTCTCTGCAGCCTGCACTCTGCCCTGCCTTCAGACACACCAAGTGACAGTAAAACAGGGTCACTTTCACTGTGGTAGCATTTTTTGCCCCGTTCTGCAGTCACTGACACCAGTGCCAGGCACGGAAACATGGGGAGTCAGACCCAGTGTCTGCTCTTGCTCTTCAGTTCATCTGCTCTGTTTCCCTCACTACAGACCAGCCACTTTTTCAGGCACCACCAGCATGTGCTCCATAGTTTGGGAACTGCTGTGCTAGTTAATAAGACAGTTGGTGGACATTTTATTGCAACACTTACGATTAAAACAAATGTAAACCACAACTTCCTGTAAGACGTAATGAAGGATAAGTTATCTAGGGCCTGAAGCTCTCCTTTCCCTAACACCTATCACAGGAGAGGCAAGTTTTAGGCATTGGGGAAACTGTAACAGGGGTGTTCTTTTGGTGCTTGCTGTGACATGGGGTTTCTAATAAATCACATCAACAGTTCTTTTTCATTCTGTATTTTTAAACATACCAATTGCTAGGTAATTATTATAAACTGTACAAGATTAGAGAATGGAGACTGCAAGTGTTCATGTAGCAGTTAGTGCAGGGGGCCACAGTCAAGATTGACATTCTACTTGTAACAGTCACTGACTGTGAGCTTGGGGTAAGGTTGGGAATATTTATCCCTCCTGCAATTTCCTAGAGAATTGTAGAGTTCTGAGATCCTCAAGGCAAAGAAACCATGAAAACACAGAGCAGAACAAAGATAATGAATACCATGCAAATGACAGAATTTAGGACTTTTGTCTTAAGAAAAAAACTTCCAAAATAGATACAAAAAGAAATATTGTCTAAGCAATATGAATGTTACAATTTACAAAGTGAGCTACAAGGTGTATTCATCAATCTGCTATGGCAAACATGCAGACTCTGCTAAAATTGGCAGTACTGGTAATCAGCCTAATTAGAGTGTAGATTTAGAACAACAGGTAATTGCATTGTAAAACCAGTTTTAGCTTGCTGAATTTGAGATTGCTGTATACCCAATGCAACAGCTGTTAGCACAAATCTCACATAATTCAGTTTAAGTACCAGTAAGTTTGTCTGAATAGAAAATGTTGACATCTTTCATGCTGCTTTATCTGCACCACTTAACTTCCTTTTTATAGATATGCGTGTATGCAACTCCAGAGAGAAGCCTTAAAAAGTGCGAAGGTTTTACTAACAGGTCATTCTTACAAACAAACAACTCACAGCCCCTTCCCTGAAAACAGAGGCTTATTATACAACCCAGCATTAAAACTAAATTTCCAGAGTCAGATTCTGTTAAAGCCCTTTCATACCATGCTCTCAGAATGAGGAAACCCACTTACATAAATTTATGTGCAATTAGGTCTCAGTTTTGCTTTTCATAGTAGAAATGTGGGATTGCTGAAGTCGCTTTTGCATGTCTGATATCTACTTTGAAGAATATGAACAAACTGCTCTCTTATCAGGTTACATTTGACTTAACCAGTAATGTATTAAAAACATAGCCGGGGAGCCAAATAAGTTAGTTTTATGGCATAATTTTGCCCAAAGTTAAACTGCTGAGAAAATAAATCAGAACTGGGAAAAAGAGGTATATTAGCAGCAATGATGCCAGATTCACCAGATCAGCATTTGCAGTAAGAGGCAACATGCTCCTGTGAGAAGGTCTTATTCCACACAAACACAAAGTGTTCCAGAAGACTGAATTTCTGCCTCCATTTGGAAAGGCTGCACCAACCTTCAGCTCAGCCCCCATGACAGAAATCTAGAAAGCATTCCACTTTAACTTGGTTTTGGCACAGACCTAAATCATTTCTTTCTGTAAGTGTGGAGTATGAATCTTTACTCACTGCGGGCACTTGTACACATGATGGAGGTTTAATCCTTAGGGTTGTATTCTATGCCTCCTAAATTGAAACAGTGGGGTTTTATTCTTCTGTCACTGGTATGGCAAGGGACCAGATCCTCCCCTCCCCAGCAGAGCCTGCCTGCCTGCAGCCAGAGGGTGAGATGCTGGTGGGCTGAGCAGCTCCTGAGCTGCAGGGGGCCCTGGTCCTTCCCACCATGGCAGCGGTACCCCCTGGAGCCACACTGGTGGTCTTCTAGAGGGCTGGGTGCTGCCCCAGCTCAGAGGTAGCACCCAGCCCAATCCAACTCTTCCCGACCCCAAGCAGGGACAGCATCTGACCCGCTACCAACCTGCCTGGGCAGCCCTGAGGGGCACCACCACCATGAAGGGAAAGACCAGGGCTCTCACAGCTCAGGGGCCACTTGGCCCACAGGCAGCTCACCCCCCGGCTGCAGGAGAGGCAGGTAGTTTCTGCTGGAAAAAAGGATTGGGCCAGGCAGAAGTGGTGAGTGGCCCAATTCTTTTTTTCTGCAGAGCCTGCCCACCCCTCCTGTGGCCGCGGGTGGGGTGAGGGGGTGAGCTGACTAACAGCTGCAATGCATCATTGCAAACTAAACTAAATTTGGGTGTAGTTTAGTTTGCAATGATGCAAACTCTTTAAAAAAAAACAAACACATATGTACAGTGTGATGACATTAAGCCATACAACATGACATTTTTGTCACTTGTACATGGCAATGGCATCACATAAGCATCCTGCCTGATTATTGCTTCAAAGAATATTATGATCATTAAGAAAAAGTGACTTTACATACGTAACAGAACATTATATGTGTTTAGAATTTAATAAGGAAAAAAAAAATCCTTTTCATTACTATCTGCAGAAAGGAACATAGTAAGCAGTCAGGATGGAGAGCTGAACTGGACAATTTAGGTTCAGTTTTACTGAGTCAGTTTCCCTTTTCTGTCTTTGTGATTAGAGTTTTTTAATCTAACCAAACGCACTGTCATGTACAACAGGAAGCACAATATATCAATAATCACATTGGAAAAAACATCTATTTTAATTCTCTTCTAAACACCCCTTTCCCCCCTACCCCACAGCAACTTTCAGAGCAAGTAACTGCTACGGTAGACAATTAATTACACAAAAAGTTACATTTTGATTCTCCCCTACACACAGATCTCACTCAAAGCAGCAGACCCCCACTTTTACAGTTGGCTTGAATAGTACTTCATACTCAAGTTTCTACTTATTTATAGGCTGCATTGGCTACTCAGAAACAAATGCACTAGTCCCTGGTCAGGGGAAGGATAGGAAGTTTCAAAGTGCATGGTCAACAGCCTACAAAAGCCCATAGCAGGGAGGTCCAGGTTGGATTCATGAACTACATCTATCAGTCTTTTCCTGCCTAGAGCTGACTGTAGGCTGGGGACTATTTCTTACCCATTCTGGTTGTCTTTTGGTCAGATCTTCCAGCTGCCGAGGACTTGAAAGAAAGCAGTTTGCAGTCTGCCTGACAGCACTGGATTTTGCAGAGCAAATGTTTTTCTCAGGGGGTCTTATATGCAAGGGAAAGGGGCGGGGAGAGCAGAAAGCTGCCAAGGGGAGGATCTGGTGCTAAAAGAGTGTGGGAGGTACTAGGATAACATACGATCTTCTTTCTTGTACCCAATTAATGCTGCAGGAAGCTACTCGGTTCTACTGCTCCCTGCTGCTCCCTTTTGAAATACAGAGCTGTATCGGATTCTTGCGGACTTCCCACATGCTTCTTCTATTCGTACTCTAGACACGTATATGGGGTAGTCGTGTGTGGTGAGCACAAAAACCCTCTTTATGCAGAGAAAAGCCTTTTGCTTTTAGCGGGGGGCGGGGAAGAGTTCTGTTTATAAAACTTTTCTTTTTGGGTAGGATTTCAAGTCTCCTAGTAGGCAATGCACGCCTAACCAGATCACAGCTCCTAACTGTCTTTGCTTGGCAGGCAGTTGTGTTTTAATATTCGCATGGCTCTTCAGTCCCTTAAGTCAGACAGCTGGATGATATCTTCCCACTCACCAGCTGCAAGCAGATCCATTTCTCCTGTGAAATCTTCTGCAAATTATTTAGCTGAAACCACAGCCTCATCTCAAACCCCTGTGTTAGCAACTCCAACCCCTGAGCTGAGGGCGTGACAGATAGAGGCACACAGGCAATTAAATTAATTTAGTCCTTTTGCCTGTTTATAAATTAGATACAAGCAGCCTGTGTTTGTTTGTTTTTTAATTTAATCTCTTTGTTGCTAACTCAAATGCTTTGGGCAAACACATTCCAACCTAATGCATGCTTGAGAAATCCTTTCTGTGAGCCTGTCTTTGATGCTTTGAGAACCACAGTGGCATATGTGGGCCCATCTAAATCATCCAATATCATTTCTCCCTCCTGACTGGACACTCTGACCTTAACTGACCATTTTCAACCAACAAGGTAACAAGGTGTATTTTGTTTCATGTTTCAGTTGATTTTGAAGATGGGCATGAAATTAATTTTCTACAAACATATAAAGGAAGAAAACTGCACTTCCATCTATTGCAAATAGCGTGTAAATAGTGGAAAAAAGTATCCAAGTTGTATTTGAAACCCATTGAAATGTCCACTAATGTGGGCTCTATTCCCAGCTCTTTCACTGACACAGGATAATTTTTGTCTCTTAAAGTCTCTGGGCCTCTGCTTTAATGTCTGCAAAATGGGGATAATGATGGCTACCTCATTCATGAAATGTGTGGAGATCAACCGATGAAAAGTCTGATACAAGAGTTAACTATTACTACTATAATTTTGCTCTTTGTTCACCCTGCTCTCCTGATGTACAATATATTCACTGCTCCCTTTGCCTCTCACTTTTATCTTTCAATCAAACATAATGAACTGCTCAAGGAAAAGCTTAATTTACCACTCTACCCTGTCCTCAAAACTGCTTACTATGTTAATAGTTATTTATGCACTTAATCATTCTCTCTGCCCTCTCTTCTGAAGACTCACCCTTGTTCACCCAATACTGTTCCCCCCTCAATTTTTCATTCTTAACATACTATTTTTGACTAAGCACAAACCTGTTCTGCTATTTTTCAAGCCAAATATTAAATGCACAACCTCGGCTATCCTCATGTAATTTAATTTTCAGCATCTAGAGCCATACCAGGAATCAACAGAGCATCTGCTGCTCAGCTCCCCCCAAGTTCACATTTAGAATCTGATCCTGCAGTCAGATGTGCATGGAGCTCCTGTAGGATCTGCTGACATCAATGGAACTGCACACAGGTCCATGCATCCATTCCCATAGCCTCAAATGGAGGATCAGGAGCCTACAATATGTGGGAAACTTAAAACTTCTCAGAGATGGCCTGGCCCCAATGCTATGAAATCAGTGGGAGCTTTTCCAGTCTGGAACAAAAGTGTGCAAAGGATTGTTCTGATACACCATTAAATGCAGCTATGCAGATTATATCAGGAATACTAAAAAGTATGCCATTGCCATGGCTTCCAGTCCTAGCAAACGTTGTTCCCTCACAGCTCCACTGCGATGCCACATGCATGAGGGAATACCATAAGGACATCGGTAACCCAAACCTCCCAATCAACAAGGACATCACTACGCCACGACTGGATAGGTTCAAATCTAGAAAACCCTTCTGGAAATATGCCAACAAGCTCTATGATGATAACAAGAGCACTGAAGTACAATGGAGGGAAGACTGGGCAAACACCAACTTGCCACCGAAATACATCGTCACCAACCCTACAGTTCCCCAGCCAGAATTTAACCTTCTGAGAAAGATTTGGTCCTCCCTGAATCGCATCTGGATGCTTCCTGGAAAATGTGGACACCTACTCCATAAATGGAGAATCAAAGTGAGTCTGGGTTGCAATTGTGGTATGATTTTTCAGACAGTGCAACACATTGTGAACGACTGCCCAATTAGATCATTTAATGGTGATCTAAAAATCAATCCATGCAGCTAACCCTGAAGCAGTTAAATGGTTATTATATTTAGATATTAATCTATCAATGTTGTAATCCTAAAATGTCATACGCAAGAAGAAATGGGAGCTTCACCTGTTGGAGTGGGGCAGAATTCAACTAACACTGAATATTTCTGAAAACGCAATGAAAGTAGTGAGAGTGCCAAAGAGCAGGGAGGGAGGGAGGAGTGCCCCACATACCTGACATTCATACAGATGCAAACCCCTCCACTCCCTGAGCAATCCTGGATGTAGAGAGTTCAGGTCTGTTGTCATACCTGAAGCAATCATCTTACCTCTGAAGCGTGGAAACTAAACAATAGCTGACCCATCTGCACTTTTCAGTCACAGCTGACATGCTAATTGCAGTGTAAAGAATGTGAAGCATGCCTTAAGCAAACTCTTCAAATGCTATTACTTTTATTTATAGTTTTTTGTGAGATTTACTATAGTCTATTCTTAAACAGCACAAGATGCTGCATGTCCTCACGTTTGGATCCATAACTTCAAGCCCCTAACAGCTATGCAACTATGAAACTAACTCTTTAAATGTTCTGGTTCATAATTCTTTAAGTGCAGATAGCACATACATTCAGTTGTCTGGACCTTTTTGATTTTTCAGTCTCAATACTATGGCTACTAACAACTGTACCAATTATATTGACATTGGTACATAATAGTGAGCTCTGGAGGACAACAACAGTTTCTATGCTTTATGTTTGCATAGTGCTTTGTACATTGGGGCAATGATTTCTTATCGGTATTCTTAGGTGTAATCACAATAGAAATAAGCTGTAATAATCACCAATTAGATGTTAAATTAAGGACATAAGCACATTTCACAACCCATAAGTCACCAAGCTGTTACAGCCTGAATTAGTAATGACTTTTGTTCACTGTTGCCCTGGCCAGGATTCAAACTAGCCATCTGACAATCTAGCTGCCTCATTACTGATGACTCTCTCCATTCAGTTAATTTATTTACCAAACTAAGCAAGTTAAACTTAAGCAACAGTTTTTCTACCTTGTTCTGTCACTGCAGCAGCCACAAGTATTCTTCACGAACTATGGATGTGACTTAATTGACCTCAGCTTTTATACTAGTCATATATCATTGAGCCAAATAAAATAGTTAGCCAACAAAATAATAAATATCACAAACAGTAGGGTAAACAGCAATCTTTGGAGTTGTCCTTGGCTATACAGGTAGCTTAGGAGTGGGAGCCTGACCCTGTATGTGTTTGTAAAGCACCGTGGACATTTAAATGGATCTTTGTAAAAAAATCACGGAAGAGATCTTGCAGTCCTTAGACAAAACTGCCATTGAGGGGCTTTGCTAAGTCAGGTCTGTAGGATTTGGCTCAACAATTTTATTTACTTTACCTCTTCCGACTGTGCAATCAGTATTACAGCAAAGGACAAAAAACAAAACAAACAAAAAACACTTAAAAAAATTAGGAAAAAACTCCCCACTGAGACAGTTTCTCTGCTGTGGAGAAGGTGAGCATGAGATAGACACTGATTAAAAAAGTGCATATAAAATTCATGCATGGAAGGTTTTCAGATAAGAAGTCCTGCAGAATTATATTCAGCAAAAAAAAAAAAAAAAACCTACATGAAAAGACTGTTAAGACTGCAAAATCCTAAACCAAGTTAGGAAATGTCTCAGTGAAGAATGCTGATGCAAAAAGAAAATTAATTAAATTTGTATTGCGTTATAATTATCGTCAATTATGAGATTACCCACTATTATGTCTACTAAGTGAGCTGTGATATCATTTTTCTCATTGGCATTCGCATTCAGTATGTGGCCCTGGGCTTTCTATAATACCCACCACCCCAGACCTAAACTGAATATAAAATTAATTCTCTCATAGTCTTATACTGTCATCTAAATGCTTCACTGAAAATTACATTTCTGTACACAGCAACCCCTGTTAAAGGAGGTGGCATTACTGGTATTTACCTCATTTTGCAAATGCAAATTGTGGCCAAATTGTCAAAAAACAAAAAAAGAAGAAGAAAACCCCCAAGGTCGTCCTAAACTTTCTTGTCTATTGGATGAGCATGACTAAGGCATGCCAGTTCCTGAAGACAATTGCACATGAGAGAATGATGTGGCCTGTATCACGTTCAGCTGTGTTTAATTCCCCAACCCAAATAACCAGGTACACACTTATAACTAGAACAGCCCTTGGCACAAGCCCAGACTGGAGATCAAACTCAAACCTCTGGTCCATCATGAAACACCTTAAATCAGTGCAACTCAAACTACAGTCCCTGGAGTCAAGTCATCCAGCCCATGGGCCCCCCACGAGTTCAAAACTTAACTGACCTGGGAACACTGGCAGTGATAACTGCCTACAGTTCTGGGAGCAACTAACACTTCCACTGCCCCTTCTTTAAATTTTCTGACCCATGGGGAGCCCCATGGATTGGACAACTTAGTCCCATGTGCTGGATCAGGCCAGTGTGTAGGGCTGGCCCATAGCCAGACCTGGTGCATGGGGTCAGACCATAGATGGAGAGAGAAAATAGTATGGGGGGGGGCGAGTGCATGCATCAGCACGAGAGCTATAACTCCCATTGTGCTCTGCGTGGTGCAATGCATGTATGGTTGATGCATGTATTCTTCGTCAGCCACGCAGAGCTCAATGTGCATGGGGTGCTGGCGTGGCTGCACACGGAGCAACAACTTGGTGCTGCTGCTGTTGCCGGCTGCCACAAAAATAGTTTGGGGAGGCTAAGCCCCTCCAGGCCCTGGCCTTCTGCTGCCTATGGGTCAGACCTAACAAATGGGGTCAGTTTGCAGGCCAGATCCAGCCTACAGACTTGACCCCATGTGCCACACTCTAAAACTGTCTCACACATCTACTAAATTTTGGTGCCCAGTTTGAAAACTTCTGGCTTGTTTTTTCTCAGAGGTCATTGCATTAATACAGTGCTTTTCATTGCATTTGCCACTGTGAACAAAATGGACTCCAGATGCCTCATACTGAACACCCAGGAAGTTAGGAGCACCCATTAACAGGTCACCTGCAAACATTTTGGTTTACAGAAAAACCCTGTGGCAGATCCTGTGATGTAGGAGCAGCTAGCAGACAGAAGAAATGAGGAAGAAAGTCTAGCATTTCTTCCGTCTGCTAGCTGCTCCTATATCACAGCCCTGCAGACTAGTTTTTAACTTTAGCTACAAACATTAACTTAGATGTGGAAATAATTTTCAGCGAAGCACTGGATGCACTGTCTGGATGCTCAAGAAGGCCAGATTTTATTTTATGAATCTGAAAAAAATGTCCACTTAATTCTACTGACTACAGGACTAAAGAAACAATGTATTTTGATTATTTTTGCCTAGTCTGTTGTGTTTGCATACATAATATATGACATAGCAGATTAATGTACTTTCTAATAAGTGCACATTTATTTTTGCTTCAACCTTAAACTAAATAATATACCCCAGCTTATTAGTGAAACTTCTAGCTTCTTTTTAACTTATATGCATTGTGTTATATATGATGATTCACCATACCATCTGCACCCCCTTTTCAAAATACGAGATCTGTCTATGAGGGTTGCCAATGCTTGTGAATCTCTTGCAAGCTATGGGATATGGATATTGAGATCAACTGGTTGACTGATTGATCTGGAAGCAAAATACACAGCATGTTTACACTGCTATAACCAACTAGTATAAATACGGAGCAGGCATGCATCAAACATGCCTATATTGGTATAGGTTCTTCCTCTCAGGATAAGGTCACCCACCCTCAGAGAAGTCAGGAATAACTAACTATATACCTGTGTCAGTTATGCTGGCTGAGGGGGTCCTGTAGATCCAGTCAATTTTATTCCAGGGTAGCTCTTTGCCCAATGCTGACAAGCTTTTACTGACTTCCCTGCCACCTAGTGGTAAATAGTTGGATTGTTGTAGCCATGAGAGCCCAAGGAATGCAAGAAAAACAAGGTTTGCTGGTAATATCTTTTATTGGACCAACTTTGTAACTGGGAGAGTTGTTAGACAAGCCTTCAGGAAAAATGTATAACTTCTCTCCCAATTATACAGTTGGTCCAATAAAATATATAATCAAAAAACCCTTGCTTCTCATCTAGTGGTAAGGTATTGTAACAGAACCTGCTGTGGGGAGCTACAGTTGGACAACTGGCCATCTCTTTGCTACAGACATTAGCGTAACCTATATTGGTGAAAACTGCTTCCATGACAAGAATGCTTTTTGTGGGGCAGGGGTTGTTAGCCTCACATCCAACGCCCAAATCTGAAGAGTCAGGAGACTAGTTTTTGTCTAGCCTCTACTCACCAGCATGTCTGGCATGAATGTCCTCATGGGGTCATAAAGGGCCACAGGCAGCCCCACCACAGCAAAGTATCAGTCTCAGTTACAATTCTGAAATCCTGGAGGGGATACAATTGTTAACAGCTGAATCAGCGTTTCCCAACCAGTGTGCACACTGGCATGCGATCAGGCATGAACAGGTGTGCCGTGTAATCCTGGGGAGCCACGCCCCACCCCACCTGTCTGTCTGTCCATCCACAGCAGCAGCAGGTGGGGGGGGGGGGGG
>NW_017728960.1:4788082-4797096 GCF_001723915.1 Gavialis gangeticus
GCGGGGGGGGGGGGGGGGGGGTGGCTCCAGCCAGTGATTCAAGCACCATGCCAGCCTCCCCCCGCTGCTCCATGTCCAGCTGTGCACCACCTCCCTCCACCCCAACTCCGTGTCTGGTGTGCCGCGATGTTTTTTTATTCATGTAAGTGTGCTGTGGGAAGGAAAAGTTTGGTAAATGCTGAGCTAAATAGCCTGGACCAGCCAGAAGGTACAGTTACATTAGCCACATGACTGAGAATGACAGCTAAAAGGCTCCCAAAACAAGCCTGTCTGGCAGCACCATGACAAAAGGAAGAGAGGATGACATGAAGAGACTCCTCACGCCAGTTAAGGACAGAAAGACCTTGTAAGTTAGTGACCTGAGCAAATTAAAGGAACTAGCTCAGAATAGATCTGGTTAGTGAAAACTGATCTCTGCTTTGGGATGGTGTAAAAAGTGTACTGAACTGATCAGAAATGTTGCTGGTGAACTGTTGGTGTCCTAAGGATGAAAGGAAATTCCTACTGTGTTGGGAGTTTTAGTCCCACATGTGGGAATCCCTCCCGCTGTTAGGCTGCTGGCCACAAGTGTTGGCCTCCTGGGGCAGAGGCAGCCTCAGAGCTGTAGGCAGTGCAAGGGGAAGGAAAGCAGAAAGAACTTAAGCAACTCAGAGCAACTCTGCTCCCTTTTCCCCTCTCCTCCTTTGGCAACAAGGGCATCCTCCCTGCTCTTCCTTCCCTGCAACCCAGACCACAGAGGCACTACAGCTTCTCAAGGAAACCATTTTAAGAATTTTTTAACATGAACAAGACAGCCTCTTCTTCCCTTAACTATTTCTGGAAATGGCTAAACTTTTACTGAAATGTTATTAAACAAAAGACTGATAGAGACGCCCAGAGTAGGAAATTTCAGCTGAGCAGATAAAGTTTTGCAAAGTTATAAGCAATTGATAACTTGTTATGCTGGGAAATCTCAGGTATCATTAACCATTAAGTGCTACTCCCTGCACTCCTTTATATAGAACAGACAGAAGCTCCTCCCACCCCTTTTACTGGCTTCCCATAGAATCAGTGTTACTAATACTCTGGGGTTTTGTTCTTTTTAAAACAGCATTATTGCTATAAACACCATCTTGAAGGTTAAAAAATGCCCAACATATATTTACAAAACATGTTTCCAAATATCTTTCCCAGTTTATTCATAACAAGATGTGATCCCAACCTTATGAGCATTCAGCTGTCAGGCTGAGAAACATTAGTTTGATTTTGTTTTAAAACAGCAGGCATGGAAGTGGGCCTCTATGCAGCATTTCATGCCAACTTGGCAAAGTGGCTGTCTGCAAAACAAATGTTATTGGCCTCTTTTAGCTTTCACCTGACATTTCCAAGGCACACTTTTTCAGGAATTTCAACTTACAACTCATTTCTGATGACATAAAGCCATGTCTATTCTGCAATTCCGTTATCCTGGAAGCAGACAGACTTACAATGTATATTACACATTTAATAATAAATAACAGTTTTGCCAATTCTCAATATGTTATCACAAATCTCACAATATTTGGTGTTTCTATTAAATCACCAGTTCAGTTTCTGCAATCTCAGCTTGGGAGAATTTCAGTTGCAGTTACAATTCTAGACCTCAGGTGTGATAAGACAAACTTTAAAAAATCAAAAGCCAAAAAGAAAAAAAAGGAGACATTCTTTTTGAGAGCCGTGTGGTTCTCAGCCAAATCTCCTGATTTCTAGGGACCTGACTCATGAGTTTTGAATGCTTGGGGTTGGCACTACTGAAATGGTGACAAACTGA
This sequence comes from Gavialis gangeticus, assembly GCF_001723915.1. Classification (NCBI taxonomy): domain Eukaryota; kingdom Metazoa; phylum Chordata; order Crocodylia; family Gavialidae; genus Gavialis; species Gavialis gangeticus. The sequence continues at coordinate 4,789,872 of NW_017728960.1, forward strand.
TGTTTAGAGACAATTGCAAAGGGAAATCTCAGCTGGGGCTGATGGAACAAACAAAACTGATGATTAAACAGACAGACACTTTGGTAACGACAGCAGCTTCCTGCAGACAACTATCCTGGTCCAGTGCCAAACACTAAATTCCTCTGGGCTATTAGGGTTTGATGCCAGAAGCCCTTCACTTAATTTTATTCAGTCTTTCCTTATGCAACCTCTCCAGAGGAGGAGTACGTGTACTGTTAGTTAGTCAAAACCTGAACTGAAAATTGTCAAGAAATTTGTGTGTGTGTGTGAACTGAAAATTGTCGAGAAGTGAGTGAGTGAGTGAGTATTTGAAGTCCATTAAGACCCTGTCAAGGATCGAAGAAAACACCTACTCCAGGATCTGTTTTCTAATGTTCTTTCATTCCTACATTTCCAAGGTCACATGCTCAAGTGCACTTTTTAAAAAAATTATATACTCTAAATCTGAACAGTGCACATTCAGCCTGATTGCCATATTTAAGCAGACAAGATTAAATTCCCAGGTATTTTCTTAGCAAAGGAGGATCTAAAATGTTCACGGAGAACTCTAAGGACATTCCCTGTTCAGAGGCTAAAATATTTTTAAAAGGGAATATCTTTATTATATAACTCCTGATTTGTTTCAACTGCCTCAGATAAAATCCCATAAGGAATTCATGTTGTAATGCCTCATTGAACTTAAAACAAACCAAGCAATCCACACAAACAAACCCTTAAAAATCCACCCCTCAACAACTAAAAACCCTAATTTGTCCTATTTTTTGCTTGTCTACAATTTACAGCTGACAGGCTTTTTACATAAGAAATTTACCTAAAAAAAATTACACCAAGAGCCACTCCAATCCCATTCCTCTGCCCTATCTCTTGCTCTGCTTTCTGCTCCCTGTCCTGTGTTCCCTACCCAATCTGTTGCTCTGCTTTCTACTCTCTACCCTATCCACCATTCTTGTTTCTGCTCCCTGCCTTATCTGCTGCCTGCCCCCTCCCTGATCTGTCACATGCCACACACACAGACTACCTGTGCCACTTGGCACCCATGCCACAGATTGGCCATCCCTACTTGAACTCACGCTAACAGTCAAGTAGAAATTCCACTGATCCTATTGCAACAGGCAAGAATTCCTGTAGGCGATATCATTTATTGGACCAACTGTATGGTTGGTATAGACATAGGCAAGCTTTCACGTATCACAGTCCCCTTCTCTTTCCTCTACTGGAAGTTTTTGTGACAAAAAGCATTATTCGGTATAAGTGTATCATAACCTGGCTGCATATTTTTTGGGGACCAGAGTAAGGGATAGGCAGGTGTTCTGGAACAGTTTAGGAGGAACTCAAAATTTCCCCCCTGATATCTCTTCTACTTCAGGGCAAGCAAGCATCAGATCTATACTTGGCACAGCATCCGCTGCCCAACATGCTGGCATAATTGTTTTGGCCAGTACACTGAGCAGGTAATGAAATGAAACAGCTCCAGCACAAGGAAGTAAATCAATGTAAAAGGCTGGTAACAATCAACGGCTTACTTGCAAGTCAGAAAATATTTAGTTACAATGAGTGGCAACAGAAAATAATTTATTCTGAAGCCGACTGCTGATGAAAACCTATTATAAACCCTCTTCATCAGATAACATAATGTCCAGACAGCTTCAGAATTAAAGATTACCTACATAAAATTTTCAGCGTGCTCGTGTTTCTAACCATTCACTAGAGCAAGTTGTAAAAGCTATCAAGAAGTTGAAGATGGATAACTCTGCTGAAGAAGGTAGCTTACCAGGGGAATTCTGTATACCATCTAAAGGATGTTTTGAGCTCATTATCTGCTCGACACATTTAACGAAAGAATAGATCTCTCAGATATTAACAATTCAGGCAGTGATCTTCATTTGGAAACTTAAAAAAGATTCAGAGCCACGTGGTAATTACAAAATGGCATCCCTGTGAAACAGGCTACAAAAAACCTATGGAAATCATGGGTAAAGGTTTACATACAATTATAGGGAAAGTAAGTAAAAAAGATCAGGAGGGGGTTATTCCACAGAAATGAGCATCAGATAATTTCTGAAGACTATTGGACATCCTATTGATGTCTAAAAATAGTAGTGCTCTCATTAGACATTAAGATTCTGATGAAGTTGAATGATGGGGTCTGGATTATGCCTTAAATGAAATGAGTCACAGCTCTAAAAGTCAATTTAAAAAAAATATCTATACACAACCTTCAATGGATACCTGATACAAAATCACCTTTCTTATTTTACAGGGACACAAGTCGGGACTACCTTTTTCCTCACTGTAATTTGAAATGAACTGTAGAACCTGCAGCAGCCAGAGATGGCACCTCTGTTATCAAAATGGATGACATACTGTATATTGTTTTCTTTATTCTTATATTGTATCTTATTATTAGAAGTTATGGTATAAAACATTAATAATGATTAATTAATAAGTGACCGAAAGAAAATTATTCTGGCAGACTGAGACTATCATGGAGATTTTTTGAAAGGGAATCACCTCCCAAATTTAGCTATAAATTAAATAATTCTAAATCAAAATTTGTACCATAACAAATATGGTACATACCTTGTAAATTTAAAAAAAGTGACAAAAAATTATTTGGAAATTAAGTTAAACATGAGACTGACTAATATGGTTTAAGTATTACTGCAGTCTACTGATGCAAAATATCAAGAAAGACACTGACATATTAAATGGGGGGGAGGGAAGCAACACAGTTGGTTTCTGCTTCACAGATTAATTCACGTCTTCTCAGATGCTTCCCAAGAAGGTTAGGGAGGCATATTTTAGAAAGACAGAGATATTTATTTCAACACTTATTCAGAAGGGAAGAATGGCAATACTCCAAACCCCCAAATCCAGTGCAAAACTAAAATATGCAGTAGTTTGAAACTTTCTGATCTTTAGATTTTAATTTACTATATGTAAAATCATTATATATCCCAAGTCTGAATTCAAATACAGAGAAAGAGATGGCAAAGTATTTTAACAGTACAGAAGAATAATGAGACTTACTAAACTAAAATGGACATAAACAAAAAGGAAAAATTAATTTCTAAACTCTGATATGATAACTGTAGTAATGGGTGTTTCAAGCTAGCAGTGTGCTTAAAGTTAGGTATGTGCTTACGTACTTTGCTAAATAGGGACTACAGTAGAAAAACATTTTAGTGAGATCATATTTAAACTGCTTTACCTCTTTAGCTGTCTAAACAGAAACTTCCTACTGCCAAGTGGCAACTTCTCTAAATGCATATCTTTATTCTTGTAGTCAGCCCCTTACTGTATGCTGCTTAATGAACTTGTGACTGAAAATACTGTGCTACATCTTGTTTCATTTCCAGAGCCAGATACAGCCTTACAATGAATTTCTCAGTGATTATGAAACCACATGTTGAAACCTTTTGACTTCTTGCCTTGACACCAACCAAGTTGCAGGTGGTTCCAATTTTACACTTATGGCAAAAACCTTGTGGCAGGCGTCCAAAAAACCTGGCAAGCTGCAGAAGCAACATACAATGCTCCAACTTACTATCTTTGGAACTGCTAGTTTGATATATCAATTAATCTTTGCTGCTTTGCTTAGATCTTTTGCTAAAACGTAATTTATATACTATAAAAATAGGTCGAAGTTAGGTTACAATATGTACCTCGACCTACTTAATTATGGTAAATGGCATTACAACGTAGCTACATTATAAAAAATTGTTATGGCTTGGTCAGGGTTAGTTCATGACCCTGTCCTAACCTTGACCCACTCTTAATAACAATTAGCCCTTAGGGAAATAGTTAATTATTTGTTATAATAATAAGTCTCTTGGACCTCTTTAGTAGCAGATCCTTAATCAAAAAATCCACTGCATATATCTAATAAATTGGACAGCGCATGTGTACTATTGCTGTTTACTGGATGGAATCACAAGTATTCATTTTTATGTCATATGCTCTATAATGTTAACAATTAGAGAAGTCTCCTTTATTCTGAGTCATATAAAGCAGGGTTAGGATTTGATTCCTATTTCTACTATCACCATAACTCCGAGTAGTGTAATATGAAGCACAGTGGCAGCCAGTATTTGCTCCCATAGCACAAAATGGCATGGATTCCCCTTTCATTCCATATCCATACATCAAAAATTATAAATAGCTCACCAATATTGAGATTCCTGCTGAATCCTCTCTTTCTTTTTTGCCCTGCTTATTAATCGCATCATGATTTAGCATCTTCATCACGTACACTGGATGAAGGCAAACAGGGCCTGGTGACTCCTGATGATCCCTATTTTAAATATAAGAAATATTGTAAATATAATAAACAAGTCCAATATGGTAGTGTGGTATTTGTTGATTTTGTTATTAACGGTGATCACAGTAGTCATAGATCTGCTTTTGCTATAAAATGTTATCATTTGGAGTTGAATTGTATTAATAATGCCTGAACTCCTTTTAAAAGCTTTTTTGACCTTTTTAGTCATTAGGGTAGACCAGTAATGAAAATAGTAATTGGCTTCAAGGGATTCTGTTCTCTTATGATTCATAAATATTTCTCCTTAGGCAAACATTCTTGGGGGAAAAGAGTGAGGGCTGCTGATACTCTATGAAAAGATTCCTTTCTACAATACCTAGCACGAGGGATTTCTGTCCCATGACTGCAGTTCCTCCTTACTACTGCAAAACACATAGATAAATAATAGTTACTTTTATTACTATTATTAACTTCACTGGCTTTACTCCAGCAGAGAATTCAGTCCATTACATCAGTGACAAATGATATATAGGTACATACATCCAAATATATCCCACCAACATGTGTCAGAAAACCTGATGCATCATGCAAGCTAGAAAGAATAACGGGCAATTCAAATCAAAGTGCTTGTTTAATCAATAACAGGACAATAATGACATCAATAAAAATGAAATAGATAAATGCTAGTGACATGTGATTGCCATATAAAATTGATTCTTTTGATCAGACTATTATTTACCAACTTCACAGAAGTTTTGTGTGAATTAATAAATTAATGTTCTTAAAGGGCACTGAAGATGCATGTAATAATTGCCAACAATTATTAGCGAATATGAACTGTATGTATATATTACTGTTGCTGTAAAGGTATTGTCTTATTACAAATAAACATTATCCCATGAATGCTGAGTTATACACTTATTATTAAGTCTTTGGTGTGTGGTAAAAAATCATAAAACTTATCAGCATTGCTAACTGTAATTATAAATAAATATTATTAGTATGAATTATTACAGAGGATATAAAACATTTAAATGTATATGTGGGAGAATGTCAACTTCTAATGAACCCTACTAGGTTGAGAGTCTGGGAGACTGAAAATTATCTAGTGCCAATATAAAAAACTTTAATCATTGAGAAGATACTGATTAATTATACTAGGATTATCCACATACTTGATGTTACACACGTGCTTAAGCTTCCTATTGAAATGGGGCTTGTATACCTAGATGGGCAGAGCCTACAGATTTGCTAGGCACTCACCATCACATGAATATGCCTCAGTCACAGGGGGCCTGTTGGGGACCCCTATGGAGGCAGTGGAGGAATTCAGTTTCCATGGCCCATTTAGCTCTTGGGCTCATAGCTGTCACTGCCTGAAAGGGAAGAAATTAATGCCAATGGTGATAAAATGACAGGTTTTTCAGCAGGGACATAAAACCACCATACTTCTGAAAGTCTTTGGTCCCCCATAGAAAAATATTACAATACGTCTGACAACAAATATGAACATTTGATTCCCAACACCTATTAGAAAGCCCCCAAAGTATTTGTCATTAACAATTTTTTTCTTAACTAACTTGTTCAGTTCAAATCTTAGGTGATGGGTCTGAATGCTGAGATTAGGTCAGTAAATAAAATTAATTATAAAGCTCAAAACTACCAGCTGCAGGTGGCAGGTTTAAATGTCAACCACAAGGCTAATTATCTAAGAACATTACCCATTACAAACTGTGAGTTCAGCTGCTAACAGTGTCACTAGGCACCTAACAGTCATCAGGAACCTCTCCCTATTACTAACCATTTAGAAAAGCAATAGCCACCAGGGGTGGTGGATTTGAGACACAGTGACATTGCTACCTACTAGTTAATGACTGCCGCAGGCAGTGGATTCAAGACACAGCCATGTCACCATCTACCTCATGACCATTGCAGGCAGTGGATTCAAGACATAGCCAGGTTGTTCGTTATGCCTAAATCGCTAAGCAGCAGGTTTATCTGGAGACCTAACCACGTCACCAACCAAGACAAAGCGGATGATCCTTATTGGTGGCAAGTTAATTTCAAGACCAACCTATGCTGCCAACCCCATGGCCAACAACTGAAGAAGGCAGCAAGTTCGAGCCCAACTGGTGACCCTTCCAACACTAACAGCGGCTGTTGGAGGTAGGTTCGATCCACGCCTCTGAGATTTTTGGCTTGCCTATGGGAAAAAATATGATGCATGTGAGGGCAAATGGAAACATTAAATATTTGACTTTTACCACAGAGTGGGGCATGGCGGAGCAGCTCCCCCAGCATGGCTAGTGGGGCCCTCAAAGGGCACCACTGATCCTACCCTACTCCTCCCCTCTTGCACCTTGCCACCAATTTCTGAACCTGAAGGAATGGAGCCCACCCCCAAAAAAAGCCCTGGGAGGCTCCCACCCCCCCAAAAAACAATGGGAAAAAAAATCCCCAAATAATTTGTGCCTCACACAAACTTCACCAAGCCAAGCTAGGGTGCGCCCTGCTCCTAGTGATGTCACCCCTTAGCCAGCCAATCCCAAAGCAACTTGGGAGCCGAGGAGGAAATGACGTCACCGTATCCCTCCGCCAGCCAGGTCCCCTTTTTTTGTGTGTGTGTGTGTGTATGTGTGTGTGTGTCTGTTGGTGCCTTGTGTGTGTATCAACCCGCAGCGCTTTTTTTTTTTCTTTTCCGGGGGGGGTGCAAAAAAAAAAAAATATTGGGGGGGGGAGGGGGAAGCTCATGCAACCTGCCCTCCCCTTCCCGCTGCCCTTTCCGAGGTGCTGTGGGGGTGCGTGTCCCTTTAAGAGAGTGCGAGAGCCGCCTCGGCTGAGCAGCGGGCAGCGGCGGGAGAAAGCAAGGAAGGTGAGTTGGCGCGAGCCCGTTATGTGGGGGAGGGGGGGGACGGACGCAGCAGAATCAACCGGGCCGCGGGG
>NW_017728960.1:4797462-4819481 GCF_001723915.1 Gavialis gangeticus
GGGGGCGGGCGGGCGAGCGAGCGAGGGGCCGCGCGCGCCGTACACAAAGCGGCCGCGAGACGCTGTTGGCGGGGAGGAGGAGGAGGGAACGCGAGGGGAGGGGCTGCTCCCGCTGGGCGGCGGGATACCTACTCGGTGCTTGGAAGGCGGAGTGATCCGCGCCCCCCCCTCCTCCTGTTGAGGCGGGGAGTGACCCCCTGTGTGAAGCGCCCCATGCTAGAGAGCCCCTGCCTCAGCCCTGTCTGCAGGGGGAGGGGAGAGGCTGCACCCCCTCCCCCTTTCCCCAAGCTGGTGCTGGGTGGGCGGCCATGTTGGGCAAAGGGATTATTTTTTCTCTCCCTCTTTTTTTTTTTCTTCTCAGCAGCCACAATGAGCTGAGGCTGGCTGGCTGGGGGAGGTGCGGCCCCGCCTTTGCAAAGCAAGAACCGACAGGGCATTTGCTTCAGGGGTCTTTTGGCGGGGGGGGGGGGACTGCTCTGACCCCCTGCCTTGTAATCAAGGGGGTGCTTTGTAATTCTCTGAGGCCTGAGTCGCTCCCCTTGGCCTGCCGCTTCTCTCTTCAGGGGCTCCTCTCGGTCCAGGGGGTTTCCCTTGGCAAGCTTGCTGCTTGGCTCCCTGGCTGAGGGGGCTTGCCCTGGGCGCGTCAGCGCTTCCCTCTGGCCCCCAGTGAAACCTCTTAGTCCTGTTCTCCTTGGTCTGCCTGCCCCACAGGGTGAGAGGTGTCGCCTTGGCCTGACAACTGCTTTTCTTTCCCCCTTCAGAGTGATTGAGGATGGCTGACGCCAGGGCATCCTTTAAAGTTACCTTCTGCTTCCTATCTTCATCTGCACATGGGACATGGAGAATGTTCAGGTCCAGGCAGAAACACCCCCCTCTACGCATGCACACAGACACCAACAACACGTACTTTGCTTTACTGACTTACAGTAGTTGTAGCTGTTGGCAGGGCACACCAAATGTCTGCAAGTGACTGACCATGAGGAGGGGGAGGCCGCTATTTGTTTCTGGAGATGTCCTGTAGTGGTTTATGACAAATGGGCCTGCCCCATTCTACACCCAGCTATCCCATATCTCGCTACTTGCGGGTCATGCCAATTGTAACATCTGCCTCTGAATACAAAGTGTAGCTAATTATTATATATGCATTCCTAAGTTGCCCCTGGGTATAAAATATATTGACATAAATTACATCAGAGACTGCCTGTCTGATCCATCCACTGCATCATCCCAAACGTCCTCCAGCTTGTAGCTGCTCTGAGCCTCCAGCGTGTCTTGCGGGTTCTGCAAATGTTATGGTTGCCCGTTGTGTGTATGTGCACACATCCCAACACACGTACGCACACACTTCATGTATGTACATGCACACTTGCACACACTTTGTACATGTGCACACACCTTGTTAGTATTTGAGCATCTGTACCTCTATTAACTGGCCATGACCCTTGAAGTGGCTCCATATGGGCAGACCTTTGTACCTGCACATATACCCACTGAAATTAGCAGAGCGCTATGTGGAAATCGCTTGCACAGAGCTGGTGGTTGAATCAGAGCCAAGATGATGCACATACTGTTAGGTTCTAGGCAGAACAGGCTCGCAACTTATGGGTAGGTCTGGTCTCATACAAGATCTTCAAAGTATAGGACCAGTCACTACGCACAGATATATCAGAAAGCAAGTTTTAATTCTGCCATTTGAACTACGGGAGCAAATAATTTTAATTAATATATTATTATATATTTTCTATATATTAATATAATAGGCATCCCATGCTTGAAAGCTTTAATAATAAAGTGAATAAAGTAATAACAACATAGACAATTTAATAAGCCTTTTAAAATAATCACTCTAGATGGTGAACTAAAATGAAACACATCAGTTAACAAAGAGTACAGTTGTCTTGTCCTGCAAGTTGCACCTCAAGTACTCAAACCCATCCCCTTCCATATGAGATGCTGCACAGAGGTTTAAAATAGTCATATCAGCAATGATGAGATGGTCACATAAGATCCAATACCTATTCTTTTTCTTTCCTGCTTAAGAACCAGTGTTATATGTCAAAGTTGATGGAAGTTACTTTTCCAGGTTATAGATGGCAAATTATTTCAATAACAGGGGGTTATGTCCTGTTCTAATCATGGGATTAGTTTACATTGTTGAGAAAAATTTAATACAGTATCATCAAGGTTCAAAGATGGTACAAGATAAGATACACTTCTTCCTCTGATTGCTTACTGTTAAAATATGGAGGGAAGACAAGGGACAAGACAGCAGCTCAGATGAGGGGAGTGTATAGGGGCAAGGAGAGAAGTGGGACAGACCAAGGAGGTGGGTGTGGAGGGAGATCGTGAAGGACACAGCTTGACTCAATGCACTACTGTACTCGATTTTTATTTAGCATGTTTCTACTTAAGGAACCAAATTAAACCACCTTTTTTTTTTAAGTGAAGGGGTCTGATTTTTAACTTTTTCTGGCCTATCTAAGCAAATGGGGGGGAAAACTGAAGTGGCAGCTACTTAGGGATATAGCACTTTCCCACATTCAAGAATTGTGGAAGGAAACTGAAATGTTAACTAAGATGCACCATAAGTACTCTTAGGTTAAATCATCTAAGGAGCTATACGAACTGACAAACTTGTTTGGCAGGAAGAATGTACATAAATTTACACAGTAGTGTTAAATTAATCTTTGGGATACACATAATAGTCTTAGTCAGCTCCTACAGTTTTTAGCCAAAACTCATTGGGTCATAGCCTGCACCGCAAGGAAGAGGAGTGCAGATTTGTTGTGGGCAGCATACCTTCCCCTTTCTTGACACTCCTCTTTATTGCCCCACAATCCCCCCTGACTGGGAACAGTCCCAAAAATCTTGTGTACTTTGGGGTATGCTCTGGAGAGACGCACATGGGTCCTTTGCACCACCTTGCTCAGTAGTGCTCAACCTCAGGGTTGTGGATCCACATCATCCAGCTCATGCAGCTCCCTATAGATCCAGAAATTTGGTGGCAGGGGAGCAGCGGAAGCACTAATCACTGCTTCTCTGTGGGGACCCACAGGGAGTGCTGCAGACTGGATAACATGGGCTGGCACACTGGGTCATGTTGGTGTCCTGAATCGTGTCTGCAGACCAACCCCACTGGGGATCTGGCCCACAGCCTGACTCCACACTATTCATCCCATCCCGGTGCTGGAAAGTTGGGCACTTCTGCCTTAGCTGGATCAAGGAGACAGTAGGACAATGATGAATCGGGTCTGTTGACTTCAATTACTGTTTTATATAAGGATCTGGGATTGGGTCTTGTGTGTTCAAATTAAAATTAGTATGTCACAGTGTTTTGGATGAAATAAGTCCTTTCTTTTATGTCAAACCTAGGTTTGCTAGATTGTATTCAGATTTCCCTGTGTTAAAGTTATTTCCTCAAGTGGCTTAGTCCAGATGCCCAAGATCTATGCTACTTTGTTATAACCTGTATATTTGAACCTAAACAAGTCAGTTCATTACTTCTTGCCTGAGTTTCTCTAATCTGTAAAATGGTAATGATGATACTTCTTTATCTCGTGTGTTCCGAGGATTAATTAGTGTGTGTAAACTACTTTTGAATGTTTGGGATTAATAAGAGAATTGCAAAATATTTAATCTTTAAACACAATTTTCTCTTTTTATTTTCAAACCACCCATATAGTAAGAAGGAAATCTATTTATCATTTATTTAGTAGGAAGGAAATTCATATGATCTGATATTCTGTTCTTTGGACTGATATTGTGTGGTGGATGATTCTACTGTTGAGCAAAAAGTGGGCTGTGAACAGTGTCCCAAAATATACCAATCTGTATTTTTAATTATAAAATTCATTTTAAAAGTTTTTAGACCAAGGGTATCATATCTTATTATGTGAATTTTTAGGATGTTGCAGAAATATTATTTTATTTTAACCTTTTTAAAAAAAAAAAAAAAAGCAAATTATGTGCATGTAATCTGTGTGTGGTAACTGAATTTTTTGTTAAGGAATATCAAGTAATATATAACCTCATGACTTTTAGAGATCACATCATTCAGACACACCTGCCTTATTTATTCTACAGCTGTTATATAAAACCCCACTATCCACAGGTGCTTCTGATAATGGAAAACATTTGGGATTCTCTCCAGTAAATCGGTACTGAATGAAGTTTATGGACTTATACCAGGTTAAAACTTACCTTAGCTAGGAATAAGACCCTTGGCTGTTGAGCTGGTATGAATATTAGGCAAGTTTGTGTCAACACATAATGCAAGTTAGTGTCAAAAGGGGGCTTGTAACTACAGTCTCCTTAACATTTTATCTGACGGTCTTTTAAATAATTGAGATGTATGTAGTTGGAGGGTATTTTTGAAAGCTGAAGTTATAACAAAATGTTATGCCAAAGACTAAGAATCCTATCCTTTCCTTATCCTATGCTTTTGTCAAATTTTCTTGAAGAAAAATGGTAGGCCATACTGGCTATGTTTGATATGTACTTAATTGTTCAGCTCATTGATTATTTGATAAATATGATTGGAGCCCAGACTAGATGCCAACTTTCAGCTGAAATTGGAAGAGAGACAAGTAGCCTTTTTGTAACGAGGTAAGGAGAAAAGTTCTTTTTCCAATTCAGGGTAATCTGTCTACTTAGATGTAAATTAAAATTCTTTATTCTTGGATCGCCGCCAATAATGGTAGTTGCTTTTAGCAGAACTTGTAATCAGTGCTAACTTTTTAATACAAGAGCCATTGGCCAAATTATTTTTTTTCTTGTGGTAATGTTGAATATGATATATGTTGTTCAAGTAAAACAAAGAGGCCATATTTTGTATTAGTGCTAATTAGGCACAAATAATACATTTTTTAACTATAAAGGTCACTTTCTACTTTTCAACCAAAGTAGGGGGAAAAAAGCCTTGCATCTAAAATGTTTTATTTCTTGCAGTATATTTAGCACATTTAGTGACTTTTTTTTGGCATCCATATTTGCAAGCAAGCATCTGCCAGCTCTGTGCTGAAAAGCTAAATGTAGAATATTTATCACTGAGATTAATCATTTTATTGAACAAAGGCTTCTTACTTACAAAAATATGCAAGATCAAAGCTATGAAAAACAAAGCTGTTACGTTGAAGAAGAGAAGACATTTTCTTAGTTGAGCTGATACGAGCTGATGAAATACTGTGCATTTAATGCAAGTTAGTGTCAAAGAAGCTTGTAACAACAGTCACCTTAGCATTTTGTATGTGCGTATTTTGAATAATTATGAGGTGTTGAATAATATTTTGTTAATAGTGTGTGCTGAGATTTCCTCTATAGTTTGAACTTTAGCTGATAGACATACCATGCATTCTTTAGTCTATAGATTTGGCTCGCTGTTCTGTCTTAAGTATTTATAGAGGGACCATCACTATAGTATCTAGGCCTTCTTGCTCATTTGGTGTGAAGTAATATGACTCCAGACAAATGGTTACTGTTTTAAGTGTCACCATTCTTTTACCAGCTCAGAGCAGCTTTGTCCAAGAAGCATTACATGGAACTTTTGTTCTAGATATTTCTGTGAGGATCTTGAAAATCACAAATGTGTGGATATTGGTTGTGATGCCGTTTCACTAGAAATGGGAATCTACCTCTCATGTTTTTCTTTAACAAGTCCAAACGTTAAAGTTTATATCAAGGGAGAAGGAAAAGGGTGTTTTGGGCATATTGATTCTTCTTTTCCTTTGCAAAGCAGTTCTTAAAGGTTGGGTGGGTTGTGGGTTTTTTGGGGGGGGAGTTGACACTTGAGACTTTTATTTCTCAGAATGTGTGTTGTTGGTTTTTTTATATATATATTTTGTCATCCAGACATTTTGTTTATTTTTGAATAAGGAAGTTTGTAAGGTCTTGGTTCTATTTATGTCTGTGTCGCCAATTGCCCGTGTGATCTTGGGCACTTCATATCTTTGAGACTCAGATCTTTGCCCACATTTTAAAATTAGAGTAATAATATGCTTCCTTAACATAATGAAGGTGTTGGGAAGATAAAATACCCTAAAAGCGTTTCTGAAATACTCAGTGCTATGGTGATGAATGTTATGGGGGGTGGAGGGGGAAAGGAAAACAACTTTTCAAGTGCTACGTTAATAGAAGTAGAAAAAATACGATTCAGCAATACAATTATATGTCCATAATTACTTGTGAGAGTTCTTTGCCTGGCTCTATGAAAAATACTTGTATAATTAATTTTAATGGAGACTAGCCTAATGTACACTGTACAATTAGCCAAGCTCATAATGATAAACAGTGATTTCTTTTTTTCCTGATATTTTATTTTCTAATTAAGAAGTTTAGTATTTTTACTAATCAGCTATTCATTTGTTTTCTTTTCTCATTTGTCACTAGGATTTTTGTTCACTGAATGGGCTATTTTTAATCAAACATTTATATGTGGTATTCAGTGGACACGTAATGGAGTTGCTTAGCAGGCATGTACATATGCAGTCATTGCTTTAAAAGATATATTTATGAGAGGGAGTTTGGTTACTTTAAGTTATAATAACTTGGCTGAAATAGTATCTTAAATTTGTTTTCCTCTTCTGGAATAACGTAGGAGGACCAGTTGATAATTTTCTTTAGAAATTGTTGGTGATAATAGCTACATAAACACACTTGCTGCTTGCTTTCTACACCTGGAAGAAAGACCATAGTAGCCATTTTGTTGATTAACTTTAAATCCTCATCCTGCTTTTTTTTTTTTAACTTGTCTCCCAGTAGAGAGAGATCACCACTGTGACATGCACATGGAAGTCTAAAGCTTCAGGTATTTTAAATAGATATGTTGGTCTAAAGCCTTGGTTGTCAGCCAGTGCCTTGGCACCCTGGGGTGCCTCCAGATTCTTTGAAAGGTGCCATGAGGTGTGAGGAGATAAGCACAGGCTGAGGCTTGTCCCTGCCTGGCCAATCTCCCACCCCCACTTCTTGGTCCCTGTGCCAGGAGATAAACACTATAATATAAAAGTTAGTTTTTGAAATTGGGTGTTACTCATTTCGCAAAAGTTATGGAAGCTTCCCTCGAGTCCCCAAAGCTTGAAAACTGCTGATCAAAAGTGAAAGTGAAGAACAAAGAATTGTTCTGTAACTTTTGTTCATGTGTTCCAGCTCAAAATACCAAAAATAGATCTGATGTGATGGATAAAGACACAATCCTTGAAGCTCTTCCTTATGTGAATGATTTTACAGAAGATGTAGTGTGTGCGGCAGGCATCAGGGACACTTGTGGATTCCTGCCCATGGCCCAGGATAAATGTCATGAATTCACCAGGCATCCAGGCAGGTTGGCTGTAGTCAGTGGCTGCTGTGCCAGCTGCTGAGCAGGCAGCCTGTTATCCTCAGGCAAGTGGTACCTCCTAGAAAAATGAGGGGGAGATAAAGGCAGAGCTGGAATGAAGAGCTATTAAAGGAGAGAGTGGAGCAGCAGGTGCTTTGAGAGGTGAGGAGGGCACACGTTATTGGAAGAAGGGTTGGGAAAGGAATAATTTTGGGAGAAAGGGAAAATGATGTAGGATTGCTTGGAGGGAAGGAGCACAGAAGCTACTAGAAGGAACTGTTGCGGGCACAAAATGAAGAGGGGAGAGGTGCTAATATAACCAGTGGCACTCTGTAGCAACTACTTCTCTACCCCTACAAGTTCCCAGCAGCCTCATAGGTCCCCTGCCTACCTGATTATTCTTGTCTGTAAAATGTTACACATGGTGCTGGCAAGCTATGGTCTTGTTAACAAGAATTAGTCTTTTAGGCTGAGAGGTGCTGGTAGCACTGCATGAGACTGATGGGTGTGCTAAGCACCTCCCATTCAGGCTAACTGAGGGAACCATTAAGTCAGGAGTATAGCTTGTAGGTTGTATTTATACCCAAAAGCTTGCAAAGAAGAATTTTTCCAACTAGTTGAGTTGGTCTAATAAAAGCTACCAGATTTACCCAAAGAACCTTGGAACCATTAAATGGTTTTTGTTTTGGGTTGGGTTTTTTTGCCTACTTGTAACTGGAACAATGGAAGGCACTGCATAAGAACTGGACCAGCAAGTCTGGGCAGTAACTGGGGCATCTGTTGGCATTTTATGGCTTATAACAAACACAAGAGTCGGGCAGCATCTGGGGGCACTGCTCATTTTGTGTGTATGTGAGAGCGCTAGACAGACTAGGGCAGAAACGCCAAAACAGATGGGTGTAGAAGTGGCGGGGATAGCCAGTGATGTACCCAGAATGTGGATAGCCTTGGAAAAAAGCCTAGGGAGAGAGAAATGCAAAACTGTAGAACTCTTTGTTCAAAGATGATACTTTTTATTAAACCAACTAAGAAATCTCAAAAAATACATATATTTTTCTGCAGTCTTTCAGAGACACATGCCATTCCTCAGGCTCAGGGAAAATTAAAGATGGCAAAAAGTCCCTATAGGTAAAAAAAATAAACTTAATTTTTGCCTAGAGGAAGCTGAAGGTAGAAATGTGTTCCTCTGAGTCCAAGAGAGTGTAAAGAGAGAGAGAACATTTGGGATAACTGGTGACTGGAAAGACACTTGGAGCTGATAGCAAAAAAAAAAAAAAAAAAATCCTGTTTTTTCCATCTTCAGGGAAACAGGACTCTGCATATTCCTTGCATACTAACAAGATTGTGGTGGGGACCTTCCTTTACAATCATCTTCTCCACTTAACCCAAAGAATTCTCAGGACACTGAATCTGGGCTAACTACTGAGGTCAAAAGAGCAGTAGAGGTACTAGCTTGAATAGGACTGTGTTAGGACAACTTCAGAGAGGTCCCATGAGAAAACCTGCATTAAAGTTTTAGGAATTGAAACCCAAATAAGACCATGTACAAGATGAAGCATGGATAATCTGTGTAAGGATATTACAAAATTGAGGAATTTTAAGAATATGCAGTTAAGTGAAGGGGTAATATGTGGTTAAGCATGACAATCAGCTTGGTTAAAGGATTTAATCATTTTATTTCTTAATGTAAACTCATAGAACTGATTACAGGGTTTAACTAGGTCACACCGTTTTATTCAGAAGAATATTACTGTCATCTGCTTTTCTGTCATCTGCTTTTCAACTTTCTTATAAATACAACAGAAATCTGGGCATCCTCTAAATACCATTTTTCCTTTTCTATTATCCTTGAAAGAAATAGACATCAAGCCTGAGACAAAATTAATAGCAGAAAGAATGTCAGTGTTGTGAGAAGTTTCCATGACATGGCAGGATGGAGGAGCAAAATGTTCTTGTTGGAAGGAAAAATATACAGGATTAGATACACTGTTTCAGATTTTAACTTTATTTTTTTAGTAGGGTGGATCACTCATTCGTGTCAGGGTTTGAGTGCTTGGATTTTTAATCTAGACAGTGGCTGACAGTAAACTGTAAATTTGAGGGAGATGCAAGTGTTGCTTGGGTAGGATTTTATGGTAAAATGGCTGCATCTTGATGATCAGAGATTTACAGTTTATTCACACCGTGATTGCTTAATCCATGGTGTATTGTAAAACAATTTTAATTTTAGTTTTACAACAATAAGCTAATGAAAGTATTGTTCTGTATTTAAGCCTTCCGGTCAGCTGTTTTCTGTGGCTATTGAGAACACAGATTGTCTGCAAATGAGTTGGATTACTTTCTTGCATGTCTTTTATCGTAAGCTGTTTATTTTGGCCAGTCTGTCTCGGAATGTTTCTCATCAGATTTAAGGGCTGTCAAATGGTAGTAGGGATGACAAAAAACAATCACAACAGTCTCCTCTTCCACCCAAATATAACCAAAAGGAGCAAAATCCTTTTTAGAAGTGCTAATTCTCATTCAGCTATCCTACAGAAATGTCACCTGTTCAGCTCCTAGTCCTTTCTAGTGATCTAGTATTTGGAAAAGGTGACACCTTTACAGCACAGGTTCACAACCAGCAGTCCATGGTTTGATACGGGGCCATGAAGGGTTGGCTGCTGGGTTGTGGCATGAGCCCCCTGCTTGGAGCCCCATCTGTCCCCCTCGGCAAGTGGCTTCCACTGCCAGCAGTGACAGGCAGAGTTAAAACTGGGCAGCCCAGGGAGGGAGGCAGCTGGCTCTGTGTGCCCCGTCCCTCTCCCACCACCATGGCTGTGCCTGGCAAGGTGCTGCACAGCAGGTACTGGGGCCTGCGCCAGGCCAGGCAGCACCCCCCAGCCCTGCCCACAGCTGGGAGTGGGGGATACGGGTTGGGAAACACCCAGAGCGGAGGACAGGGAGGCGGCTCCACTGCTTGCTCCTAAGGAAGGCAGCGGAGCCCCTTCTTCCCGAGCAACCCCAGCTGAGTCCCCCTGGGCCACTGCCTATGCAGCCCCCTCTCCTGCAGAATCCCCCAGTGCCCACAGCTGCAGTGCCCCAACCTACACCAGGAACAAATTTAAATATTTACAAATTTAAATATTTAAAGTAGATTGTTTCTGTACCTGGTCCGCCAAAATTCTTTGAGTTTGCTAGTCCACAGTATAAAAAAAGTTGGAAGCTACTGTCTTACAGCAGTAAGACAGCATTCAAGAAAAGGAAATAAGTTTTCATGGTGCTCTGTTAAAAGCTCTAGTTTCTTTAAAAAAAACAATAAAGCTTTTGAAATCACTGGCCTGAGTTAAAGACTCCTAAAGGCACCATTCAAATTTTGCATAAACCTAATTTAAAGAGGAAGTTTAGAAACTGCTAATTCCTGCTTAATGGAACAAGGTGGAACTGGTTCTACAAGAAAGCTGCTGCCATCTTTTTTGGCCCAGTGGCCTGGAAACTGAGAAAAATGTAGTGTGGATATGAATGTGTAATTTACAATGAAAAATGTTAATGATAAACAGGCTTTTTGGAGGAGGCCTCATGCTGACATCTGTCTTATAAGAAAGGGCTCTCCTTGTGACAATGAGAGCCAGTATCAGCATTTGGAAACCATCTTGTCTTAATATTGGTTTGATCGTCTCAATTCCCCAGGGACAGTACAATCGCCTACTCTGGATATCTTCAAAAAACGCCTGGATGCTCACCTTGCTAGGGGCATGTAGCCCCAGCAGTCTTTTCTGCCCAAGCTCATGAGGGCTGGACCTGATGTTGTCGAAGTCCCTTCTAGCCCTTAGCATTTATGAATCTCTGTTTAACTGTACATTTTTTAAAAATTGTCAGTGCTCAAGGTCCAGATTAATTGCAGTTACACAAGAGAAAGACTCAGCTGTTTTATAGACACTTCCATGAAAAATTCTGGTAAATGTGCAGTGTTTCTGAGAAGAGCAAACACAATTATTAATATGCGTAAAGAATGGGACACCTAGTTTTCTTTCATTTTGGTCGTACTATCTCAAAAAGACGTGGCAAAAAAAAAGTTCAGAGATGAGGGACAAAAAATGGTTAGAAACGTGGAGAGACTTCCATGAGATGAGACTTAAACACTGGACTGGTTTATTTAGAGAATGCATAGATAAGAAAGGACATGATGGAGGGTATATAAAGAAAGGAATGATGTAGTGAAGATAAAAGACATTCCTATTTACTGTTCTTATAAGGAGCATGTGGTAAACTTAAAAAGCAATAAATACAAATCTGATAACAGGAAATCCCCTTTTTAACTAGCCTATAATTACACAGAATTTCTCACAAAGGAGCAAACTGGGGAAAGAAGGGCTTTAGGTGAGAAGGGCTGCAGGGGGAGTTGGAGGCTTTAATGGGTCTGGGAGTAATGCAGGAGCAAGGGTCTTCAGTTTTTATAGGAGTGTACTTTATATGCATGTAAAGTTGAATTTCCATACTTAAAATGGTGGTGGTTCTAAAATATAGGGGAAAACATTTATTCTTTTATTTAAATTCCTGATTAAAAAAAAAAATCGTAAGTTTTGGGGCTGGCTGTCGGGGTGAGCAGTAATAGGAAAGATAAGATTTGATGTTGCGGAAAAAGTATCGAGGAGCAACCTCCAATTTTATTTTTGGAATGGGAATAAAAACTTAGCTTTTAAAGCAACACATGGATTTGGTTCTAAAATGAGTAACAAAAGGAATTTTTTAGTTTGGAGTATTGTATATTCTTCATTGGAGGCGAAAATGAGAACATTACTAATAGATCTGGAATGAGAATCTTTTGTGTTAAGACGCTTGCTACTTGGTAAATCTTGTTTTCGTGGTGGCCACTAAAGGTCTTTTCCTCTCTTCCCTTTGCAGGATGGCGGACACCGACCTTTTCATGGAATGTGAGGAGGAGGAGCTGGAGCCGTGGCAGAAAATCAGTGATGTGATTGAAGATTCTGTTGTCGAAGATTATAATTCAGTTGATAAAACTGCTACGGGTAAAGAGCTATTTTAGTTAGAATTATGCAAGACATGGATGTTGTGCTGCACAGTATCTATATTTAATGGGAAACTGCAGTGATCAGTTATGTCCTCTCCAGTAAATATTTAGGTATCAAATGACATATACACTAAAGTATATAAAGTGTTAATTTTCTGAACAGTTAGACATTCCTGATGCTGTTCACTGTCTCCATAATTGTGAGTAGACCTTCTGTGCATGACAGCGGGAGCTGACATTTTGGTGGTTGTTCAGCAGATAGACCTCCTGCTTACAACTCCGTTAAGAAATGGGAAGTGTCCATGGATGGAATCCATCGGAAACAAAAGATTTTCAAAGTTGTTAGAAGGCAAGGTGTCTTTTTGTTACTATTTTCAAAGGAGGCAACTTTAAGCAGTTACTTGCCTAATGTTAAATCAGCCAAAGTAATTGTTTTTCAAAAGCAGTCAATTTATAATTCGCAAGACAAATGGTATGTCTCTAGTTCTTCGCATCTTACATTGTACTTTACTACATTTAAATGCTAAGTAATAACTAACTACTGTGTTCCATCTAGCAGCTTTGAAAACCTGACACCCCGCCACCTTGTCAATATGAATGGCATTTCCTTGCTTATATTATCAGACTGTCAAGATGACAACTTGTATGATTCTTAATTACTCTTCTTTTTTTAACACAATTGATTTTTTTGACCCTGATCTTGTGAACACATGCATGCTTAACTTTAAGTACCCATCTAGTCCTATAGAGACAAGGTTCTTTGGGTAAATCTGATATCTTTTATTAGACCAACTCAAAATAAAAGATAAAAGATATCAGATTTACCCAAAGAACCTTGTCTGCCTAAGTCCTTAGACCAACACAGCTGCAACCTACACCCCTGTAACATGTAGTCCTATTGTCTTCAAACTATGTACATTTGAAGAGTTGTGGATCTTTCTTGTTCATACTTAAATGTGCCTTTTAGAATATCTTTTCATATAGTAGTTTTCTTTTAACGAGTCTGAACATTAAAGAGACATAATAGGTAGCTAAAACTTCCATTTTTCAATCATTACTTAATAAATCCAGTTCAGTATCTGAATTGGGTTCTTTTATATAAGAACGATGCTTCATAAATATTGACTTGAGCTGTTATCAACATGTTGAATTTGGCTGTGCGTGAAATTTAAACAAAATATATATTAAAATTATGATTAACGTTAAATGATTTATTTAAAACTAAAGAGTAGGCATAATATGAATAAAATATTTATTCACTCTCCCTTTGATTCATCTGAAATTCTTGAGAGTCTGGTGTGTGTTTAAAAAGAAAAAGAAGTATTTTCCTAGCTATGTATGTGGGTGGAGCAGACTGGCATATTGCGTACATTAGTCTGTTGTTTGGCTATTTGAATTGCTTTTTCTTTGCCTTTTGGCTAAAATAAAGCATAGCATCAGTTTAATATTTTGCACCAATAGGGGCTGTGTTATACTGTAGCACAGGGCTAGTTCTAGCGATCTGACAGGTCTCTTGCATGTCTCATTACTGTGAGTCTACATTCTGATCCTAGTGTGAAATGTGCTGGAGGCATTCTTGGTACTTAAATATCTTGGCAGTAGCTGTTTGGCACATCTGGTAGTAAACATTGGCTGTCTAGAAGAGCGTTTGACACTTGGACTTTTAAAAAGCGAGTAGCTGATGAGTATAATGGAAGGTGAAGAAGATGTAGCTGTGGTTCCCAAAGAGGGGATGTAGTTTTACAGCTTTCTGGTGCCACCTTTTTTCTCTTGCTCTTCCTGCTAGAGCAGAATTTGAGGGAGCTTTGTGTGGCAGATGGGGACGATGCCAAGATAGATGGTACCAGGAAAGAGATTCAGTCAGGGGTGGGTGGGAACGGGGCATGATCTGCTTAACAAAGAAATCATCATGGTGTTGAACTGGTCGAATAACTTTCCTTGCTTGTGCTGCCTAGTAGAAAATACAGAGACAAGAAAGCAGGATTTCTTGAAAGTACAGGATTTACTTGGTGCAATAGTACAGCAGTACAATCAAGTACGTGCTATCATAGCATCTGTACAAACACGTTGTACTACCTCTGTGCTTTTTTTTTTCTAAATGTGATTATGCAATTCCTTCCTGGCAGTTTCAGTGAGTCTGCAGCCTGTTTCTGCCCCTCTGCCAATTGTTGCCCATGCCTCCATAGGCGGTAATCTCTCTACAGCCACGTCGGTCAGTAGCAGTGGGGCTCAAAATAGTGACAGTGCTAAGAAGACACTAGTGACACTGTTTGCAGACGACAATGGTAAGCAGAACCACTTTCAATATTTAGAATGCTTTGTACACGTGGGTCTTGAGGGGAAATGTTAGGCCTCAATTGTAGTTATCCTGTCTGGTGCTGTGATCCTGTGAGATGTCACAAACTCAGCAGGGATGGGTCAGACCAGTGTTTAAATGGGAGACTTCTGAAAATCTGCAGGTGGTGGAAAAAGTGGTGCTGGTTTTTCTTTCCTATAACTTGGTACCAAACCCAGTGCCCTGACATTGGGAGAAAGTGCTGAGATTGTGTTGGCTTTTAGATAAGATGGAAAACTAAAGGCCTGTCTAGTTATGGTCACCTGAGTACCATCAGAGTGCATTTTGCAAGAGTAGAGGTGTTAAAATGGAATTGTTAGCCAACTTCCAACTTGAGCAGTCCTCTTGCCTTCACTTCTTCCTGCTTTTTGAGTTGGATACGGTATTTCTCATTTCTGATACTAAAATTGTTGTTCAGTTTGGTGTTAGACAGCTGTCTTGCTTCATTTTCAAGATGGCTAAGGTAATCTCTCTGGGTAATTTTGTATTTCAGTGCATTAAATTCATAAAGTATGTTAGGGATCCTTTTGGCGATTTAAGGGGCTGTATAAATGTAAGATTTATTAGTCAATGTTTGACAATCCCACATTTTAAAGAAAAATCCAATGCTAGTTTTCTATGGCAAATGAGTTCTGGTATCCAAGTAAAAAATCAAGAGCTTTACTTTATTTGGAATAGTGACTTGTTTATTGAAAAGTAGGTTTTCAGAACATTTTGAAAGCCTTAGCTAAGACAACAGTACATATATTTTTAATGTTCATTGTTTCAGTGAGAAAAATTAGGTTTACAGGGAGGCTATGAATCAATTACAGGTACTTAATAACAATCCCTGTGATACTAGCATGCTAATTAGGTTAATACTAAAAAAAGCAAAGTATGTATGATTACTAGCTGATAAAATTCAGTCTTAAAAGGCTATGTTAGCAATAGGCACCAATCAGTAAACCTGAACTTGGGAAAGGGGTATCCAAATCTCTACATTTGGAGGGTCACTGTCTAAATGTTTCTAAATTTCATGTAGAAGGTTGAATTTGTGTTGCAGCTGAATCCAGAGCATTATTCATCACATCGCTAATGACTATACCTCTATTCTAATCCTGTCAAGACTGACAAACCCCCTCTTATTTGTCCCTTTTTTCCTTTATTTTTTGAGGGGGGCAGTCTAAAAATAAGTGTCTTGGTAAGTTCTTGCCATGGGAATCTAATTGAAAGCTGCAGTCTCATCTGAGCATGTAGGGAGGAGGCCTAGAGACTGAAAACAAAGCCTGACTGTTTTGTCTGCCTCTTTCAATCCCTGCTGCATAGAGTCTGAATGTGCCAAACATTCCCTTTGGACATCTAGAACATGGGCGGGTTAGCAGGATTACTAGTACAATGCCACAGGCTACTTTGAAAGAAAATTTCAGTATGCATTTTATATAAATCACAGATGCACACGAAGTTCTCTCCCTAATGAACTAGATCCAAGGGCGCTAAGTACGGTTAATGCCTTTGCCGTGAATGGCTAGTATTACATTCCTATGCAGCTGTTGCTCCAATAGCTATATTAGAGATTTGGGGCATAGTTGTGGTTAACCATGATTATCTTTTTTCTGGCTGTTAAGAAAGCGTTAGCAGTTGTCACTGGGCAAATGTCACTGCCTTCAGTTTATTTAATCCTCGGGGAAGAGATTAAAAACTTCAATCACATTTTGCCTTGACTTGATCTGTTGCTCTCCGTAGCTATTTTTCTTTGTGTGGGGCTTGTAGAAAACCTGTGGCTGAACGACAATCCAACAGTCCATGCAAATGAATGAAGAGATGCAACGTGGAGCATTGTAAGGCTTGTTTGCTTAAATAGGGTTGCCTGAACTCTACCCAACTTTGAATGCCATTGGCAACTTGCTGTAACCTTGGAGCTGCTCATCATTTGCTCTGGTCCCAGGCTGCACTAAAATACCACATATTGGGACCTGTGGCCATCACGGGATGTACTTCTGCATATTGAGAAGCATTCCTGAGGGCTTGTAGAATTTTTTGGCCAACCCTTGACCAGGAAGCAACACTTTGATCCCTGCAGAAATCTAAAGTCGAACTTTAAAGGGAGGTATGTGCAAGGGAGCAATACTTGGGAGGAAGGGACAGTGTCAGTACCTTGCAGGGTCTCAGCAGTATGTGCACAGACTAGGTTGGTGTCAAAGTCTAAGTTATCACTGTTAAAGTCTTGCATTAAGGCACAAGTTGGGTTAAGTTGCTGTTCGTGTTGTTTTTTGGTGTCTGTTAGAGACAGAACTGGCAGCTGTATGGAGTGCTGGAATGTATTATTGAGAGCATAGTAGGCAATGTGGAAGTGGAAAGGAATGCATAAGTTATTCCCCTTAACTTATCTTAAAAAAATTGAGACTGGCTGATTGGGTTGTGACCTACCGCTAAACGTAGTTTTTGTTTGCTGATAGCAGTTTAAATTTGTAAAGCGTGTTGGGATTCCTTGGGATGAAAGAAGCTATAAAAACACACCTATTTTCTACATCTCTCTAGAGCCCTTCAGTTTACATGAGTTAGGCTAGATTTCCTTCTTGATTGCACAGGTACAACAAAGGAGAGAGATTTTGCCCATTAACTTTTAAGACCAGAAATAAATAAATGTGTGTATGTGTGTATATATACGTGTGTGTGTGTGTGTGTGTGTGTGTGTGTGTGTGTACACGTGTGTGTGTGTGTGTGTATGTATATATATTTGGCTGTGAATATGGCCTTTTCATTCCTGAGTAGTTGCTTTCTGAGGCAGTACTCGCAGGGGAATCCCTTTTGGTTCACTGCCAGCGGGGATTTAAATGGCAGAGTGCCATATGGACATCTGTCACCTCTACAATTCTGGTTGTCTCTGCTGTCCCAGTAACTCTGAGGATCAGGTCCTGGTTTAAATTGCAACTATGGCTCACAGAGGGAGCCACATCGGGAATTATGCCAGCTTTTAGCAGTTTGTTTTTACATTCATGGGCTGTCTTGTTGTGCATTGTTTTATATTCATTAAAAAGAGTTCCAAATCAGAGGACTCGTTGCAAAGGACCCGTTAAATCTCTTCCGTCCTCTGTCAGCCAAGATAAACAGTGTTTCCTTAGGACAGGGGTGTCAAACAAATGAGTTGGCAGGCCAAGTCTGGATCATGAGGCTTTTCACAGACCAAATAGCCCACCTCTGGATCTGACCCACGTAGGATCTGGCTGCGGCTGCTTGAAGCTACTATCTACGCAGTCAGCAGCCAGGGAGTTAACCACTCCTGTGCTCCACCCACATTGCCAATTGTCACTGATTTTAGTTGCCATCAGCAATTGAAAATGTTAAATTGGATAGCACCATTCACCCTCTGAGTGCTTGCTGTGCTGACGCAGCAGCTACAGCAGCCATAGCAAACAGGCTGAGCGGTGGCACCAGGGCTGAGTGGTGATGGCATTAACTCCTTTGCTGCTGGCAGCTGCAGCTAGAAGTTCCACAGGCCGGATGACCCACCCCCGGGGGTTGTATGTTCGACATCCCTCCTCTGGGATAAAGGTACTGCTACATACAACCTAGCAGGCCTAAAATATAACCTACCCAAAGCAACAACATCCACATTAATAAAAATGTAGCTTCTATGCCAGCTGAGCCTTCAGTAACCAAGTTGGCGTGGGAATTCCTTCATGGGGGTGTCAGACTTCTCAATATTAAAACATCCTAGACACTAGCTCGCCAGAAGAGCAGAGTAGGAGGGCATAGTGGAGTGGACTCATCCATTCATGAATCAGATAATAGAATTGCAGAAGCTACAGGTAGAAATTACCTATTAGCTATCTATTCCATCACCCTGCTAGAGCTGGATTGTTCTCTACTGCTTGATTTTAAAGTCCGAAGCTCTTGGGCTTCCACTACTTCCCTTGGGGGGACTTTTATAGTCTAACGTAATTGAGCTTTCAGACAGTCTTTCAAACTGGCATTCAGCCTGAATTTTCTTTGAGTACTCCTTGTTACACATGTTTGTCCCATCCTAACTAATCCTTCTCTCTCCCTCCTGTTTACATATGTAACTAGAAGGTGTGATACTTGTCTGTCAGCTTTGATGTTTTTTTTTATAAAGGGTTGCTCCAGTGTTGCTAATAAGAAAATGTGGTAGGTGCACATTGATGTGATACTTTGACTTTTTGTAATAAATCCCCCATCAAATCAAAATGTATCTTGTAGTTCTGTAACACTTTTCACAGCAAGAATCACAAAGGGATTACACACATGAAATATTGGAATTAGACAAAGGAAATATTTTGTTTGTGACTAATGTACAAAAACTGCCTAATGGCACACAACAAGACTGTATGGCAGATTAGGACAGAAAGGGAGAGAGAGTGCTACATCTAATTAAAACAGAATGTCATTCTTTCCTTGGGGTGACAGTCCACGCAGATTCCTTTCTTGATACATATGTTCTCCAGGCGCATGGGATTAGATGCTTTCATTTCCCATTGGGCATGTTGCATGGGTACTTTCATACTGCCTCATTTAAGGGCTTAAAGTGTGCAGCACACAGGTGTCCTCTTAGCATCTGTGTATCTCCCACAACGGTGAGATGGAGCTCTGTAGGATCTGCTTACTCCACCTGCCATGCAGTTTAGTTGGTGTGGTTTTCTCTCTGTCACGTATTTATTGCCAACAAGTGTAATTTTCATGTTTCAGGTAGTTCAACTCTCATCTTCCCCTTATACTGGGGTTCTGGGATTGGGTCAAAAGCCAAGTCACATGGATTTTAAGACTGGTCCTTATTTAGATTAGACATCCTCAAGAACTACTTCACAGTTAGGGCGGCTAGGAGCTGGAACCAACTTCCAAGGGAAGTGGTGCTGGCTCCTACCCTGGGGGTCTTTAAGAAGAGGCTTGATGCCTACCTGGCTGGACGCATTTGAGTCCAGTTTTTCTCCCGCCCAGGCGGGGGGTCGGACTGGAAGATCTACAAGGTCCCTTCTGACCCTACTTCTATGATTCTATGACACTTTGCCCAGTAAAAGCTACCCTTGGTCACAGCATTGTTTTTTCTTAGTGGCCCTGGCAATCCAGGACTCTATCTTGAGATCCCAAACTACATTCACTACAGAGTGGACTATCTGTCAGTATGTCAGCACTGATGTCTGATGGGCAGAAAGGTGCCACACTCCAAAGATGAGCCTGGCTGAAGTTGTTCTCCCTGGCAGACTGGGATGAAAAGGTTGTCAAGTTCATGATTTATCATTTTCGTTCATCCATCGGCCATAAAACTGAGAACTTCTGGTGCCCAGGCACTGCCTTCTAAATCAGTACTAGGGTCACGTCTAAATCAGGTACAAATTTGATACTGACTCTTTAGGACTCACCAGTGCCTCAGTATTAGGAGCCTCAGCATTCAGTGCATCTGAGATAGTAGTCCTTCCACCTTGATACCCACTACTGCAGCATCTAAACCATGTGCTGTGCTAAAAGATATATAAAACCCACAGACAGCAGTGTCTTCTCTCCTTAAAAGATTAAAGGTGGTGACATACAAACAGAAGCTTCTGGGTCACTGGTACCGGCCTCTCCTATGCTTAGATAGGGTACACTTGAGAAACTTGCCCTCCCCTTGTAGTCCTTTTCCTCTTTCTCAGCTGAGTATAGCAGAGGCTTACCTTTCAACCAAGCATCTTCCCCTGCCTGGATAGCACAGAGAGATTCAGAGAGGGATTCTAGAGAATTTTAGATAAAAAGCTGTCTAAGGCTCCCAGAGGTTGCTCTGCTACTTGGTACCATCCTCCATCTCTGTACTTCTACCCATATCAGCGGATAACAGTTGTGGTCTTATCAGACGTGGGGGCATATAACCATATTCCAGAAAACCTGTTTCATCAACTGTCCTAATATCTCAATCACTGTTCCTAGAAACAAATTAAACCATTTCACAAATGCCTAAAAGGCATGAGAAGAGCCAGGAGCATCAGTTGCAAGGGGAAGAGCAACGGATGTCTGCTGTTTTATTCATTCACACCTAGATAATGGATCTACCTAGATCTGTCTCGGTTGTTTTAAGGCAGGGGTATCAGGCAAACAGTCCTTGGCTAGATGTGGCTTGTGGAGCACTGTGATGTAGCCCGTGGGTCTTGGGCTGACCCCACACACTATGCAGCATGTGGAGTTGGTCTGGTGTATGGGCTAGACCTGGCTCCATGGGCACTGTGTGCACCACAAGGAGTCAGTCTAGGGCATGCATCACATGAGGTACCTGCACTGGGCCAACCCTGAGTCTTGGATCCAGAGCCAGTCCAGATCAGACGGCACCAGAGCCAGCGCATAGGGTGGATCTGGTAGAGCATTGCATGCAGCATGTGTCCCATGCCAGCAGAGGGGTTCAGCAGGGGGTTACATTGGTTAGGACCCCCTATTCTAGGATCCTGAGTGCTGGCTGTAGTGCATGGTCCCAGTCTGGCCCACAAACTAGCTCAGCAACCCTCATCTGGCCTACCGGGCTGGAGGAGTTGGAACACCTTAAACCAGGGGTGTCAAAGAACTGAACGTGTCTTGGAAGGAGTCAAAGGCAGTCAGTGTAGATGGACAGGATCTTGAATAGTCTACCTCTTTCTACACCAGCAAGGCTTACCACGCACTTTGTAAAAGTCTGCTGAGACTGCAAAAGTATATGGCATACATCTTCATTTGTCCTGGACAGCTGAAAAGAGATGTCAGGAAGCAATGGATCCTTGTTAAGGGATTTGAGTATTTTTAATTACGTCTCCAGCAGTTTAGGAGAGATCAAAACAGCAGGGGCTTACCAAGCACATGCTGAGAGAGAAGGATGAAAAAAATTGGGCTTCTTCACCTGCAAAGTTTCTCATGCAGCCAGCCTCCAGATGGAGACTGACTATCAAAAGGTGTCTTTGTTTATAAATAAGCTTCTCAAGAACATCAGGAGGAAATAGTCTGTCATAGCCAATGGACATCTGATTGTTAATACTTCGCTCCAAGCTGTGCTGGATGCATCTGACACCACATTGTGTGCAGTGGCCATTAGAATAACTGTGTTGTGACTTCAGTCCTGTGGGGACCCTATGTAACAATCAGGGAAATTGGTTATTTGAGCTACAGACTTGCCAGTAACAAAACAGATGTATCCATTAAGTCCTTCAAGGATCCCAAGCCAACGTTTATGTTTTTAAGAGTTTCTGTGTCCTGACTCGAAGGCGACGCTTACTCCAACACCTATCCCTCACATTGCTCCTCTGGTCAGTCTTGCACTCAGCCGCAGAAGATCTTGGAGCCACTGTGGAAGACATGATCCTTGGCTTCCACTAGGCAGTAGGTTTGAAGCAAAGATTGAGAACCTGTGGGGCCACATGAGGTTTACTTTTGTCCTGTTG
>NW_017728960.1:4824481-4847593 GCF_001723915.1 Gavialis gangeticus
CCTCCATTTGATAGAATCATAGAAAATTAGGATTGGAAGGGACCATAGGAGGTCATCTAGTTCAACTACCTGCTCAAAGCAGGACCATCCCCATTTATATCATCCAATCCAAAGCTCTGTCTACCCAGGTCTTAAAAATCTAAGGGTGGAGATTCCACAACCTCTCTGGGTAGCCATTTGTAATCAGTTATTCACTTCTGCCACTGCAGTGCATCTCTGCAGCTGAATGCAGTGATATCCAGATAGCCCCTGAGGTTCTGCATGAAGTCATATTGTCTGTCTTATTTTCAGGGTTTTATTAAGCAAGCTTTACCCTGGAATGGTGGGTCCTAACCAGTGAAACCAGTTTAGTCTCTTCAGTTTCCATCCTTACCCCTCCACTCTTTTTCTGGGAACCCATCTCATGACAGAGTGTTAAAACAAGTAGATTCCTTTGTACAGCTGGGAGCAAGAAAGGATATATTCTTCAGGAGCAGTAGGTTTTATACCACTTCCTTTTTGATCACAAAAAAGAAAAGGGATTTGCCATCCATGCTGGACCTTCAGCTCCCAGTGTCTTGTCTTTATCCACTGTTTCAAGTTCAGGATGGTGATCCCAGTCTGTAATATTGCTTTTCATTAGTTCTTCAGAGCTGGTTTGCTCCTCCTGACCTGCAGGAGGCGGGTAGTGAGATACCAGTTCATCCATCCCATAAAAAATGCCTCAGATTCCTTATAGGAGCATCTCAATACTAGAAGAGGTCCTGTGTTTTGGTATGTCTGTGGCCCCAGGGGTTTGCATGGAGTATCTGGCAGTAATGGCAACTCACTTAGAAGAGAAGAGGAGAGACCTGGATTCACCTAATTACCTAGTGACTGGCTGATAGGAGGAAAGAGACCCAAGCAGGTGACTGACTTGGATATGGGGAGTTCACAGCCCCTTGGGATCTTACTTCACTTCAAAGCCAATGATAAAAAAAAGTTTGCAGACACCAGCTTGGAGTACTGTGAAACGCAAGATCAGTGAAAATTTACCTTC
Source organism: Gavialis gangeticus (assembly GCF_001723915.1). Lineage (NCBI taxonomy): Eukaryota > Metazoa > Chordata > Crocodylia > Gavialidae > Gavialis > Gavialis gangeticus. The sequence goes on from NW_017728960.1 coordinate 4,825,500, forward strand.
CACGAGATTCCAGACAAAATGAAATCTCATTCGCTAACTTTGAGATCTCTCAGGAACATCAGTGGGAACATATCTGAGAGTTTTAGGTCGTGTGCCCTGTTCTCAGTCCCACAAGAAGTCCTTGTTAAGGACTGGTGGAAAGACTTCTTCAGCTGTGCACTATAGTACCCTTCCCAGCACCTCGCATCACCAGATTTGAAAATTGGAATCAAGATATTGGAACCTCAAAATTATGATGACAAAAATTGACTTCACAAATATAATTTTCATCCTTTAATACAGGCTCATGTTGTCAAAACATCTGCTGCTTAAGACTACTTTGTGCCTTGTCACCTCTTGGGATGTGAGTGTATAAAACTGCCGCTACTACAGTCTCACCCTTAGGAACAGTCACATGTGTAACTTGCCTCTGAGTGAGTCACTGTGCCTAAGGAACAACAAGAAGACTATTCCCATGTGGTCTGAAGCTAGAAAATTGATCAAATATGAACGTTTTATTTCAAATGGTCCCCTCAAGGATTTTGCCTCCATACTGACATTCTAGAACTTGGAGCTATTGACACGGTAATGCAAAATGTTTCCTGCTTCTTCAAAAATCCATAGTACAGATCCAGATTGGCAGCAGTACAGCACTGTATTGTGTCAACAGAGGAGAATCATCCCTGTTCTGTCAGGAGGTCATGCAGCTGGGTATCTGGAGCTAAATCATATCCGTGGTTTTGCAACTTCTTGGTCTTCAGAACACCTTGGTGACTTAACTCGGCAGGCAGTTTTTCACAACCAGAAATGATCTGCAAATGGCACAGAGGTTCATACACTTTTCACAAGTGGAAATTCCCAAGAACAGATGTGTTTTGTCACTGGCCAAAGTGCTGAACCTTTTTTTTTTTTTTTTTTGTAGAAGGGACTTGAGTCATGAAGCATGCCTTTTTCATCCACTCTACTCAGCAGTGGTGAGGCTGCAGCTGGACTACTGCGTCCAGTTCTGGGCACCATACTTTAACAAGGACGTGGACAAGCTTGAGACAGTCCAAAGAAGATGATCACCCATATGATCAAAGTCTTAAAAGGCAGGGACTGATGGATGTATGCCCTTCCAGCTGCTTATTCCCATGATAACAAGGGTAACACTGAAACATGATTATAGTAGTTCCAGCAAAGACCGAGCAGTTCTGCAAGTTGGATCTGTTGAACTTTTTGATGTAGCTTCTCATCACACTACTAGCTCTGCCTGACAGTCTTCAAAAACAAGTCAGATTTTATATTGGAACTCAGCTTCCCTATTTCCAACAGCCTGGATGCTGAGTGGATGACACCTGCCAAAAGAAGTAGTTTGATAGAGGTTCAGGACATTTTGCTACAAAGCAGGATATTTTTTAGCCAGACTTACTTATAAAGCTGGCTTTTCTGTCTGGGATCCATACCCGTTCTATCCCCCCAGCATTGCCCTCCCATCCTGGCCGCTCTTGCAATGGCATAATTCCTGAAAAGCCTCATACATAATCCCCCTCCTTTCCCAGTTTGGAAAGCGCTGACCTCAATACTATGTTAGTAGACTTGATGGATTCCCCATTTGAACTCTATGAAACTAGTTCCTTCCCTTCAAGTGCACTTGGGACATATGTACCTCAGGAACAGAATCTGTGTGGACAACACGGCTTAGAGAACCAGGGTTCCTGTAGGGTGAATAGCTTTCAACCTTACTGGTTTTTGGCTAAGACCCCAGTGTTAACTACTTGTACAAGTATCACCCTAGAATCATTAATGATCTTGGTTTTCTAACTCTTGAAAGACCCCATATCTGGCAGCATATATACCAGCTAATATTGACTCAGTAACAATTTGAAGAACAACACTCCCTGAATTGCCAGTACTGCATGAAATGCTTATTGAAAGGAGATCCCAGTATAATTCTTTCGTGTGTGGGATGGCACTAGTGACTTTCTTTGGTAAAGTATTTGCCTGTCTACTTACCAATGCAACCTTAATTCAGCTTTCTTGTGCATATACATTTTGATACAATCTTGAGTTACATGATCATGTGCTATTTTTTCCACAGGACCTCTGCCTCAATCAGTGCACAGGATCAATGCTGCAGACAGAATGGGTAGCTATTCAGTCCTTCTTTTTATCCTCATTATTCATTATGTAGCTCCATGCCTTTTTGACTGTGTGCTAGTTAAATCCTGAATATGGTAGTATAAATTTACTCAATGTGACACTCATAGCTGCAATATCTGAGTGGTTCACAAACATGAATACATTTGCCTTCATAGTCTCCCTGTGAGAGATTGGAATGTTTCAATTTTACAGAGGAGGATGCAAGACAGAGAGACTGAAGTCAACAATATTAAGTGTCCCACTAATTTGGGAAGTCCAATTTATGATGTCTACAGTTTGATCTTTTCAGAACATTTAATATTGCTGTAATACTTCATGTATATGAAACATGGCTCTTGACTTCAGTTGTAATTCTAGCTCTCAGCATGTTTTCACATCAGGCCCCAAGTGTCTTAAATAAGGCATGTAGAAATTGGGAAGGATACTGTAAAGAGTTAGTTATCAGTCAGTTTCCCAGTATCCACTGAAAAATGTGATGGAAAAAGCAGGGGTAGAATTTACTTTGGGTAACAAGTCCTCTGCCTCAGGCCTGGGACCACCTTTTTTTCTACCTACAGGCACTTTGTTCATTCACTGCTGACTTTCCAACATTTTTAAACAGATAAACTGCTACAGACAGCACAGCCTCATTTGCTTCACAACCTTGATTCATTCCCTGAGCACCACCTGGTCTGTGCACAAAATGAGGCAGGGATTCTGTGGAAAATACAGTGTGTAATCATGTAATTAAAGTCAATATTGTTATATGCGCAAAGGGGGGTGAATTAAGGTTGCACAGGCAATCTCCCGGAATTTCCTACCTTTTTAGCACTTGACTTTGCAATCACACAGTTCTTTTACCCTACCTGTCTTAAAAATGTAATAAAATCATTTCCTAAACTTATAAAAAAAAATCAAACTGAACAAACCCAGAGAGCCGGACATTGCATGACATCACATGGAGTCATACTAACCTCCATGTGGTTCAGTATGAGGGTTGGGTCTTTAGATCTACCACAGGGACTTGAGTTAAGCAGTTAACTGGCAGCAGTAGGTGATGTGGACCAGCCAGCGAGACACACACTTTGCCAGCGGATTCCACCTTGGTTTGCTGGCATCAGCAAATGATGGGGATCAAGAATCCTGATATGTTTCAGGCTTTGTTGAGGGTGTTTTAAGTGATTAAGACTGTTCTGCCTCGTGGCATCCCTGTGCCTTATCATGTCCCCTCTTCTCTTCCCCCATCTTCATTTAATTCAGCATGTCAAGACCTTTCCTTCTCTTAATTTTGTCTGGATGCCAAAGGGGAGATCGCTATCTCTGCTGTGTTCTCAGTCTCCCTGCTCTTGGTGCCAGTGTTACCTTAGCCCCTTGGCTGCCAGGAAGAGTTTTGCAGGGATAGTCCTGATCAGTCCCTACATTTTCTTGCAGCCTTGGGATTGAGCATGCTAGCACTCTGTGGGGAGGACACAAGCTCACGTTGGTTGCCATATGGAAGCTGTGTGGAAATAGATCGTGCTCTTGGAGAATAATGCAGCCAGCCTCTAACAAATCTCCAGTGTATGTGCAAACTGAGATTTTCAGAGGCAAATAACCTGGTCTAATTTGAGATGACTAAAGGCACATGCCAGGGACTAAGGAAATTTCTGTTGCAAATTTTCAAATGTCAGAAATTTCCAAAATTCCGGTTACAGGCAGACACCTGTCATGGAAGCCTGTAGCCTGAACTGTTACATTTTTGTAAAAATGAGTGTACCATTTTTGGTTGCTTATCCTTAGGCAACTTTAACTAGAAGCAGTGGCTGCTGCAGCTGAACAGTTAAAATTTCGCAAAACTACATGCAAAAAAACAGTTTTATAATAGAAAGTGTTAAGCAACTCTATAAGGAGTATTACTAGAAATGCCTATAATAGAAACAGGCCATGGAGGCGCATTGGGACACAACAGTAGGGAAACACCAGCATTATCACTCTCACAAACCAAAGGGATTGTGTTGGAATATTTTATGTAATGTGTGATATTAAATTCAAAGAACACAAGATACTGTATTTTCCCCTGCTTTAAAGCCTCTATGCAGGGTAAATGAAGTGTTATCCTGCTTTAATAAAAAGTTCCTGAATCAAACAACAAAGACTTCAGAGAGTTTTAAGGTATTTTCGTGATCTTGATTACTCTAGTGCGATCCAAATATGCTTGATGATTTTTCTTTACATTGAAGCTGCACATGAGATTGGATTGTGCCAAGGGGCACCAGATACAAAAGGAAGAGGGGCTTTATGGCTTGATGGCAGCCATGTGTGCTTCCAGGTCTGGGTTGTACCAGGAAGCAACACAGCCCTCAGCATGATGGTTGTGGCATCTCTGTCTACATTTGGCAGTGCTGCCCAGAATTTCTACACTACTGCAGGATGGTTGTACTCCTGACACAGCCCTGCACACTGGGGCTTGCTGCGGGGTCTGTCTCTCAGCTTTTTTTTCTCAGACAGTGTTAACATACCTGGAAAATTGCGTCACCAGCTAAGAAACTTTTTCTAATCCCTTTATGATGCTACAGAGGTGTTCAGAGGTTGTGCTGGTACAGAAGGAATCCGTCTTTGAGATTTTTTTTTTTAAACTGCCTATAAGTTTTGGATGCCCATTTTTCCCCAGGCAGCTCAGAAAATCTCAGTGGAAGTGTTAAAATTGCTAAAAGGATATGTGGGAGGGGTAGGAGTTCTGGATAATGTTTCTAAATGTGTGTTCACTGTAACTAATACTAATTGTAGAGGACAAGATTTGTCATTGATTCTTCAGAATGGAAAGTTGGAGGGAGAGGAAATAATGGATTTTAGTCAACTACTTCTTTCTTTTTCTTCTTGCAGCTGGCAACCCTCTTGTTCAGCAAAGTGGACAGCCGTTAATCCTTACCCAGAACCCAACCTCAGGTCTGGGCACAATGGTAACCCAGCCAGTATTGCGACCTGTACAGGTCATGCAGAATGCCAACCATGTTACTAATTCGCCAGTGACCAGCCAACCTATTTTCATTACAACCCAGGTGAGTGTTGTGTGCCTTCACCCATGCACCAGGGGTTCTGGGGTATGGCTGCATACAGACTGAGTATGCATGTGAGAAGAACTGCTTTAGTAATTAAGAAATTATCAGGTGCCAGTTTCAATCTTGCCTTGTGTACTCTGGGCGTTGAGCTTGGGTTGTAAATCTGCCTCTGCTCTAGTTCAGTTGTATTCAGCAATGACTTGCTTTTCAGTAGTCCCTGTGTTGTGGATAATTTATCTGCTTCATATTGATCTGAGCTTGCCAAAGCCTTACTGCACTGAGTTGGATTTGAAATAGTGGTTTTGTTTCATTCATTTTATGGCCCCTAACTTTATCAGAACTTCCATTGACTTTTGGAAGTTTTGCCTAAATAAGGACTTCCACGTTAAGCCTAGAACAAGCTGCTACTTAGAAATGTTTGACTAGTCTGTGTTAGTCTCTTGCAGTTGTTCAAAAAATTGCTGTTAAATTAATAAAGTGGATGCACGTATTATTTGAAAATTCCTTGCTGGTCAGTCTTATTATTTGCAGCTTCCACTTTGTTCTGTCCCAAAGTACTTGAACTTGCTCCGCTTTGAGGGTGACTATAGCAGCTGTTAAGCTTGTAGAAAATTATTTCCATTGATTTTTTAGCAGGGAGCAGGAAGGTAGCCAGAGGAGAGGATAACAACAGGTAGAAACAAGAAATTGCACTCCAGGACCCCAGTTCTAGCAGGAAGGGAAGGGAACAGAGTGGCCCCACTGTGGTGACAGGAATGATGCTGCTCTGTTGAGAGCCTTACTGCGCAGATTACTCAGTGCTGTGCTGTGTAGTTTACAAAAAGAAAACCTAAACTCTTCCAAAAAAATTGAAAAGCTGAGAATAAAAATACTTGGACGAACACATATTATTTGTTTCACTGGATCCCTGTGATCATTTGCATCTGGCATTGCTCTGACTAGGGCTGCTTATGTCAAAATTCTTTACCTTTTCTGACAGGTGTGTGGGAAGGGTCCCCTGTGGCTGGATTTCTCCTGGGATCCAACCCCAACTGAAATCAGTACAAAGACTTTGTGTTGAATAAATGCTGGTTCTGTCATGTTGTGGCTTCTCAGGAGTGTTTGCTGAGTTGCTCATTAAATAACTCTGAAATGTAAAAGATCCAAGCCAAAATTTACCTAGCAGACCCTTAAGGAGAGGGTTGGGGAACACTGCTCAGATGATTATACCAAAATGTGGTTGGAGAATTGTGCTCTGATTGTCTTTGTCTCTGTGTCGAGGTTGTTGGGATCAATAAATTAATGATGAATTTACTTTTTTAAATGCAGGGATTTCCTGTGAGGAATGTGCGGCCTGTACAAAACACAATGAATCAGGTTGGAATTGTCCTGAACGTACAGCAAGGCCAAACAGTTAGACCCATTACCCTAGTCCCAGGTGAGGAATATATCTATTGAGACAGATGAGGTTGTGACAGTTTTGTTTCTGTACAAGCAGCTGGATGTGAAGCGAAAAATACTATTTGGAAACCTTTTCCTTTCCTACATGACAGTTGGCACCTGAAAGCTGGAATTTTCCAAAGTGCCTGTGGCCCTGAACATTTTGCTGCTGCATATCATCCCGTTGGTCTCGCTCACCGTCATAAAATTACATGCGTGCATAAGTGCTTGCGGGACTGTGAGCCCACTGAGTATGAACAGGGCTTGTGTTCTTAGGTTATTTAAGTCCTGTATAAAAATCCTACCTGAAATTGTAGGAAATGGAATTTTTACCTTGTTGGTTTCTGTGTTCATTTCACCCTTGGAAAAGGAAACTGTTTTCTGGTGTGTTGAAGAGCTATGATCTCCATTTAAAACAGGCAGTTTAGATTTCTGACCTGTCAAAAAGGAGCTAGTATCTGATTGCATCTTGTGTTCTTTTCAAAGCCCCAGGTACACAGTTCGTTAAACCAGCAGTTGGAGTTCCTCAGGTGTTCTCTCAAATGGCCCAGGTGAGACCAGGTACAACCATGCCGGTCCGACCCACCACCAACACTTTCACTACGGTCATTCCGGCCACGCTTACCATCAGGAGCACTGTACCGCAGTCCCAGGCACAACAGCAAAGTAAGTCCACTCCCAGCACCTCCACAACTCCTACTTCAACGCAACCAACAACACTTGGACAGTTAACTGTGCAGCAGCCAGGGCAGTCCAGTCAAGCTACTAACCCCAAATTAGGTAAGACTTCCCATGGAAAGTGATGGGACCCATGACACTGCTTATCATTTGATCTTCAGATGTGTGCCAGGTGGCTCGAGCCTGGGAGTGGGAGTCAGAACTCCTGGGTTCTACTCCTGGCTCTGTCACTGACACACTGCATGACTGTGGGCAAGTCCCTTAACCACTTTTTGCCTCAGTTTACCCATCTGTTAAACAGAGGTAATCCTTCCATATCTTCCCTGCCCATATGAGAACTAACTAATTCTTGTGTGTAGCCTGCTTTTAGATCCTCAAATAAAAGGCCCTCAAAAATGCATAATTAATCGTTTGTATGTTTTGGATGGTAAAACTATAAAATTAAGGAAGGTATAAGTGGATACTAATTATTTCCTTTTTTTTTTTTTGTTCTTGCTTCATAGTACAAGAATCAAAGGATTTCTCAAAAATAATAGGAAACAGCTCAAACAAATTAAAATACTTCTTGACAAATGGTTCAGGCGGTGTAATTAACTTTAGGAAGTTAGAGTCAAGTATATGGCTGGATTTAGAAAAGGAGTGTGGATCATCAGTTACCTATACATACGCCTTGTGTTTCTGAGTGGAAACTGTTAGCTGGAGGGATCATGAAAGTATTTTCCTCCCCCAGTCCTCAAGACCCAGTTCTAATGAATCAGGTATTGGTCACTAGCTACCAGTGGGTGTGTCTACACATTGTCCTACGTAGTAATCATGTGGGTGTACACGTGATTGCCAGCTGTGATGCTGGTAGCTGTCACTCCCCAGTTATAATGCGCTGCTACGGCAACTTACTTTTGGAAATACTGACACGTCACCGTATGGCAACGTGTAGACGCACCCAGTGTTTACCAGAATTGATGGATTTATAGTCTTACATGGTAGACCTGTAGTCTGATGTGATGTGTCAGGAGGCAGGAGACATGCTAAACAAGGGGTTCACCTGATACATTAGATCTGATCTTTCTAAACGTCCCTCCACTTTCTGTCCTTTTGGTAGTGAGCATTGCAAGCTTTGTGACGGTGAAAAGACCTGGAGTGACTGGAGAGAACAGCAATGAGGTTGCTAAGCTGGTGAATACCCTGAATACCGTCCCTTCATTAGGGCAGAGTCCTGGTCCACTTGTGGTTTCTAACAACAGCCCAGCACACAGTTCCCAGAGACCCAGTGTTTCGGAGTCATCATCACTAAAAGGTACGAACAATAGCAGCTATATTTTCAGTCCTCTTGGTGTGTCTGAGAACCCAGCAGTCTACAGAACTTCCAAGTATTCCATTTCTGGATTAGAAAATGTTAACAAAGTATGTTGCAATTTCAAGGAAGAGGGGAAAAGCTTGTGTCGAGCAGCTGTACTGTTGAATGTTGTCTCTTGATTGGCCTAGAGTTTTACTTGGTGGGTGTTTTATCTTTATTATGTGGGTGCCTGATCACAGAGTGGTCCATACACAAAATGATCAGGGGCATTGTCTCTGTATAATTGTTATTTATGCATCACCACAGGGTATGCAGGGCTCTTTTCAAATACCCACAAAGGCAAAAGGGCAGAGTCTGTGCTGCTGTTGCCCCACAGAAGGCATTCTCTTAGGGGAGGGAAAGGCTAAAGGTAATATGACGGCACCTCTATAGCCATCCAGATCCTGGGCTTCTGTCTGTCCTTGGACACTAAGACAAAAAACGTAAACTTGCTGTGGGTGGGGACAGAAAAGTGCTGAAGTGATGCTAGGAGAAGGGAGATATGGACAGAACACTGAAAGAAGGTGATTTTAGCTGCAAGAAGTCTATCCGAGTACTGTTGAGAAACCCAAAGAGAACAGCAAATTTCTGGTGGACAGGGAGCATGTGTGTCCTGTGGGCTATTATACATCAGCATATATCTGCATATTTCCATTCTTTTTATCCCAAGTTCTGTTGGCAGTTAAAATTATCACTTTTGTAAAGAAGCATTTTCACAGGAGCCAAAAGACAGGTCCAGATTTAAATTGGAGTGTAAGAGCAAAACCAGATTCCTGACCAGACTTACCAGTCTCTCTTGATTTACAGTCAGCTCCTCTCCTATCCCCACGTTTGACTTGCAAGATGGCGGCCGGAAAGTGTGCCCAAGATGCAATGCCCAGTTCCGAGTCACTGAAGCTTTAAGAGGACACATGTGTGTAAGTCGCTGCTCTGGGATGAGTTACAGAGTTACTGTTGTCAGTCATCTTGTGCAAAAAATTCCCCTTCATGAGCAGGGGTTTGGGTAAAGATAACACCTGAAGGTGGCAAGGGAAATGGAAACTGTGCGCTGAGATCTTGAATAACCCCAGGTAGGTGGGAGTTTGGGGAAGCCCTTTCTGATCTTGCCTAGCAGCACTGAAACAGAGAGAAGAGCACCCCTCTTTAATCCACATTACCCCTTTGGCAGTGTTTGGAGGTCTTGTATTCCAGTTCTAATAAGGCCTAGCCCACTTAGCCTGTGCAATCCAGTGAGGACCCAGCCCTTGTGGTACCTGTAGTAAACTTCTGCTAGATACGCTCTAAGCATCAGTATGGCTCTTTCTCCTGTAGTACTGCTGTCCTGATATGGTTGAATTCCTCAAGAAAGGAAAATCCCTGGAACCCGAACCAAATATTCAGTCGACAAAGCCTCCATCTCCAGAAAAAACTGCAGCTGTTGCTTCACCACCCTCATCTACGCCTATCCCTGCACTGTCCCCACCTGCTAAAGCACCAGAGCCAACTGAAAACATAGGGGACTCATCCCAGAGCAAGCTCATCATGTTAGTAGATGATTTCTACTATGGCCGGGATGGGGGCAAAGTCAATCAGCTGCTGAACTTCCCCAAGGTCCCAACATCCTTCCGGTGTCCACACTGCACCAAGAGGCTAAAGAACAACATACGGTAAGGTGGATGTCATGTGTTGTTACAACAGCGCAGTGCATCTCTAACACCTTTGGTCTGCAGAACTCACACTGGGTTACTTTTAGTCTGCAGGACCACTACAGCTCCCAGAGAGGGAAAATGTTTTGGGCATGGTCACAGGTTGAGTCAGTAGCAAAGATGTATCTCTCAGAGTGATAGAATCCTGATTCTGTCAGAAAATGCAGATGGAAAGTTTCACTTACCACCATAGGCAAATATAGGATTTTGAAAAGGGGGATGCAGATGGCAAGGTGCATCAATACATAAAATAATGCATATTTTTCTCCAGTTAAAAATAAACTAGAAGTATTATTAATTTGCTAGGGGCCTATGACTCTATTATGCAGTTAAAGATTGAAGCAAAAACAAATATAACATCATTGAAATGAGTTCAAAACAGTCTGCAGAGCTGTAAAATAGGAGCTTCATTAGCGGGGGCAGGTAACAGACAGCAAAATGGCAGAACAGAGGTTGGCTAGATTGGTGGAACATCGAGACCATTAAAAATGAGAGAGGGTTGTTAACACCTGAGGAATGAAGAGTTTAGACAGAATTAGGTAGATTACAATGAACCATGACATTCAGATGAATCCCTCACCACTGCCTGACTAGAAATGCTGCTGTCAATGCCAGACAATTGGTTTTAGACTTTCAGTAGAGTAGGAATCAAAGGGGGTGTGAGTGCACCAGAGCAAGCCCCTTGGATCTGCCCCTACTCACCACTAAGCTGACTTATGGAACCTAATGAAGAATTGTTCTCTCTTGCTTTATCCAGTTCAGTTACAACCCAAGGGCTGAAGAGATAATTTCCTATTTGTAGAGAAAACTACAGCACAAAGCCTGTATCTTGTCTTATCTTGACAATAGGTAGTATTCAGATTTGTTTATGACCTGGTAAGCTTTGTCTTGGCAAATGGAGAATTCTATCTGTGTCCTCATTCAGGGCCAGAAATTCTCCAACAGGTGTTTTGGCCCTTTATGACAAAATGCCCACCATTATGCTGTCTACCTGCCTCCCAAGAGGTGGCTGGTTAGGAGAGTTTTCGTCATGCCAGTTATGGTTTTGGCAAGAGGAGCAGGGAGGACACACACCCTAGACGCACATTGCATTTAGTTTGATCAATAATTAGGTTAGGTATTAGGGAAACCTTTCTCACTAGGAGAGTAGCAAAGCTCTGGAACAGGTTACCTAGAGAGGTGGTGGAGTCTCCCTCCTTGGAGGTGTTTAAGCCCTGACTAGACAAAGCCTTGGTTGGGATGATCTAGTTGGGGCTGGTCCTGCTTTGAGCAGGGGGTTGGACTAGATGTGACCTCCTGAGGTCCCTTCCAACCCTTATTTTTTATAATTTTGGAAAGTCTCTACCACTCGTCTAAAGCGACACCAAAAAGTTGATGCGGCCTTCATCCGTCTTCCAGAATCAGTGCTATTGATGTGAATGTGCTTGGATTTATTTTCACATGCACTCTTCTCTCCTCAAGGTTTATGAATCACATGAAACACCATGTTGAACTAGATCAACAGAATGGGGAGGTAGATGTCCATACTATCTGCCAGCACTGCTACAGACAGTTCACTACTCCTTTCCAGCTGCAGTGCCATCTAGAGAATGTTCACAGTCCCTATGAATCAACAAGTAAGTGGCAAGTTGTCTGTCTCAAGATTTTAGTGCAAGCATCTCAAGCAGACCATTCATTCCAGGGCTTCTGTCACTGCCTTGGAGACTGTGCTCAGGGATTACCTGGAATGACCATTTTCTTACATGCATACAGAAGTTCAAGTTAAATTGCATTGCAATTTGTCTAAAGTGATTTCCTTGCCAAGGGCATTCTGAAGGCAAAGACTTGACTGGATAATGTTCTGGTTCTGATACAAACCTACTAAAGGAGTGACATTTTGATCTGCGGCAGCTGTTGCACTGTTGTTGGGGCACTGTCGTTTGTTTTCTTAAATTTAAATAATAGCTGGTATGTACAACGTATTTTAGAAAATTTGTAAGATAGATTTATTTTTAAACTGTATGTCCCAGCTCACAGATGAGTGTCAGAAACATGTCTGCTTCCTTCGAAGGGATTACTATATTTTTCTCACATAGATTATACCCAAATATAGGATACACCTTGTTTTTGAAAGTCAGAATTAAGAAAAAGGATTCTTCCAGTTATGGCTGCATAGAGCAGGGACAGAGTTTTCCTGAAGTTTAGGGAAACCTTTCCTGCATAACTAACTAGCTGCTGTTGAAAACTGGTCTCCATGAGTGGATCTGTAATTTTGAAAAGAGCTAAAAATAGTAAGCTAGAGACTCTCAAATTGAGAGACCAGGAACAGCTAGCAGACAGCAAAATTGCCTAAGAACAGTTAGTTTGGTTAGTGGAACAACAAGACTATTAAAAAGGAGAGACCATTAAAAAGGAGAGATGATTGATGGTTAACACCAGTAAGAGTGAAGAACAATGAGTCATTAAGTCAATTGACTCCCTCAGCTGCTGCACTGTGGAGCAGGAATCAAACCATGTTGCTTCCAACTTTGAGCAGAAAATCAGCTTACCCACTTAATGCACACACCCCAATTTTGGGGGGCTGATTTTGGGGAAAGATGCATGTTGTATATAAGAACATACAGTACATTATGAAATATCAAAGCCCCTTGCAACAACTTTTGTGGTCTGGCTTGAGCTTTTCTTTTTCTAACTGTTATTTCATTTTTCCTTCCTGTAACAGCAAAATGCAAGATTTGTGAGTGGGCATTTGAGAGTGAGCCAATGTTCTTGCAGCACATGAAGGATACCCACAAGCCAGGAGAAATGCCCTATGTTTGTCAGGTATTGCATAACTCCAAGTGCAGTGCTCTGCTGTAATGTCCAAGAGGAGATCTAGTATTCTTCACCAAAAGAGTTAGGTATAGGCCTGGTCCCACTGGACTCTGTGCTTGGGGAGAAAGGCCTCGTGGGTCACTCCCAGGGCCTGGAAACTGGTTACTTTGCCACAAAGAGAAGCTGTGTGTCCATCCCTCTGGAGGTGAGGCTGTGCTGTCAATGTTTGCATCAGCTCTGCACCTCCTCAGAAAGGCCCCAATGCTGCCCCACAAATGGGAGATGAAGAAAAAACTTCTCGGTTACAAACTCTTCCAAGGCAGCAAGTTCTGAAAGCTGTTTTTTTGAAGTGTCTGAGTGAATTGCTCTTCAGTCTGCTCCCATCACTTTCCAGTAACTCCTTTTCACTGTGCCCAGTACAAAACTGGCACTGATGCTCCTTCCATTTAAGGGGATGACTAAACAAAAGGGGATGGGAATAGTTTCACTGACTGCCATCTGCTAACCATCTGAAGGGAGCGGCCTTTTCCAGATTTAGGTCCTTGTTCGTTTCAGGTACGTGTAGTCTCTCTGAAAAGTACAATTGCTGGTTTTAGCCTTGTATGGAGCTCTTTCCATGTGGAAACTCTGAGGATTTCCCCTACGCCCTCAGGTGACTTGTCTCATCTTATTGTCTTGTATCATGACTGAGAACATCTGGAGAGGCATTTAAGAGCCAGCTACTGACTAGGCACTCGGAAGCTGCTCTTATTGCCATGTGTAAACCTAGCTAGACTGACCAACTGATCACTGTTAGATCTCCCTTACTCCTTAATTCCAACAAGGCCTGGTTGATTTGGTAATCGAAAATGGGTATGGGATAGTAGGTAGTCAGATGTTACAGTGAGGCCAGGCTAGCCTACTGTGGTGGTGGACATGACAATAGCTGCTAGAGTATGCCTTTGTGCACCCCCAGGTCTGTCAGTATCGGTCGTCGCTGTACTCTGAAGTGGATAGCCATTTCCGAATGATCCACGAGGACACCCGGCACCTGCTCTGCCCTTACTGTCTTAAGGTCTTCAAGAACGGCAATGCCTTCCAGCAGCATTTCATGAGGCACCAGGTAACCCCCGTGCTGAGTGGAGGCTGCCATCCTGGCAGAGTGTCTTTCTCACAGTGACTATCATCAGAGTTTTGCTTGCCTCTGTTACAAACTGTAATTCCCAAAGCATGTGTAGTGGGTCTGTGTCAGCCCTTTAACTTCTAGGTGCCCTTCTCAAAAATTTGTATTTGAGAAACATTTCAGCATTGACACACTGCCCTTTCCTACAGCTTTGAGTTCTCTGTGTCCATATCTGTTGGTGTAACAGCAACATCTTTTGTGTGGGAGTAGTTGGAACATGCTTAAGGTTTTGGGGTTTTTTAAGTCATTGTTTCTGACTGACATGTGGCTGACAGCTCTGTGAGCCTTTTGTTTACCCGCAGAGCAAGGTCTGGCAGGGCATCAGCAGGGCAAGCTGCCTCAATCTTCTGCTCTGCCAGTGTGCCTTAGCACTGGCTGGGACTAAACCATTCTCCGGCTAGAGGGTGAGAGTTTGCTTCTAGTAGCCGTTTTGGCTGTTGGTACCTTCTGGATTGGCTGCCAGCAAAGGGATTCTCAAGCGTGGGGCTGGATGGGCTGTGGACAGTTTGCCAGGGGAAGTACATTTCATTTTCTTCTGATTTAGAAGAAGAGTGTCTATCACTGCAACAAGTGTCGGCTGCAATTCTTGTTTGCCAAGGATAAAATCGAACACAAGCTGCAGCATCACAAAACCTTCCGGAAGCCCAAGCAGTTAGAAGGCCTGAAACCTGGAACCAAGGTAAGGGATTCATGTAGACAACAACCACTCTTCTCTCCCTTTCTCCTGGAGCACCTCTGCAGACTCAGTGTCAGTGCATCCGCCCAGAGTGCCAGCAATAAAAAAAGTGTTTGAAGGATACGTAACATTTCAAGTCCACATTTTATTTGAACAGAGAGATTTCTCCTGTCCCCTCCATTCGCTTGACATGCTTTTATCTGGTCATAGTATAGGAACACCCTGCCCTGCATTCTTGCGGAGGGTTAAACTAGATGATCCAGAGGTCACTTGTAACCCTTGAATTCTATGGGCGGGATGCACTACACAAGAGATGAGCAGGCGAAGGAGAGATCAGTAGGCACCAAGAGTCTTACGATGTGGCCTTTGCCTGTCCTTTGCAGGTTACAATCAGGGCATCTAGAGGACAGCCACGGACAGTGCCAGTATCTTCAAATGAAATGCCACAGGGCGGTGTGCAGGAAGCCACTCCGCTGGCATCTTCTACGGACCCGCAGCCCATCTTCCTGTGTCCACCTGTCCAGAGGAACATCCAGAAGAGAGCAGTCAAGAAAATGTCAGAACTTTTGGCTAAGTTTCAAACTAAAAGGTGGTTGAAGGAAATGTAGTCAGTTTTTTGTTAGGCCACCGCTAGTGGCAGAGCCACTCCTTGGTACTTGGGTAGTTTTGGTTTGTCACTGCCAGGTAGAGCCCTCCTACCAAGAGAATCTGGCTTCCCAGACAAGGATTAAGGCAAATGCTGAGAAAACAGAGCCCAGGTGATCCTCCCCATTCCTCTGACCCCTCCTTGGGGGTTCTGTGGATCCCATCATGGCCAAACACTAGTGCTGGGTAATAAGGCCTCTTTCCTGCTGCTGGACTAGGAGCAATGTGAAACAGCTACCAAGACTACTACTTCCCCTGGTTAACCCTCCTTGTCAACACAGCAGTAACTCCAGTATATGGCTGGAGCTGCTAATTTCTGCCTCCACAGCAAATCTGTGTGGCTGATTCCTAATGGGATCTTCATCTCCAAGGAGAGAGGAGGCCATTGCATTTGAGTGTTGGGCTCAGAGAGTGACTCCTAGCCAGACTGTCCCAACTGGGAGCAAAAGCCTGACAGTGAGGCAGGCTGAGTAGCTAGGGAGGTAGTAATAGGGCAAAGCTGATGATTTTGACTGCAAATTGTTCTGCCAGTTTGCACTTGTCAGTGACTGTCTCCACTATCTGCTGCTGAATTCTGTGCCTCCCTGAGCTTGCTGTCCAGGCACTGACAGGAATGTCCCCTTTTGTCCATAGGAGCGTCCTGGGGAGACAGACCTGCTTGGAATGCAGCTTCGAAATCCCCGACTTCCCCAACCACTTCCCTACCTACGTTCACTGCTCGTTGTGCCGCTACAGCACCTGCTGCTCCAGAGCTTACGCTAACCACATGATCAAGTAGGTGCTAGGGACACTTGTTCTGGATTGTTGGGGGGGGCACCTGCTTTCCCATTCACTAGCAGTGGGGCATATAGCCCTGTACTTGCCCTGGTATGTGTGAGCCCAGAGGTTGGTGGTGGGTTTTTTATACGCCGGTGCAAATGGGAAGATTGTTTAGTAGTAAAGGGATGGGAGCTGTGTGTGCTGAAGTTCAGATCATGTGAGGACTCTCACCATTTACAATAAAAGGTTTTTCATTCACTTAGAAATACCCACTGCAGCTTCTTTCTGGGGCAAGTAAGCACACTTCTCTTCCCTGGCAGGGTTTTGTGCTATTGCTGAGGTCTATCATGATAAACATTCTCCCAGCTCAGGAAACACTGACATTCTCCTTTCAGCTGTGAGCTTAGTTACTCTTCAGTGCAAACAGCTGGCTTTTCTTCCAGAGCTGGTGTATTGCTGCCTGGCTTCTGACATCGCTTTCAATATAGCGTTCACTGTAAAGGTGTAGTTGATGTTTTGTCTTGTAGTAAAAGCAGGATTTTACTATGCTCACATGGAGATCCTAGAGCACAGTGCATGGGTATAGCCCAATTACAACCGAAGCCAGGCCGTTTTCAAATGATCAAGCACTTGAATCTAGAATGGGGGACTTTTCTGAACCACTCGTTGGAAGGTGGATGAATTTATAACAGGACATTGTTAAAACGGAATCAGCTTTCCCAGAACAAATGTGCTGCCCTTTTGAGCATGTTTGTCTTCTCTTAGGTAGAGTAATTCTGGTCCTCCTAATAATTTTTGCGGGGGGGGTTTTGTCTTGCAGCAACCATGTCCCCCGGAAGAGTCCAAAATACTTGGCTTTGTTTAAGAACTACACGGCCTGGTAATGCAAAGCATGATTCCTTTCTTGGTTACTGGAGATTTTGGAGGGCATTATTTTTCTGATCTCCTCCCTCTGCCATCTCCCTTCCTCATTCACTGTCTTAGAAATGTCCAGTTTGTAGGGGTCTACTTAATTCGTGGTTTCACGGTTTTCACAAAAACTGCAAAAAACGGTATTGTCCATGATAGCTAGGAAATATTGCATTGCTGTGATTTCCTACAAAATCAACCTAAAAAACCCCAGTGTATTATTCATATAATACACTGTTTAGAATGTCCCAGTACTTACTGCAATACAGAGACAATGCGGCAGTCGCGGCAGCCATAGATCACATGATTGAGAGTTACTGTCTGCTAGTGATGTAGACTAAGTGAATTTGCTATTATACAGTATATGCCTCTGCCAATCAGCAATGAGGGGCAGGGCCACCTGGAAAGGCCCATGAAATCTGTTCTTCGTGCCGCAACCGAGCCACAAAAATTGCTCTGTCTCGCTGTGAGTTAAGTAGACCCCTACCAATTTGTCTTAGTCAGTACAGGGAAAACATTTTAGGCAGAGCAGAACACCAGGTCACAGCATCTTCCAGGGACTACCTGGGGATAGGTCAGCCCTGGGGGCCTGGCACACCTGCACAGGAGGGTGGAGTTTGGCTCTGGGTCCTCACCCGTTAGTTCATGGTGATTGTTTGTGGGAAACAACTTGCAATGGAGCTGTTAATCACACACTTCTCTTCCTGCTTGTAGTGGTGTAAAACTGGCCTGCTCCTCCTGCCTATTTCTAACATCTGAAGGCGATGCGATGGCCAAGCATCTGGTCTTCAATCCCTCCCATGAGTTCAGTAACATTATTTTCAGAGGTAAGATTGTGAGCTGGAGCAGAAACATCCCAGCTCTTGGTGGTGTGATACTAAATCAGGGACAGCACACTGAATGCCTCCCAGATGTAACGCCATGTGTGGCTTCTGTGGAAATCATGAGGGAGATCTGTGGTGGTGACAGATTTACCAGCTTTGCCCAGCTGCCTTCTATGGCCACAGCTGGATCACTCTCAGCTGTGCTGTAGATCACACTGGAGACAGTAGCTACGTGCACAGTGTTCCTGAGGAGCACCCTGAGGCTTTGTGCAGCTGCAGAAGTTGCAGTCTGGATAGGATTGGAAATCCACATCCTGGCACTTGTCACAGCTGTCACCTTAAGTAGAAGTAGGGATGCTGCCCACAGTGAGTTGGGAAAGACCAGCCTACCTGACTTCCGTCAGCCTTGCTCATGTCATCCTGTGACCTCACATGGACCCAGTGTTTCTCTTCTTCTCTTGGCTGTTTGTCTAACATTGCTGTGCATTGTAAACAGCTGCTGTGTTCCAGCCAGAGGCAGCTGGCTGCCTTTCAGTGTCAGAAGAACCGTATGTGAGTTTGAATGAGTGCGGGCATGTGCGATATGTGTTTGCACCACACCTTGAGATTGTGTGAGATCATGTGGGCTGTGCGAGATTAGAAAATGCCTTTTTCTCTGTGCATGCTGACTCCACTTCCTGTTTGCTAACCCCAGTGTTTTGTCCAGCAGGGCCGACTTGGCTTTCACATGCCAGGTAAGCACTTTGCCATCTCTCACCTGCCATAAACCATTCAAGTCCCTCCTTCTTCCCCTCCTGTTTTTTTTTCTTGCTTTGAGAAGGTTTTGTTCCGTTTCTCTCAGGCACAGCCAGCCCCAAGACAAAAGCCCGAAGAATACATGCCCCACCTATTCCCCAACTAAAGCTGCTACTGTGAAAACAAAGCCTCCGTTACCTGAGAAGGATGAGCTGGAGTCTGAAGCAGTGCCAGTGGCATGCAACACACCTGTGATCAGTCAGGAGGGAGAGTGCTTAAATATTGATGATCAGGAGGATGAGCAGCCAGCAAAGGAGCCAGAACCAGTGAGCAAAAAGGAGCAGCTCTCCGTGAAAAAGCTCCGAGTCGTACTGTTTGCTTTGTGCTGCAACACAGAACAGGCAGCCGAGCACTTCCGCAACCCGCAGCGCCGCATCAAGCGCTGGCTGCGGAGGTTCCAGGCCTTCCAAGAAGAGAACTTGGCCTCCTTGTCCGAGGGCAAGTACCTCAGCTTGGAGGCAGAGGAGAAGCTGGCAGAATGGGTCCTCACACAGCGAGAGCAGCAGCTCCCCATCAATGAGGAGACTCTCTTCCAGAAGGCCACCAAGATTGGGCGCTCCCTTGAGGGGGGCTTCAAGATCTCCTATGAGTGGGCAGTGAGGTTCATGCTGCGGCACAACCTCAGCACACACACCCGCCGGGCCGTGGCGCACCCTCTCCCCAAAGATGTGGAGGAAAACGCCAGCTGCTTCATTGAGTTCGTGCAGCGGCAGATCCACACCCAGGACCTGCCACTCTCCATGATCGCAGCCATCGATGAGATCTCCCTCTTCCTCGATGTGGAGGTACTGAGCAGCGATGACCGCAAGGAGAACGCTTTGCAGACCGTGGGGACTGGGGAGCCCTGGTGCGATGTTGTCCTCACTATCTTGGCTGACGGGAGCGTGCTGCCCACACTGGTGTTCTTCCGGGGGCACGTGAATCAGCCCGCCAATGTGCCGGAGTCCATTATCTTGGAAGCCAAGGAGAACGGATATAGTGATGACGAAATCATGGAGCTGTGGTCAACCAGAGTGTGGCAGAAGCACACAGAGTGCCAGAACAGCAAGGGCATGCTGGTGCTGGATTGCCACCGAACGCACCTCTCTGAGGAAGTCCTTTCCCTGCTGAGCACCTCCAGCACTCTGCCTGCTGTGGTCCCAGCTGGCTGCAGCTCCAAAATCCAACCCTTGGATGTTTGCATAAAAAGGACTGTGAAAAACTTCTTGCATAAAAAGTGGAAAGAGCAAGCCAAGGAGATGGCGGACTCCACCTGTGACTCGGACATTCTCCTCCAGCTGGTTCTGTGCTGGCTGGCGGAGGTGCTGGAGGTCATTAGCGACTGCCCTGAACTGGTGCAGCAATCCTTCCTGGTGGCCAGCGTGCTGCCTGGCCCCGACGGCACAGCTAACTCCCCCACGCGCAACGCTGACATGCAGGAGGAGCTGATTGCCTCGCTGGAGGAGCAGCTGAAGCTGAACAGCGAGCAGCAGGATGAAGACGCCAACTTCCAGGATAGGGCTCAGGCCGAGGAGTCTGCCGACCCAGAGATCCTCCACCAGCTGTTCGAAGGGGAAAGCGAGACTGAGTCCTTCTACGGCTTTGAGGACGCTGAATTGGATCTGATGGAAATGTGAGCACTGATCTGAGAATCATGATCCAGAAAGGGTTATTTTTAACTAAGTGTTGGATGAGACCATTACACTTCCCTGTGGATTCGTGGGCTTAGGAAATTCATAGGCGATCAGATTAATAGCCATTTATGCTGTTCATTTATAAGTTTTGTGCTTTTTTTTTTTTCTTTTCTTTTTTTTTAAAGAAAAAGAAAAATCACTGTGTTGGTATTTTCTGAAGATATATTGTGGGTGAATATTTTTGCGTTTTCTTTACCTCACTGTATCATAGTTTTCTGTTTTATTGTGCAGAAATGTTTTGAATTATACATCGTCAATGTGACCATTTCTAAAGAAAGGAAAAAAAAATATGTAGCTAATGAACCAGTATATAAATTTTTTGGTTGTCTTAACACAGATTTTTTTTAACACTTGACCCAGAGATTTAGGTTTCTGTGGTAACTTTAGATATGAATTATTGCTTTAATGTGTGAAAACTTCTATAATCGGCCATTAAGATTTGGGATTTTTCTTTTTTTTAAAAAAAACAATTATTTTGCTTGTGAGTCTTGACACAGGGGGTTAAAACACAAGCGATAGAATGCTGCCTGTTCAATGCCAGCCGCGGTTCCTAGGAGCCATTAGTATTTAAACTGGGGTTGAACCGAGATCCACAGTTTGGGAGTTGAGGTGCAGTGCTAAGACCAGCCTCCTATTTCTAAGCTGACTTTCTGACAACAGGGGGACCCCGAGTGTGACGGCTTCGTTCCTCCACCAGGGAACTGTCTGGCACCCACCTTGCTCCAAAGAATTACTGACAGAGGGTACATGATGGAAGAGGAAGATCAAGCCTGTCTTGATCTTCCTGTACAATAGATGGGAGCTAAAAACTGTATGGACCATTAAACGTTGACCTTTTTAAACTCCTAGTAGTTGATAAACCTGCTTTAACCAGTGGCATCAGACACTACGTTCCTTAGGATTAGAAATCTGATTTAATGAAACAAACTGTGACGTGCACAAAAGGAAGACGTTTGTTTTTATTTTTCACTGCCAGCTTAAATTTTTCTACAATTTGCATGTTTGAGGGTTTTTTAATTGTATGTATTATGGTATCAGCCAGAAGCATTTTGACATACCGAAATCAGAGGCACCTGCTCCTTTCTGTTTCCGTAGAGGTTTCTGAGACCTTTCCCTAGCACCCAAGGAAAGCAGGAGGCAGCGTGTGCAGACCTGTAAATGGTTCATCTTTAAACTGTACATAAGTGGAACATTTAATAAAACCAGGGAAATGGATTTATAAACATGCGTTTTTATTATGGAGAAGTATTTAACTCTTGTGAATATGACTGTAAAGCTGCGGATTGTGCTACATGCAACTCCCCAGCTCCTCTGCTTCCCGCACGGCGCAGTGCTGTCGGGGAAGCAGGACGGCCTGCTGGGGTTCATTTGCACACCCTCTACCGCTTGTGAAGGGATTCCTGATAGCTGTGTGTGGCCTGGGAAAGCCCAGAGATGGGATAGTAATTTAAATGTGTTTACATGTCATCCATCTGTGGGGTGAGAGTCTGCTCCCTCCTGCCTCGGAGGCCCCCTCGTTGCCACTCATTCCCTGTAAGCGGGTTTGGGTTCCCTGGAACAGCCTGCTGTCCGCATTTGGAGTCTTTTTTTTTTTTTTTTTTTAAA
>NW_017728960.1:4847679-4854102 GCF_001723915.1 Gavialis gangeticus
TTTTTTTTTTTTTTTTAAATAAAAGCCTGAAAATCATAAATAAAAATACTCTAATGTACAAATCTACTCACTGCTGTTCATCGTTATTGGGCAACTCCCGCATTGCGGAACGAGGGTTTAAACCTTTGTGAGTCTCAGACACTGGCAAAGACCTCTTCTTTGAATGAAATGGAAGCAGATCTGTGAAGGATCACAGGGCTAAATCTGTTTCTAAAAGATGTCCCTGCCAAGGCATTGCTCCGTTGTATAAGTGCATGTAATTACATTTTGTTACTATCCTCTTCCGACATTAGGCTACAAGCAGACATCACATTTATCCTGGAATAAACCATCTTATCCCAGGACAAAGTGCAAGTGTTTAGATGTCCGTGTCCATGGTCCTGGGATAAATCCTAAAGAAGTTGGTGGGATAAATAGTAGTAACAATTCATCCCAGGACATCAGAAAGTGCATCTGAACAGTTATCCTGGAGTTGCATCATTGAATCAGTGGCAGAAAAGCAGCAGCACATTCAGCCACTCGCCTCAGGTGCCAATCCTGGGATGTTTCTGTTCCAGGACAAACAGGCACAACTTGTCCAGGGATAAACACATCTGTTCCTAGCCTTAGTGGGCCAGACACACAAGGCAGGATCCCTCAAAGGATGGAAACACTGCAGTGCTAGTTGTACGTGCAGTGTGCAAGCGTATATGTAGGGTAGTTGCGTGTCTGCTGTTCCTAAAGAGTGGCAGCCTAGCATGTCTGCTCCCACCTTGGGGAGAAGCAACTTAAAGAAATCTAAAACACACTATATTTCAAATGGTTTGGCATCTTCATCATCCTGCCCATTGAGGCGACATTCCCTCGTGAAGCCTTCCAAGGTCTTTTCCTATTAATAGGAGCTCTTGGACTAGTGGGAGATGAGAGCCAGAAGACTGGCAACATGCAGGATGAAATGTGAAAATGGAAATGCTTTTCAGCTTATCAAATTGACTGACCCAGTGTTTACCCCTTCCAAGGTAATAACTTCTTGTGTCTTAACTACAAGCTAAATTGCTGGCGGCAGCTCTTAAATACAATTTGGTGGTGTTTACACTAGAGGCTGGATCTGAGCACTGGGAGAGGAGCCAGCCACTCCAGCCCTAATCCTGGCTTTGGCTAAGTCCCTTGGGGATTTAAGATAAGCATCAAAATCCCCTCCCCTGCAGCCACCTGAGCTGGGAAAACATTAGCTTTACGCGCTTGTCAGGTTTTTTGTGGAGAGGCGACTGAGGAGCTATCCTTCAGGGTTGCTGTGAGAATTACTCTGGCAACCCTTGTTGTGTGAGCCGCCTTTGCATGGTTTATCTGGATAGCATTTAAATGTGATGGGAGATGAACACCATGGAGAACTCTGCCATAGAGAAATAGGAACATTTGCTTGTGAGGAAAAGGTTTCGCTGCTGTTAGCCAGTGTTACAGGTGGTAGAAAGGAGTAGCTTGCCATTAAAATCTGCTTTTTCTACCTCTGAAACTGGCTTTAAAGGTGAAGTCAAGCTTTTTACACACCAGGGTCTGAACTCATGGGTCTGTTTCTTCTGTAACTGGTGACACTGTCTGGGACCCAGTGTCCGAGTGGCTGTAAGCACCCACTTCCATGGATGTGAATGAATTGCACAGACCCAGCACTTTGCCTCCCAGCTCATCCTGAAAGTAATTTGGTCTCAACTAAAGTACTGTTTGCCATAGTCCTGCCAGGCCTCTCGCCATGCCAAGCTATTGTAAACTGCTTGATGCTATTACAGTACTTGGTGAATGCCAGGATACCTTAGGCAGCAGAGAGAGAGCATCCCAAAGCACTCTCTTACCCCCAGCTGCCCACAAGTAACACACTATTCAAGAGCAACGCTGCTTTAAGAACAGGACCTATTACTGCACATAGTGGGCAAACCCGAGAGCACTCAAGTGTCAGGCTAGATTTTGCCCTGTGTAACCTGCCGCCTTTTGGTACAAATTGCATCACTGAGCTGGAACTGGCTGTCAAAGAAAAAGCAAGACACTTATATTAGCAGCTTCAGGTCAAAGTGCTGCTCTAACAGCTAACACAGCTGCTGTTGGTCCTTACCTCTTCTCTTCCCTGGGAGTGTGCAGTGCCTGCAGTTGCTTCTAAATAGCAGCAGCAACAGGCCTCGTCCATGAGCACACGTACAGATTACTGGGACACACTCTGAAACACTTAGCAGGCAGCTACCACTTACATTTCAGTCTGGTATGGACCAATCTTTTTGGTAGTTGTGCTGCAAATTTGTCTCCCCTAGTGTCACTGTGCTCCCTGACCTATCTACCACTGCTGGTTGACTACCTCTGTCATAGTCTTTCTTGCTGTAAGTATATTACAAGCCAGCATTGAAAGATCTTGAGACTTTTGCTACTAGTCTTTTGCACAAGCTTAGCAGAGGACACTTCTACCACACCTGGAATTTGCAAAGAGGAAGTTCTCTATTCTTACTAGAACAGAACTCAGTCACAGCCCAAAGCTTGTCTTCCTGGAGAGGTGGAATTGAACTCAGCTATTGGTGCACTATAAAGCCCTCTGGTGGGAAGAGCAATGGAGGCTGCACACTCAATAGAGGCAGGACAGCCCCAAGTAAAAGCTGCTAGATGGAAAGACAAGGAGCCCAAGGCTGCAAGGTTGGTCCATGCTCATGTCTGCACATTTGGGGGGTGTTTCTGGACAGGGGCAGCTCTGCAGGGAGAAGAACACAGGAAGCTGCTGCGCGTACAGGGCATGTAAGTAAGGTAGTAGCAGACACACACATGAGCCCAGGTAATTGTGAAGGTTGCATCTGACAGGGCTGCTCTAAAAAGTCTCAAGGCCAACCGCTCTTGCCCCAACCAGCTGGGAAAATAGCTAATGGCTCCACAGGAGCAGAAATGCCTAATTCTTTCTGAGCCCTCAAAAGCTGCAACGCTTTGGGCTGTAGCTTGACTGGGCTTTGTATACACCCAGCTTCATGTCCCACAAAGCACAGCTCAGCCTTGACAATGCAAAGAAGCCAACATGTTTCAACAAGTTTACTTCTTATACAAAACTTCTACATCCACGTGTAGTACAGCATCAGTACAAATAACTGATTATAGGATGCAAAGGGAGAGTGCAGAGCTGTCAGCCTGGAGTAGTTCTTCAGTGCTCATTCAAAGCCCCTGCAAGAAGGAATCACAATAGCAGGGTGTTCAACAGCCAGAATGCAGTCACCATCAATATACCCAAAAGCTGAGTTAGAATAGTTTAGGTCAACTTATAACCAACTTGTCCTTGGTAAGTGGAAAATGAGCTGGCAAGGGAGTTGGGCAAAACCCTTCCCACTTCCAGAGGGCTCCAGGCCAGAGTCTTCAGGCCCTGCAGACAAGGCCACTCAACTCAGCATAGGTTTCAGAAGCTTCCCTTTGGTGCAGAAGACACCTTTCTAGAATAGATACTTCCCCCTGCCGGCCACAGCTAGGAACTCCAGCCTTGGGTCCTGCCCAGATCCCAAGCCAGGCAGGCATCCTGGCTAAAACTATCTACTTTGGTTTGTCTGCAAGGTGCAACTCAGCCCTCCACCAACGCAGGCAGAGACCCAACCACCATTACAAACACTGCTGGCATGTGGCTCCTAAAGGCTGATGCCAAGGAGGCAGGATGGAGACACCATCAGTCTAGCTCAATGTAGCCTGCAAGCTTTAGCAAACGTTACCGGATGAGATGTGCTATTTCCCAGTTGGTTTCAAGGGAGCGAGGTTCTTCAACTTCCACTCCTTTCTCTGTTACGACAGCAATTTGAAACTGTAAAGGAGAATAACAGCAAGAATTTGCAGGTGTGGTCAGAATGACAGGCAAATTAATGTGTTAGGGCCCAAGGAGACGTCATCACAAAAAGGACCAGGGAAATTGTTTCAGCAGAACAGTTCACTTGACTTTCAACCTGTGCTCTGCTGTCTACACCCAACACAATCCTGTACAGTTAGCTGAAGCACTGAGTACCCCATGGCCCTGTTCCAGAACACCTCTCAGTTTGGCAGGCTCCATAAGTCCACACAGCCCCCACTTCTCTCTGGGACAGTGTGAAGTTTCAGTAGCTATGAAGTTGGGGACAAACTGCCAAGAGGGTAATGTACTGTGCCTGAAGGTGACTTGCGGTGACGCCCAAGAGCTGGTGCCAGCCTAGCCCAGCCCACCCAAAGCAGGACACTTACTCGATTGAATGACCGGGCATCCCGGTAGTAGAGGATTTTCATGCAGCGCTCAATCAGGTCCTGTGCCTCCTCCTTCGTCAGGATGGGTTTCTTCTCCAGAGTTTCCCTCATCAGTGGCTGAAGAAAAACAGACCTTCAAGCACTAGGCAGCACTGGCCTGAAGCTGCAGCTACTCCAGGCTGGTTAGCGGACCTAGGATGTGGCCTCGAGCCTGGGCCTCCCACTCCCTGCCCCAAAGCACTCACCTGAGCTAGATAAGCTCCATACCCTGTCGCCAGCGTCGGGGCTTCATAGGCAACACCCAGCATGTCCACATAACCTAGGAAACTGAACACAGACCGTGGGAGACTGGTTACTGCCTGTGCGGGGGTTATGGGATGTGGTGCCATTCCTGGCTCCAGTTTATAAAAGAAAGTCCAATACCAGCTTAAGCAGCGAGTCAGCCCCCTTGCCCCTGCCCCTCAATAGCAGGACGACTGCAGTACACACCACCCTGCTGGACTGAGGGATTTCTGGCCTCCAAGCCTGCTGCTCCCCCTCCCCCTCCAGGTGCTTTCTGAACAGAACTCAGGTGCTCCCTGTCTGACAGGTTGGATCAGAGTGGGCCTGTTCATATGCAAGAAGTGCATGGATACCATGAAAGCCAGCTCCTCCCTGAAATGGTTTGGGAAACAGCCAACAAACAGTAAAAGGCAAGTCTGAAACACTGGCTGTCTCATCTGGGGCAAGCCTTGTCCTACATAGCCAGTGGTACATAGGGAAGGCAGGGCACTGAGTGCTCACTTTATTCTTCCCAGCTGGCAGGCCAGGCCTGTGCACAAATGAGGCCCTTTCAGATGTAGCTCCACATGCTAGTTAAGGCAACTGTGTGCAGCTAGGGCTGAAAAATCCAAGCAGGGGAAGGGAGGGCAGACCTGGGGGCTGTCTCACTGACTGCAAGAAGGTTCAGGCCCAGTCAGAGAGGAGTGGTACTCTGAGACACCACATCACCTTTCCAAGCAGCTCCCCCAGCACTTCACACTCATTGTGTGTAGGCTCTTCCTTGTTCAAGCCACGAGCAAGATCAGCTGGCTCCCACAGCACAGCAACACCATCACAGTGGGGATGCTGTGCACCCAGGCCAGGCTCACCTCTCGCCGTTGTAGAAGCCTCCAATAACAATGGTGTTCCAGAGTGGGTTCATCTTGCATCGCCGGCTGTACATGGCTCGGGTCAGCCAGGAGTGAATGGCCTTTGGACTGTAGCTGTGCCCATCACCCAGCAGTTCCTCATCGATTCTAAGGGGAAGTTTGATGCCACTCAGAAAGCGCTACTAACCCCCCAGCCTACATACATGCATCTGCCGGCAACTGCTGCCCGCCCCACCCACTGCCAGGAAAAGGAAGAGGTGCCACACGCTAAGCCCCAACCAGCCCGTCGGCACAGGCAACTCGTACCAGAGTTCATCAGCCAAAGACCCAGGGGCCAGCAAAGACAGACCCAGCATCGAGCTGATAGGAGATTTAAAGCCGCAACTCGACAGCGCAGCATAACGCCTCCACCCAGGGCCAGGCTTGGAGCCAGGAGGCACACAGCTGGCTGAGCAGGATGGGCATGAGACCCAATGGGTGGAAACAGGTGTCACAGCAACGGATGGAGACCTCTGAGGAACCACTGGTGAGAGGGGCAAGAATCTGCTCTAATTTTATTGCTGCACGTTTCAATTTAAGGCAGGGGAGAGTTGCCAATGGGGCCCCTCCAGGTGAGCAAAGGCCACAGGGCTCCAGAGTGAAGGGCCAGGAGCGCCTGGCACAGCGGGACCCTGACCTGCAGCACTTACACCATCTGGTCGATGACCTGCTTGAGGTACTGGAAGTCGGCATAGTCTCCAGACGCCCCCAGCACTGTGTTGTCGTTCACCTTCATGATGCGCGAAATGTTGCGAAAGCGGGCAAGCGACCCGTAGGAGCCCAGCGTGTCGGCCGCCACCACCACGCCACCGTCGAACCGCACGCCCAGTACCGAGGTGCCCGTCACCATGGGGCTCCTGGGGGCAGGAGACACCTCTGCTCACACTGGCTCAGCCCCACCAAGGCTGCCACCCACCGCACTCTGGAGCCCAGCACCGCGCGAGAGACTGGGCTTCAGGAGACCGGGGCTGCGGCCCCCCACACACCTGCCCCTGCCCCCAGCCCAGGGCAGCCAAGACGGCCCATGGTGCCCTCAACAGAGCCCCCACCCCCGGCCAAC
>NW_017728960.1:4854512-4858290 GCF_001723915.1 Gavialis gangeticus
GCCCGGGCCCGGCCCGCAGCGCGCAGACCTGGCCCGGACCGCGGCCCCCGACCCACGGCACCATCCCTGCGGCCTCCATCTTAGTCACTGCGGCGCGGCGCGGCCCAGCTCCACCACGCGCATGCGCCGCCTGGCCCCTGCCGGGCACCGTCCCCGGGCGCCGCCATTTTGAGCGTGGCGCTTCCGGGAAAAGCAAATTCCTGCCCCTCGGCGGGAGCAGCCATCTTGTGTATGGCGCTTCCTCCCCCCTCGGCGCAGGGGGCCATCTTGAGTGTGGCGCGACTTCACGTGACTGCCTGGCAACTTGCTCCGCGGCGCCTCGTGGAGGCGGGAACTCCGTTCTCCCGGGGCATTGTTCACTCTGGACCCTAACGGCGACGGCGTGCATGGCAGTCCCTGCTGGCTGTAGCCGAGTGACTTGTTTTGAGCGGGGACACCTGGTCCCTGGCCCCAGGTTTGTAGCCCGAGCTGGCTTGAGATCCCAGCAAAGTGCCCTCCAGCTGGGCCCTGTGCCTCCCTCTTCTGGGCCTACAGCACTGACATTCCCTCGGGGTCGGGGCTGCACCCAGGACTGCAGACCACTGCCAGGCGCCATCAGGTCTGCCCCTTCCTATGACTGCAGGCCCAGCGCTGCCCTCCATGTGGCTGCACTGCCGCGTCATCTCCTTCTGCACGCTCTGCGCTTCAGAGCAGCCTCCGATGTGCCGGTCCAGGACATGGGCCAAAGCCCGACAAGGAGAGCTATAAGCCCCCCTGGGCGAGGCGGGCTACTAAGGGCACAATCGCTGGTTGCTTGGGGCAAATAAAAGACCAAGCAGGGGTGGGAGTGGAGGGCAGAGGCTAATAAGTGCAGATGGGGGGACGCTGAGCAGAGCATGCTGGACAGGCCCGCCGGCTCTCAGACAAGTGCAAACACTGGCCCAGATGCCCACCAAGGACACTATGAGCCCCACTTAGCACAGGCAGCCACTAATGACGTCTTACAAATTACTTGGGACAAATAATAATGAAAACGGGGACAGGAGTGGAGGTCAAAGAGTAATAACTAGTTTGTCGGGGGGGGGGAATGAGCAGAGTGCACTGGACAGCACCCACTGCCCTCAAATGAGTCCCAGAAGCCAGAAGACACTGTCCAGTGATACTCTGACCAGAGACAGGAATGAGCTGGGACAAGAAAAGCTTCTCTGCAGTCCTCAGGGACCCTCTCAGCCAGAGCCTCCTTTCTGGTAAGATGCTTGGCCAGGGCCAGGAGGAGGTTGACCAGGAGGTCCCAGGACTTGGTGGGGCTGTGGATGGGGAGGGCGTAAATGAAAAGGTGCAGGGAGACATGCAGCCAGGACCTCAGGTCTTGGAGGTGCCGGTGAAGGGGCTGCAGCCTGGTGCACTCCAGGTAGGCATGCGCCGGGGCTCGCTCTGCTCACACAAGCAGGTGGCTGTGACGTGCCAGATACGCACCCATGGTGACAGCTCCGTGGAGAAGCCACCAGCTGAAGTCCCTGGTGGCTTGCAGGGTTAAACCAGAAAAAGGGAGGAGGGCTAGATTTGAGCTGTGGCCTGGCTGTGTTTCTCTTGACAATCGGCCTTTGTGAACTGCAGGAGCATGTCCCAGTTACAAGTGCTGGAAGCCAGTCAGAGTTTTAGCAGCACTGGCAGAAATGCAGATGTCTTCACAGCACAAAGACATCTGTTGCCTGCCTTGGGTTAAACCACAGTAAAGGTGAGGCATCCTTGGGGCAGGTCAGGTTCAGCTGCAGGTGCCTCTAGGAGCTTTATCCAGAGCTGCCTAATTGAGGTAAGCAGTAACACCAACTCTAGTGAAAAAATCATGAGACTCCTGATTTCCAAGTCAAATGAACTCTGACTCATGATTTCCTGATATCAGGAGATCAAATCTCAAGATTTTTTCTTCTGGCACATGTAGAGAGCGCCAAGTAGATAAATCTGTGGAAGGGAAGCGGTTGGGGGGGCGGAAATTGAGGCCCCCACGGTGAGGGAGGGAGTGGGGTAGGGTTGGGGTGAATGGAGGACTGGGAAAGGCATGGGGGGCATGTGCCCCACAGATTTGTATGCAGGGCAGAGGCAGTTTGCCTGCTGCAGGCTGGGCTCTGTGCTCTGCTGCATTTGCCCTGGGAACTGCGCACACACACTTAAAAAATAGCATCTCAAGATTTACATTCCAAATCTCTTGATTTTTGATACAGTGGGGTTGGCAATACTAGGTAAGAACAGACCTTTCTTCATGGCTTGTCTTGCAACAGGGCCTCTGTGGACATAGCCTGGCCCACAGAGCCCTGTCCTGGATAGAAACATATGTCCCCAAGAGGTTTGCTACCAGTGTAGCTCCACACCTTGCCAACAGCAGCAGCCCAGGTGACAAAAGCACCTTCCCCTCAGCATCCTTACCTGACCCTCCAAAGGAGCCATTTGTATCATGCTTCTGGCCAGCACGGCTGCCCTGCTTTGTAGGGCAGACTGTGAGTCAGGGATTCTACTTTTGCATTGGTGCAGTTTGCCTTTGGGGATTAACTGCTTTCTGGTGCAGTGGCCCCTTGGTTGGTTTTAGTCAGAGGATCGTAGAAAAGTCAGGCTGGCAGGGCCTCTGGGAGGTCACGTCTAGTCCAGCCCCCTGCTCCAGGAAGGATCAGCCCTGTCCAAACCATCTCAGACACATCCTAAGACTACACAGTCAGCCCTGTTGCACACTTGCAAGGCACCACACCTGAACCTGCAACAGGTAAAGCAGGGGGATGAGGGCTGTCAGCGTCCTGCTGCTGGGTGTTAAAATGCTGTCAAGAGATCCAGGGAAGAGGCCATGCCCCTGCTATAGAGGAAGGCAAAAACTCACATAGTACAAAGCTGAAATTCCTTCTTGACCCTGAGCAGAGGGGCAAGACCCTCTAGCCAGGAACCTCTGGGTTTTAGGTACATTGGCATATGCCACGGATCAGTGCTGGCAAAGTTGTCTATTGAATAACCTCAAGGACTCAAATCCCTTCTGGGTCCAAGGTCCTGGTCCCCATTCACATGCCCCCAGCAAGCTACACAGTCCCCACTCCTGACTTTGGACAGTTTGACCCCAAGCTGGCCAGCCTGCCTCCCACTTCGGGTTCTCTTCTTTAAATTCCACAGCATCCAATTAAGGGCCAGTGAGTTCAATCTGGCGAGTGCCCACAATGAAAAAAGACATCCCCATCCCCATGTGTCCCACTGCAAAGCTTTGTTCTGCCTTCTACACACACAGAAAAAGAAGTGACAGAAGAGTGATCTGATTAAAGCTAATGAGCTGCTGATTACTGCGGGAGGAAACAGTTCTGGAGACAGTGTGTTTCATGAATGGCATGTCTGAGTGAATCACTCAGGGAAAAGACAAAGTCCAGGGCTGATCAGAAGAGCCAAGCTCCTTTGAAGGACCAAGCTGAGTTACAAATTGTTTTGGTTCTTGGTGGGTTCCCACAACCACCACAGCTGCACATGGGATGGGAAAAAGGGGCTCCATGCTGGGATGTGTGTGTTCAAAGGGCAGAGGAGGCATGGACGGGCAGCCAGAGCCAGCCCAGGCCCAAAGCCTTGTGAACAGAGGGGCATTCTGGTTCTGCCACAGATCTTCCCTGGCATTTGGGACAAATCGCTTTGGGCCAGGCCTGCTGCCAGGAACTTCCCCAGGAGCCAGTACTTGGAGTGACAAAGGTCAATGGAACTGAAGGCAGTGAATCATAGAGGAGTAGGTTTGGAAGAGGTCATCTAGTCCAACCCTTGCCTGAATCAGGACCAGCCCTGC
>NW_017728960.1:4863290-4869497 GCF_001723915.1 Gavialis gangeticus
CAGGTTTCACCCACTGACTCCTCAGTTTACAACTTCACTGCCTGCCTGTCTTGTATGCAGACCTGCCCAAACCATCCCAGGCACATCCATAGTCTAACTTCTTAGTAAAACTACCATCAACCCTGACACAACACCACCTGCCACAGGTAAAGTAGGGGGACCATGGCAGTCAACATCCTGCTTCTGTAAAAGATTGTTGATATACACTCAAGAGATCCCAGGTAGAGGCCATGCCCCCACTGCAGAGGCAGGCAGAACTCCCCCTGATTCATACCAATCTGACCAGGGATTAAACTTCCTTCCTGGCCCCAATGCAGCATTGGTCTGAGCCTGAGTAGAAGAGCAAGACCCTCTAGCCAGGAACCTCTGGCTTTGGTCCCAGCAGGAGCATTGGTTCCTCCCAGTCCCCATTCCCAGCCTGGGCTGCAGCCAACACCCAGTGCCTCTGCGGGAGGCTTAAAAACACCCTGACACAAGGAGCAGAAGGGGGTGGGGGGCAACAAGCACAGCCCAGAAGCGTGGGATATCTGCACAGTAGAGCACAGGCATCACTATGCCTAGATCAGTGGTCTCCAACCTTTTTAAGTAGGAGATCACCCTCACATGCAAAAGCAACTCAAGATCTAGCATGCACCACTGCGGCCCCCTGCCTCCCTCACACCCAGCAGGTAAGTCTGTGGAGAGGGAAGGGGGGCGCAGATTGAGACAGGGAGAAAAAATTATTTGGGGGCACACCTCCCCAGCAGGTAAGTCCCACCTGGCCGGGGACCCACTCAACTTACCCCTGCTTTTGCCTCTGCGGCACTGTCCCTCACCATGGGGGCCTCAATCAAGCTCCTACCCCCTCCCTTCCCCATGGACTGACCTGCTGGGCTGGGGTGTGCGTGTGCATACACATGGTCACTCAGCCCCTGACCCCAGCCTTGGATTGACTCCAAGAAGCTCCAAGATCTACCACAAGAGGCTCTGAGATCTACTGGTGGATTGGGATCCACTGGTTGGTGACCACTGGCCTAGACCATCCCTGAACAGTGGCTGTCTGAGCTCTGTCAGTGATGGAGAGTCCACCCCTCCCCTGGTGTCTATTCCACGGCCTCCCTGCTCTGACAGTGCAGAAGTTTTCCCTGAGATCCAATCGAAACCTGCTTTGCTGCAACTTCAAGCCATTGATCTGCATCTGGTGCATGCTGGACTGACCAAGTGGTGCACAGGATGCAAAGCTGCACTGTGGTGGGGCTCATACTCCATCTGTGCCTCAGTTTCCTCCCACTGTAGCATGCAGATAATCCTCAGGTGCCTCCTGTGGGCACAGCTTGTCAATTATTAACACCTTCAGAATAGAAAGTGATCTCTTTTTCTCTCAGAGCCTAGCACGACCTTCCCTTGAGGCCTTTTGCCTTCCATCCATTCGCCCTCATGTCCTTTTGTGCAGCATAACAGAGGCGGGGGCCCTTGGAAAAGGGGCAGTTGTCCTCTATTTCCTCGGGCAGAGCCCATCCTGGAGAGCTCTGGTAACCCTATTCCTGGTGATACTGCATATTAGCACTTAATTTCTGAGAGCAGAACCCCCCTCTCCTCTTCCACCATGAATCAGAATTTCTTCAATGCTAGCATAGAATAAAATAGCTGTGCAAAATCCCAGAGGCATTAAATAAAGCTTGTGTGTCCCATCAAGTTGCCTGATGTGCATAGGCACAAGCCCTGCTACAGGGTGCAATTACAACTGCTCCGTTGTGGGTGTATCTACAAAGCCTCCCCCGTGATCCCCATTCTGCCACCAAGAAAAAATGCCATGCAATCACTATTCCACAGCAGCTTAGAGAGAGTCTCAGGCTCTGTCTCGGGTGACCTGAGCACAGCGCTGTGTGTGTCTGAGGCCACTCTAATGACCACACAACATTTTTTCGGCACGTGTTGCAAAAGGAGTTTGTTAGGGGCTCATTTGTTGGTGGTGGTCTCAGGTTTGCTAGGGAAGTTGTAAAGACAAACCCTAGGACTCACAAGCATCAGAAGCCAAGTTCTGGACTTGCTGCCTCCATGAATGTCATCATTTTTTTCCTCCTGATAGCAAGGCCAGGCTAAGAAATGTTTATAGGTTGAGTGGAAAAAAATACATGTTTCTTGCATCTTTGTCACTTCACATTTAAAACAGGTTTTCTGTACCCAACAGCAATTTTTAAACAAATGGAAATAGTTACGTATTTTTAAAAACAAATCAATGCAAAACACCTGCAAATATTGACTTTGGCTTGCATCAGAAAGCCACTACTATATTTTTAAGGAAGGGTTTCAAAGGGCTTATAGCCCAGGCCAGGATAAGAGCAAAATATTGACTCATTTTATTCTTATTAGCCTTTGAGCCATGATGAGGACTTGGATGAAAGACCAAAAATCCTCTGGTGATTGAAAGGCAAGGGTTTCTGAGAGTGATCTCTTGTATTGGACCAGCTATGCTGCTGGGGTAAAGTTAGACAAACTTTCCAACCCAAGACTTTCTCAGGTCTCTGACCACTGGTAACCAGACACAGCATAGTGAAATACAGCAGGAGGAAGGCCCTGGAGGGAAATTCTCCTGGGTAGCAGACAATGCACAGAAGAAAAGCTGATTACTGGGAGACCAACAGATCCCTAACAGAAAGGAGGAGGGTCCTGTTCACCTATCTTGAGTGGAAAGAATTCAGGAGCCGGATAAAATCCAATGTGCTATGAACCCATTTAGTCCTGTGACTTCTGGACCATCACAGCTACAACATCACTTTTACACTGGTGGGTGAAACTCATTGAAACTGGTTCACTGAACAGCTTCCCAGTTCAACTCCAGTAGGCACCATCTCCTCTCCTTCTCATGAAAGCTGCTCTTCCTAGTCTGTAACCCATGTAGCATTTGCTTCTTTTTATAATATAATATAATGTAAATAAAATAAATATTTTGAAGAAAACCTGCAGCAAGGCAGGGAGGAGAGAAGGACACAGGCCCTGTAGAGTGATATAACACAACTATACTGCCTGCCTCCTTGACCTAACACTGGTTTGTTGTGGGGAAAGTGTTAGCTATGCAAAGTGACAGGTGCTTTTTACCTACGGTACCCAAGGGAGCTATGTGAATGTCTGCCTTTTGTATGCACCTTATTTATGATGAGATACTGTGTCCAAGCATTCAGCTGAGCACACCTTGCTGCCCTGGAGTCTTGACTCTCTCTCCAGATTTAAGCAAAGCTTTCAAGTCACCTGCTGCTATGTTAATCTGATCAACACTGTCTCATACTTCAGCTGCAAACACACCTGCAAGGGCTTTTAAGAGCACTGCCTTAGGCTGCATGGGATTGTTTGCAGGGCTGGAAGCTCAGCGGAGGCAAATGCAGCCTAGCTAGCACAGTGACAGCTGCTGCAGACGGTGGCTTTCCATCCCTGTTGCTTTGTACAGCAGCAGCGTCACGTGTGCTTCGAGCATGTAACTGCACATTCAGGGTTGCTGCTCCACTTCTATACCCCTCAAGTGATGAGACAGCAGCACTAGTCGGACCCAGGAGAGAAGAGCCCCAGTGTGTGTGCTCCTGCTGAGTTGTTGCGTGTGCAGTCTTACTCAGAGCCCCGAGGTCTTTGTCCTTTCTGTACGTTGGCAGCACACTGCTAGTGCCTCCTACCACTGTCTTGAACTGAATCCTCTTGACTGACTGTGCTGACCTGTGCCCGGGGCTGATGCACCAGGCATGAGGAGCAAGTCTGCGTTGGCTAAGTAAAAAGACAGGTTCTCCTTGTCATTCCCTGTTCTAGTAGCTCCTCTCCTGCCCGCTCCTGGACGTTTGCTCTGCAGCAGCCTCTGCTGGTCTGCAGCGCCTACCCTCCGGCACGGGCACTGGAGCAAGAGCCCTCTTCAGTGACATCAGCTGAAAGCCGGTGGGGACAGTCAAGCAGGAGAGACTTCCAGACGGGGAAGTAAGGTGCCAGGCCGAGGTTCTCGCATAAGCCAAAAGGGGTAGTCCTGAGGTCTGGGTGTCACAGTCTGTAACATCAAGTTCCCAGTGTGCGGTCGTGTTTGCTCGGCTGATGCTGTTACATGGAAAATGTAACCCCCCGCTGGGAGAAGCAGCCTGTACATGGGGGAGGCATCTCCCTGCAGCTCAGAGCCTTTTCCTGGGAGAGATCAGGCTGCCTCTGGCCTGCTTACATCTTCCCAGACCAGGTGGACTTCACAGAGGAGGGAAAGGATGGCGGGGCGGGGGGCTGATAAAGCAGGGAGGAGAGTGCTCCTCTGTTCTGTGTGGTTCAGGGTTATCTGGTGCTTTCCACCCAACTCTCTTCTGGCAGCTGTGAATTGCCTACTGCGGAGCTGGAACCTGATCTCTGGTCCTTTGTAAGCGGAGACTAAATGATTTATTTTTTTTTAAATGGAAACATCTAGTAGGAAATTTGAAAGTACAATGATGGGCAGGACAGAGGCAGGATTGGATGCAGTATCCAGGCCATGCGGATGAATGATACCACTTGCGAGAGAAGGGTAATACAAGTCCCGGCTATGACCGTCATGTTATGTGACTTATGAACACAGGGCCTCATGTTTTATTACGTGATCTAGGCGTAGCAAAAGAGATTGGGCGCAAGACTCACGGCTTGTTTCCAACACAGGCAAGGAGTTTGGTCTTGTGGTTAGACCACAGGACTGCCAGTCAGACAGGTTCCTTAATGAGAGAGGCCTGTATTTCTCTGAGCCTCAGTTTTCCCACCAGCAACACACATTTCATTCTTGTGTAACGATATAGGCCTGGTCTGTGCTACATGGGGGTCTTGCTGGGAGAGTTATACTGGCAGACCCTCCTTCCGGCCAGTGAGTTGCTGGGCTGATCGGGCTACACAGCTTGCAGGAGGGAGAGCAGCTTTCCCAGTAAAAGGACCTTTTCCTCCCATTACAATCGTTTCACCTTGGGCCTCCATCGTGTTGTTTCGTGGGGAGGAAGCACCCACCCCGACCCACACAGCGATGTGTAGACCCCGCCGGAGAGGGAACAGATCCGGTTTCACCGTGGCCTCACCAGCTATTATTCGGTACAAAATGTTTTCCTCCCACCAACTGTCCGTCATTCTTTCCATGGGGAGCGCTCTGCTCTGGGCCACGCGGGTCGCTGTTGCTGCATCGCCCATCGTGTTTGACATGAGGCCGCCGATGTCTCCTGCTGTGATGCTGGTCTGCATCCCGCGTGGAAAAGAACATCGGTGTGGCCTAATGAGGGCTCCTAGAGACCCCCGGGGGCTGGGCACTGGCACGCGGTGTCATGGCGCGATGGGCCATTTATAGTGGAAACGCTGGCAGGTTTCACGGGACAGCTGAGCTGCGAGTGGCTCCGGTGCGTCGTTTCCCAGCCCTCGAAGTCCTGGGAACGGAGCGCGGCAGAGTGGTCAGAGCAGGGGGGGTCAGGGCTTGACCCAAGACATTAGTCAGATCATTTTCCCACGCTCAGTTTCCTCCTGCTATAAAATGGGCTGAATCCTTGCCTCGCTTAAGGCATTGCCAGAGCAAGCGAATCAGTGGTTTCTCTTGCGTTATTAATGCTGTGGATGCGGCGGGGCCTGGCGAGCCCAGACCCCGCGGGCGTTAGCACGAGCCGGGTGGAGGTTCTTCC
This sequence comes from Gavialis gangeticus, assembly GCF_001723915.1. Taxonomy (NCBI): domain Eukaryota; kingdom Metazoa; phylum Chordata; order Crocodylia; family Gavialidae; genus Gavialis; species Gavialis gangeticus. The sequence continues at coordinate 4,868,909 of NW_017728960.1, forward strand.
GCCCCTCGGCGGCACCAGCTCCGGCGCGGGCCAAACGTTTCCGGGGGGCCGTGAGGCCGGCCTGTGCCCCCTCCTGCGCTCCGGCCCAGAATTTCATCCGGTGGCTTCAGGTCTCAGGCCCCCGCATCTCAACTCGGCGCGGGTCGGGGGGTCGTGAGTTCACCAGCGTGGGGGGGGCAGGAGTTCGTGTGGGATTGTGAGTTCACCAGTGCAAAGTGGGGGTGAATCACGCGGGGGGATTGTGAGTTCACCAGTACACGGGGGCAGCAGGAGTTGCCAGGCCGGGTTCACACGCGGGGGCTGAGTTCCCCAGTGGCCGTGACCGCCCCAGGGGCGCTGCGCTGTGAGCCCCCCCTCTCCACGCAGGTGCCGGGAGGGGAGGGGTCAAGGCGGCCCGGGTTGCCAGGGGCAACCCCCAGCCCAGCCCGGAGGGGGAGGGGCGGTGGACCACGCGCCGCCCACACCTGGGAGAGGGCGGGGCCGGGGAGCCACCCCGGCGTGAGTCACGTGGCCCGCCCGCCCGGCGGCGAAGGAGGGCGTGGCCCCACTCCCCGGTGGGCGGGGCGGGCGGTAGGTAACAGGTTGCAGC
>NW_017728960.1:4874497-4887895 GCF_001723915.1 Gavialis gangeticus
CCGCGGGGTCGCACCCTGCTCGCGGCAGCCGCAGCTCGTCGTCCCGCCGCGGGTCTGTGCAGCTCCCGGGGATGGAGCCTCGGCGGCTCCGCGGAGCCTGTTCCGGTGCTTCCCCGCCGGGGAGCGTGTCCTGGTACCCAGCCTCGACTTCCCCGCCTGCAGCCGGGGCCCGTCGCTCCTCGCCTGTCACCGCCCCCGGGCCCAGCCCGGCTCCGTGCCCGCGGGCTGGTCCGCCCCGCCCCGCCCCGCGCGGGCTTCTCTCCCCTCGCCCGGGACGAGCCCCCGGTCCCTGCGGGGGCTGCCGAGAGGACGGAGCTGGGCTGGGCTCTGCCGGGGAGCAAAGGGCTCCGGTCGGATATTGCGGAAAGCTTCCTCCGGAGGAGCGGGGTGAAGCAGGGGCCGGGCCCCCACAGCGGTGCTGGAGTCTCCGTCCTTGGAGGCGTCTGAGCCCGAGGTAGACAAAGCCCTGGCTGGGACGATGGCGTTGGGGCTGGTCCTGCCCTGAGCAGGGGGCTGGACTGGGGCAGTGGCTGGTTCTCAACCTTTTTTTGGACTGGGACCCACTTGTCGGCATCGACGGGCCCGTGCCCTTCACCCCCGACCCACTGCCCCCTGCCCCCAGTGTGGGGTGGGGGGACCCCACGCAGCTCCTCGCAGGCTGCAGCTCTGCCAACCTGCAAGGGAAGAGCTGCGGTTTCCCATGTTTGTCTTCTTTAAAGGAGAATTTAAAGCTTGTTTGTGAGCCATTCATATATTCTTCCGGTTGTGACCCTATGGGTTGAGAAATGCTGCCCTAGATGTGACCTCCTGAGGTCCCGCCCGCCCTCGTGCTCTAGGCTTGTGACTGTTGCGATGCTTCTGCCCCGACTTCACTCTACTGGTGAATTAAAAATATTTCTCCAAGTCTTTCATGGCTGCTTGACTCTAATCTCTGACCAAGTCTGGCATAAAGGTCAAGTGTTGGCGCCCAGCTGGGGGCTGCAGGCAGTTTGGGTTCATCTTTCTGTCCCGGAAATGAATACATCTTGCTTCTCCCCCTCAACTTTGGGACTGTTCAGCACAGGCAGAATCAGAACGTGATGTTTGTTGTCTCATGTGAAACCCCAGGTCTTGCATGTGATTAATCCTGAGTGCCAGATGGATGAATTCAGTCTCATCAGAGGAGCCTTGACCGGGCAAAACTATGTTCGATCCCACACATCCACATGATCTCTTACTGAGGCCGTGTGGGACTCTTACAGGACTGTAAAATGGGTTTAAACCCACTTCCCGCTGTAGAACAACTTACGTTGAGCTTCTTAAACTTTAATGTGGAGCTCTCTAGATGGGTCGTATTCCTGCTGGTTTTGAAGGATGGTATTTTTAGCAGCCAATTTAAACTGTGTGTGTGGTGGGGAGGGAGATCTGAGCCTTTGATTAGTTGTTGACAGTCTGCAGTTGGTTAAAACCTAAATGCTGGGCTGCAGCTCTCCAAGCTAAAGCTCCCATCTTTCTAACCATTCTCTTCCCCCGAGTTAATTCTTCATGTTCAAGGCTCTGTACCAATAACTTACAGCTTTTTAAAAAAGCTACATCTCTATCCCTATAATTGAGATGCTCTGACTTAGTGTAATAAAATATATGGACGAATAAGAGTGCACTCTGCACAGAATAGACCCATCTGCTTTGAAGGCTTGTCTGTGCTGCAGTGCATGGACTGCCCAGGCATAAATCCTGGCTTCTATCAGGATTTTTGACATGAGGAAGATTTCACCCCTGAGAACAATTTCATTGCTTCCCCTTGCTCTAGCTCCTGCCGTTCCATCCTTCAATGCAGTGTTGCAGCTTTTCAGAAAGGCACTGGGAGGCTCGTTTATGTAATACAGTTGTTCTGTCGGTGGTTTCTTACCCTTGTAAGCCCCGGGTGATGGAGTGATCCGCGTCTGTGGGATCTGAGTGCTGGGAGGAGAGGGAGTGGAGGGGCTGAGAGATCTGGGTTCAGATCCTGACTCTGCCACTGACTCTGTCTGCCCTTGATCAAGTTACTTAACACCTTGGGGTCATTGTTCTCCCCGGTGAGAATAAGCGTGTCCTACTTACCTTGCCCTGCTAGATTGGGTTTGGCTGTAAGTGGGGCACAGCTCCTAGTACACAAGGGTTCTGACCCCTGTGGGACCTGGGGGTTAATGGCCTAAATTAATCAGTCTAGTGCTTAAAATACATGTTTCCTCTTAAGAAAAACTCTTCCGCCATGTCCTCTTTCCTCTCATCTCCATCTATCGCACAAGCTGGCACCAGTGCTGAGCTTGGGATTCAATAGGGTGTCAGGGAGGCAGAGGGATGGGGTGGGCAAGGGTGTCTGGGCTCTGTTTTTGCAGTCTGGTTTCTGACTTGGATGATTTTGAGCAAGTGGCTTTCCTTCCCTGTGCTGCCTTGGTTTCCCCATCTACAAAATGGGGGTAAGGACACAGACCTCTCTTGCAAAGCACTTTGAGAGCCGGGCGCCTGAAAGCGGGGCGCAGAGAGCAGTGCTATCTGTTATGGACACCCCTTGCCGGGGACCTCCAGACCAGCCCCCACTTATACAAAGCCCCCAACTTACATGGGAGATCCCGGCTGGCAAGATGCCAAATGTGTTTGACTCTCCCCAAAGCCGCCACTGAGGTTGAGCAGTCTGATGGCAGGCCCCATAGCAAAGTCTTGGCTTGTTCCCATAGCATGTACATCCCCCCTGCAGTTAGCCCTGCCCTTTGTTACAGCTGCCCTTGTCGGGCTGCACAGCCAGCCAGCTAATCAGAAATAACAAGCAGGCTCATCCTTGGTTCTTCTAGATGGGGCGGCTCTTTTGGGACTGTGTCCTCTCAGCCGTCTTGGTTTAAGAGCATAGGCGGATGAGGTTCTTTGGGAAGACGTGATATCTTTTATTAGACCAACTAAATAGTTGGAAAAATTGTTCTTTGCAAGCTTTTGTGCATGAACACCCTTTTTTTACCCCCATTTTACAGATGGGGAAACCTTACGTCATGCTCTCATAGTGGCTCCAGCTATACCCCTCCATCCCATGCCCTAACTAGTGCAGCAGCCCTTGCATGGAGCACAGCAGCAGGCTGCTTCTGGGGAGCCCTTTCTGCCCACACTGCTCCAACCAGTCGGTCTGGTTCAGAGCAGGTTTCTGTTGAGTGTTCCTGCAGATCAAAATGCGGTGTGTGCATGGGGAGTCTTGCTGACAAGAGCTCCTTATCTCTGCATCCGAATTAGGAGGTAAAGAGTTGCTTGCAAGGAACTCATGGTCTTCTTCTCTTTTTTTGGGAGGTGGGGAGCTGTCAGTTCTCTCTGTGTCTATCACGCTTTATGCTGGGAAGCCTTTGCTTTCCTTTTGTCCTAATGAGCTGGAAGCACACACTTCCTCTGTTGCGGCAGCACCTTCTAGGTGCAAAGGGCAGGGTTGGTAAGAACTGCCATTGACTGACTTAGACCTTGGGTCTGTCTTGCCCAGTTTCGCTGGTCAGCATCCACAGGCTCTATCCATGTATTCAGGGGCCGGTGGGCACTAACTGGTATGCCCTGTTCCGCGTCCCCTTCCAGATCCCTTGTTGTTAACCTATGCCTTGCTCCCCTTCCTGTTGTTTCTTTTTATTTGTCCCAAGAAATCAGTTGATGTGTTTAATAAAGGGAGGCTTATAGTTCTTCATGCTGGGCCTGCAGCATATCAAATAGGCCTGTGTCACACTGTGGCAGAGCGGATGCTGTAAAGGAGACTGAACTTGGTTCTTCCCACGGTCCCTCTCTCCTTTGTAGCCTCCCATATTTGAGGTCTAGGAAGCTCTGGTGCAGAGGCTGTGCCCCTCACTCCCATTCTCAATAATGGCTGATGCCCCTTTCCTCCAAGAACGTGTCCAGTCCCTTTTTGCATCTGGTTAAACCATCAGCTTCCACCACATCTGGTGGCCACAAGTTCCCCACGCAGGCTTTTTGCTGCGTCTTGCAAGCTCACTGGTGCAGATGTTTGGGCAGCAGAGTGGTACTGCACAGCTGTCTGCTGAGGTGCAAAGAAGCTGAAAGGTGCAGGAATACATTTTCCAGGCCTCTTTCTCCAAAGGTGGAGCCCTAACTGGGGAGGGGTGTAGACCATAGAGACATCTGTGTGTCCTGCTGCTGCCCAACAGGGCCCAGAGTTCAATGGGGAGGATGTCCAAGATGGTGTGGCATGTAGTGTCCAGGTGGAGGGGCAGGCTGCAATGTTCAGCCCCACCTGAGTGAACGGGGCCTTTAAAACCTGGGGGAAGATGTTAAATGCTCCTCTTGCTTTTTATTCTCCATCTTGAGGTCCTTCCAAATTAAAATCCCACCAGTGGGGGAAGGGGCTCCTGGCTTTCCCAAATACTTGGATGATCAGGGAGTGTAGTGAGGAGCTTGTAGCCAGCCTGTCTCCTTTGGGCCCGATCCTGTGCAGCAGGATTTCTGTTCAGACCTGGAGTGAAACCAGCCTGGGTTTGGGTTAGGAGCTATTCAGCGGTTTGTTTAACTCCAAACAAAAACGGTCTTGCACTAAAGAGCAGCGTGCCCTGGCCAAGCCTTTGCTCCTTTCCCCGCCTCTGCTTTGCTTTTGGATTACAACCAAGGGGTTAAGTGCCTGTATGGTATTTGGCCTCCCTGCTAGCATCACATGTTGGCCTGTGTCTACAATCCCCTGGCACCGAATGGAGCAAACATCTAGGTGCAGGCTCATTATGCACCAGTGAGCAGATCCTCACTCCTGCCCCTGTGCCCACTGCACAGTAGTTAGTGCTGGGATTACCTGGGTCTAAGTAACTTTGCGTTCAGTGACACGATTTGTTTGGAAACTGCTAAATGGAAACCTGGGACTAATGAGCCTGAGGATCCTGACCAAAGTTGTGCAGAATTGTATATATAAGTCATGCAACATTATATATATATATATATATATATGTACTGTGCTGTGTAACATATACATGTATGCGTGTATATGTGCATGTGTGTGTATGTACTATGTGTGTATACTGTATAATATATAAATTGCAAAGGAGTTTTCTAAAACCACTGAATTGGAGCCTGAATCATACTGGCTTTCAAAGATGGTTTGGCTCCAAAACCATGCGCCAAAGATTTCCCTCCCCCCTGGTGATTCTGCACCTTGTTTGAGTAAGTTATACCTCTGCAAATATATGTTTAAATGTTAAGTATCTGGATCTGGGAAGCTGCACCAATCTGGGGTCTTGGGAGGGGTCTAACTGCTGGATCGGATTGCTGGACCCCTCAGGAAATGTGGGCATGTCTTCCTGTGCCTGCTTAGGATCAGAGCCTGCAGACATAGGCCTGAGCACTTATAAGTTTCTGTGGAGTTGGGAGTGCAAACTGGGGTCCAGCCTTGAGAACTGGTGTGTGTGAAACTCTCTGAATTGTATTTGGCCTTCAGTCCCAGTCAGGAAGTATTGAACAAGTGCCTGGATATGAAGGGTGTGCATTGGGGCAATTAGTCTTTGCTCTTGTGTGTAGGGAGCGGAAAAAGGGGGGCAGGGGTGGGAGGAAAAAAAAAAGTTCAGCCCTACACACGTGTAACTTGCTCAAGCAAGGTGTTGAATCACTCTAGGCAAAAATCTTAGTTTTGGAGCCAAAGCATCTTTGACAGCCAGTAAGATTCAGGCTCCTAAGTCCCTTCAGTGTTTTTAGAAAACTCCTTTGGAATCTAAGCTGTGGCCAGCTCCTTAGCACGCTGTTTTAAAACTGGTCTCTTGGTTGGCTAGGTTCTTATTGGCTTTCTTTAAGACTACGTGAGCCAAAGACTGTTTTAATGAATGATAGACTCCTAGAACAGCATGCTGAGTCTGGGCTAGGAGCACAAGTCCCATGCACTTGACTTGGAAAGGGAAGTTGCATGCTTTGGAAACCCCTGCTCTGTGATACTGGGGCGGGGGCTCCATCTGGAATAATCCCCAAGATAATGAATACAAGTGTGATGCCTTCCTTCTGGGGGGAGGTCTGTGCCCTCGGGTAGAGTTTCTATGTGCCTCAGGCGTGGGTGACTTAGTGCTTTCTGTTCCCTCAAAAAAAAAAAAAAAAAAAAAAAGGAAGCCGGGGGGGGAAATCCCCCTAACCTTTTTTTTTTTTTTTCCCCCAAAAAAAAAAAAAAAAAAAAAAAAGGAAGCCAGGGTTGGAAATCCTCCTAACCTGTTTGTTCTGCTTAATGACTGAGTTATGCATCTGTATAAACGAAGCAGTTCTCCAAGGAAGGAGATCCAAGATGCAAGGCAGCTTTGCAGGGGTGAGGAATACAATTGTAAAAGAGGGGGGTTTTCTTTGTGGGTTTTGTTTTTTTGCTGGATTGCAAGATGCTTTCCAGGGATTGCCTTGTGTAGCTGCAGAACCAACCTAGCGTTGGGGTACGGCCTTTCCTTCCTCATCCCAGCATCAACTCTGGGGTATTCTTCCTGACCATTAAAGCAGGGAAATGTCTATTAAACTGGATTAGCTGGTGCACCACTGAAGTCTGGGTCTTTGGAGGGCAAAACCAGAGCGTAGGGAGTAGTATCAGCTGTGAGCTCAGTTGATGATTAACCATGGATTTTTTTTTTTCCTGTGTGCGGGATAACAGGGTTGTGGATGCAGAAAAATCCTGAATGTTGTGTATAGTCTGAACTATGGACCTCCGTCCTCAACCGTTAGTGTTACCCTGGCTTCTCAGACAGGAGGCAACTGGGATTGGGGAGGGGAGGGGGAATGTATTTCAGGAGGCTCACATCCAGGTCTGCGGGCGTAATTTCTTCTCTTTGGCAAATTATTCCAGAGGAAGAAATTGCTCTGTTACATCATCGTCGTACCCCATTCTCCTGCAGCCACCGATGCCAGGCACGGTGTCTCAGAAAGCCCCTCTAACCCAGGCTGGCCTGGGCCACTAGTACCTGAGCTGAAGCCCTCCCCTTCTTGCAGGGCTGGGTCCGGCCTCGACTCTGTTTACCGGGAGCTGCTCCGAGTTGTGCAATGGATACGGAGCCGGTCGGGTCCCTGAGATTCCATCCCGCGGCACCTGGAGGCCTGTCTCCTGACGTCAGCGCAGGCGGGGGAGTTTCAGGTTTCTTGGTACTGAATCATTTATGGCACTGGTTTATTTTTAAAGCTGCCTTTGGGTCCCGATGGCCAGGTTGTGCGTGGTGCGTGTGCTCGTGGGAACGGGCGTAGAACGCAGTCGCGGCCAGGGCAGAGCCTGCGTCCTCTCGTGGCTCAGACCGCGGTGGCCTCTGCGATACAGATCTGCCTCCCTGGCTGTCAGGTCACCTTTGCCTGCTGTAGCCTCTTTCCCTCTGCTTTTCTGATGTTACGCCTCTGGGGAGCGTGTAAATGCTGGCACGGGGCAGAAGAAGGCCCGGTCTCATCTGATCATCTGTGTGGGCGGCATCTAAATGTGCCGCAGATACCAGGTTCATTGCACTCCCTACGTACCCATGTTGGATGGGACTTAAACCTTGGTGGGAGCTAAGCAAATAGGCAGCAGAGAGGAAATTAGCCTCATCCCCTTTGCTTGGGCTTACACCCTGCTATCAGTATTTCAGAGAGGTTCCTGTAGGACATGTGCTTGGCCACCCCTTGAGACCATGCTAATGCTGCACCTTAAACCCGGGGGTCTCAACCAACTCTTCACTGCTGCTCTTTTTGACTCCTGAGAAATGCCAGAGCAATAGTTCTGTTGCAAAGAGCTCAGCAAGCCCATGGCGTCATCGTGAGGCTGGACTCCTCTTGCAGATGTCGGGGTTTCTCTTGTGAATCATTGTGCACTTGCACACCTAACAGGGCTACTATTGCTGGGCACCCTTGAAAGGATCTCGGTGGGGGGGACCTGATTTGAGAATCACTGCCTTAACTATTGCATTGCCTTGTCACCTTTCCTCCTCTCCTCTCTTATAGTCCAAAAAGAAACCTGCAGTGCTGTTCCCTACCTTTCTGCTTTCCCTTCTCCTGCTGCCAGTTGCAAAACCACCTTTTCTTAACTTGGAACAAAGCGCCTATTATGCAGCTTATCTGCCTGAGCAGACCTGGCCCCTTTCCACAGCCAAAGCAGCGATCAAACAGAACAAGGCTGGAGGTGCTGAGCTGGGGAAGAAAAGCTCCCTGCCAGATGCCTCTACCTCCTTATCTTAACCTCCAGGCCCTGACTTCATCTGTCAGGAGCCCCACTGAAATGAGGGGTGGGTTTGGCCCCTTCTGGAGCCTCCAGCTGTTGAATAGCCCTGGTTGCAGCTGAACGTCCTGGGCCGGAGGGGAGTCTGGGCAGCGTTAAGGTGCAGTTGTCAGGTGAAGCCCAGCCCAGGAGAAGGGCAGTGCCCTGTTCAGGAACAACTTGGATCTGGCAACACCAACTATTCGTAAGATCCTGTTTCAACCATCTTGAGCCACGCTGATGTTCATCCACTCGGGGAAAAATCCCTTCTCTGAGGCAACGTTTCTGTCCAGGAGCCTGTCTCAGTCCTGGCTTTCCAGTAGTTTTGCTTTGCATGAGCGAAGTCCAGATCTGTGGCATTTCTCAAACCTTCGTCACCCGTCTGGAGGCTTTCCAGGATCATATGAATTCCTCAGAGATTAAACATTCACAGAGGCTCAACCTGTCGCTGCCTCTTGGGATGGGACGTGACTCAAAACGCATGGTCTAGGCCCTGGACCCCATGGTGCTGGGTGAGGCACAGACACGGCCAGCGAAGTCCATAGTCTGTGCCCCTGGCTAAGTGTGTGTGGGTGTCCGATTTGTTCTGTGCACCAAACACACCTGGGTTTGCATGCATAAACTCGGGTATAGGAAACAGCGTGATTTATTGCCTGTAGCAGCGATGCTGCCTCTTTCCTCCTGGATCACCCAGCCTGCAAGCATGGGCCAGAAGCAGAGCCCAGCCCAGAGCCAGACCCAGCTTTTGCCCGTGGTCAGCAGTTTCAAGCCTGCAGCGAGAACCACGTCCACACCAGGACAGGCTATGGCTCTGCTCCAATAGCCAAGTGCCGGCGTGGCGTGTATCTCTGGCTTTAGGAAGCTGCTTCCTCTTGGGGTCCTTTTCCATTAATCCTCCCTGCACCTGTTTTAGTTGAAGGGTTGTGGCAGGTACCTTAGAGGCTGAGTCCAGCTGATGGGCCTGTCTTCACGGCAAGGTCCTGCTTGGGGAGAAGCCACCAGCTGGCCACAGTCCTGGAGCATGAGACTGTCACAGGGCAACCTTAGGCCTGGCTTTGCACACGCTTGTGTCTGAATAAGTCTGCTCCTGCCTTACCCGCCCATTGCCAAATGTGCTCTTTTGTTGGGACCAGCGGGGCTGTCTCAGGCCTTCTTGCAGAAGGAGCTGGTGTCGGATCTTGTTGTTTCTTGCAGTTACACTGTGTTTAAAACTGGCTCCTCTATGCCCTTCATTGTTGTCTGCCCCCCCCCCGCCAAAGTGTACACGTGCATATGTACACGTGTGTGTATGCACATGCATGCGCTGCAGCCAGTGGATACAACTTGGCTAGGAATAGCCTTTGCTTTGTCGTAATGCAAGGAGGGAAAACGATAGGACCTGAGACCTCTGGGTTACAGGCTTGGCGTAACTCCAGGTGTGAGGCCCTGGGTGCAGGTAGGTCGGATGGCGAGTGCCGTTGGTAAGGTAGAGATAATGGCTAATGTGAGGGCATCCGCTACCTAGCAGGAAGCCCAGGTACCTGCCCTGGGCATTTCGGGGAGGCAAATTACTAGCTGAAGCAATAGTGCAACTGTGGCTTGGCGAGCACATTAGTAACAGCAGATGGCTAATTCCACCATGGAAAGTGGAACTCCCTAAATAAGGGAAGCACAGAGGTTAAATACAGAGAAGGGGCCCTCTCGGATGTGCCACCCACTGAGCCATGATTTTCTACCTGAGAGCCTTGGTGTCGTGGGGCGCCTTGCGATACTTCCAAGGGCGCCATGGGGTGCCGCACCATGTCAGCCCTGCGCACGTGATTCTCAGCTAAACCCAGAGATTTCCCATAGGAATCCAGAGGGTTAAAACCAGCCTGCCCTGTGCAGTCCTCCTGACTTCTCTGCAATGGGAGAACTGCTCTAGTATTTCCTGCCTCGCCATCAAAAAAAAATCAAGTGAAGAGCTGGCATTTTCTGAGAAGGGCCTTGAGTGTAACGAGGGGGTGGAGGGGAGTTAGGCTGCAGCACAGTTACCATTCCACGGTCCCTACCCCCAGGCTTAACAGCCCCCCGCCCGGAGGGACTGAGCTGTCGCATGAAGGCTGGTCACTGGGTATTGCTGTCCTCCCCTCTGTTAGATTCCCGTTGTGCTCGCACTTGTCGGTACTCGATCTGCCTGCCTTGCCCGAGTGTCTCGGGACCCCACAATACATTAACAACCTTTCCACTGGAGCTGCTACCAAGGCATCGCCATTTATAGAATGATATGTTAAATAACTCTGATTAATTTGTGCTTTGGATGATTACTATAAGCCTGTAACCTTCCCCATCAGATGCGCCTTCTGTTCGGGGGTTAGCATCTTCCGGTCTGCAGACTTCAGTCTCCAAGGAAGGAGGTCCAAGACGGGTTGGCAAGGTGCTTTATTGATACCCCAGTGTGAAGATGCCCCAGGTCTCTCCAGCCTGTTCTGCCTGGAAGTGTGAAAGTTAGCAAGGGTCCTTCTCAAATCCTATTATCTGCCTGTGTTTATGGGCTTTAGTGACTGAGTTTCCCTGGATAAGGTCAATCTTGTTATCCCAACTGCTTTTGTGGTTGTTGGAATAATGAGCTTGGGATGAAGGGCTCGGGGGAAGCCAGGGCATAGGCGCACTGGAGGATGTGTATATTTAATGGAGTTCATAGCATCTCTGGGCTTCTCTTCACCCCATAATACAGGACTTTGTTGTGGTGAAAGTCCTGGAGGTCGGAGAATGGAGGCTGTGAACTGGGACTCGTTGTTGTGCACCTTTAGGCAGTAACCTTTGAAATCACTGGTGAGCCCTCTAGCCGTGCTTACTGTGTTGTGTAGTCACGTGCATGCTCACAGGCATCCATACACCTGCACACACACTTCAGCACACAACCAAGGCTAAGAAACACTCTCTCTGTCTCTCTCAGCAGGCTGGCTCCCAGTCAGCTAATGCCCTGATTTCTCCTTGGACTGCTTAAAACCCTTGCCCAACCATGGGAAAAGCTGCTTTGTTCTCTACTGAGGCCACATCCACGCCAGTGCTTGGCTGTTGGAGCACAGCCTGTCTGGGTGTGGAAGTGGTTCTTGCTGCAGGCTTGAAACTGCTGGCCACGGGTTAAGGCTGGCTCTGGCTCTGGCTCTGGGCCAGGCTCTGCCTCTGGTCCCCGCTCGCAGGCTGGGTGTCCAGGGGAGCAGCTTGGGTCTGAGTGCAGCACATGGCAGGGTGGTGCTGTGCTGGGAGGCCCCAGCAAGCGTCTGGGGGCAGCACCATGAAGGTGTTGGTGGCCCAGTGGCTGTGAGTAGCCCCTGTCTAGGCAGGCTGCTGCCAGGTGAGGGGAAGCGACCCCCAATGAAGTTGCACATCCCACAAGTGGGATTGTTCAGGCTACAATTTGGGTATAGACCCACATGTACATGCGTGTCCACAGACATGGACACATGCATGCTCCAACTGCAGAGAGACAATTGCAAAGGCCAGCGTGAGCTCAGTTGTGGCAAGCACTAAGCCTGGCCTCCCTTCTTTTTGCCACCTGATAAGGCACCTGATTGTAGAGCTCCCTGTATCTGCCAGGCTGAAGGAGCAAATGGGTCTCTGCGGGGCATCTGCTATGGGCTGAGGGCAGTGCAGTCACGGGGGCCATAGCAGTACCATGGGCATCTTTCCAACCATTTACTTCCTGGGAATCCTGAACGTCCTCCTTGCTGCTGGTGCCGTTACAGTCCAGGGCAGGACCAGGCTCTGTGAAGCAGTCCCTGGACAAACAACCATGCAAGAGGAAGGGGGCAGGGACCCGGGCCTGGCTCCTGGGGCATCCCCTTGGGTGAAACCTTCTGCAGGCCATCACCTCCAAGGTCTTGGGCCCCTTTAACAATTCAGGCGGGTGAGGCAAAACTACAGCAATGGGCCCAATCCTGTCCTGACATCCCCAGGAGACGGAGGCAGGCGTAAGACGGGAATAGTTGGGCCCTGTGTGGAGGGTGTGTGGTTAGTACATGGGAAACATTGCTCTGCTCCCGGTAGCCTGTGGGGGCAGGCTGGCCAAGTCTATGGAGAGTCCTGCTGTTTAGTTCTTCAAGCATCAGCTCCCGGAGTCCTGGGACCTGCTGAAGAGAGGAGGCAGGTGGAGACTGGCAGAGAGGTGGCAAAGCACAGGGTGGTGCCTGGTATGACTTTAGGGCCTGTTTGAACCCATCTTGCTCCTTTTATAGAGTCCCTCTGGCAACCCCTGACAGTGCTGGGGCGGCCACAAACCCTGCTTAGTCCCAGATGGTGGGGAATTCCTATCTTGCTGCTTTTCCTGCTCATTGCGGGTTGTGCTGCCTCCCCTCCTCTAGGTGCCAATGACCCTGCTTACCCACCCGGCAGGACCGAGTCCTGTTCTACTCTGGATCAAAGGCAGGACACGTGATAAGTTCCCTGCGTGATGCCTTGGCTCCGGCTGTCCAGGAGCCAGATCCACCCAAGGCTGTTTTGCTGCTGGAGGTGTCCCAGGCAGGCTGTTCCCAGCCCGGGCTGCTGAGCACAGGGGCCGAGACCCTTCAGGCGTCTTATTGTAATTGCTCCTCCAGCAGTTTGCGCACGATGCTCAGTGCTCGCCGCCTGTCCCCTCTTGGGGCTGCAGGCGAATGGGGCTCCAGCAAGGAGCATCACATTGCGCTGGTCTCGGTGCATTGCTGCTAGCATCTCTTGGCGCTGAGTGGGGGTTGTGCGGCCGCTGAAGTAGCAGGGACGTGCAGCTGGCATGGATGCGGGTGGCTGGGTCTAGGAGAGTTCGGGACATAGCATGGTAACAGTATTAGCTTGTAACTGCAGTGAGTGTGCAGCACTCGGCATCTTTTTGGGCAGGCAGGAAGAGAGGGGAAGATCCTGGCTTCGGAGCTTGCCATGGGCAGACCCTGTAGAGCAGAGGCAATCGTCTCTGGGGTCTAGTTTGGGGTTCAGGAGGGCTGTGTCTGGGTGGTGCCCTTGGATTTCCCACTTTCCTGCTGTGTTGGTTGGAGGAAGCTTGTATGTTCAGTGCCTGCAGCCCCAGGTTCCTGATCCTGATGAAGTGGAGACTTCAGATGACGCACGGCTGGAAGTGGGTGCATGGGGCAATGACGCATCTGGGCTGTCTGGACAACAGGACCCCCTTGCATGGGGGCCCTGCACTATCCTGCAAAGGCAGCTGCCTTCAGCAGAGCTCCTGAAGGGCTTTTCTTTGGCTTTTCATGTCCTTTGGCTCTGGCTGCTTATTTTTTTTTTTTTTTTTTTTT
>NW_017728960.1:4888018-4905443 GCF_001723915.1 Gavialis gangeticus
CTTTGGGTTTTTTTTTTTTTTTTTTTTTTTTTTTTTCCTGCTAATATTAACCTTGCATGTGGCTTTTGATGGTGCAGGGAGGAAAGGGGCTGCTCAAACTCCAGAGTGTGGCAAAAGTCTTGTGCCTTAATGCCCATGTAGGCACGTGGCTGGCATCTGAAGTGGGGAAGGGAAATTTCTGCTCTAAGGCAGCAGAAGACCTCCGGGTGTCTGTCCATAACTGTGCCCTTCAGAAAGGTTAGTCTGCAAGGGATCGTCCGGGCGAGGACTCCTGGATTCCCTTCCTGGCACTTCGGCCGCAGGCGAGGGTGGCTGGGGGCAGGACCTCTGAGAGCCTGCTTCTGAGGGTGCCTTTTGGGGTCAGGGCTGGGTGTTTGGGTGCCAGTGGGATGCTCCTAGCTCCTGGCTTTCTCTGCTGCCTCAGCTGGTTTTCAGTAATAAAAGGAGGTGGGGGCCAGGAGCGCCGCACTTCTTGTCCCAAAGGCTGCTCCTTATCGGCAGTGTCAACAAACCCAGTATCAACAGGGCGCTGGGTTTACTGTATTCACTCAAGCTCAGCCCATCCCTTCCTGGTGCTCCCTCCCCCAGATCAGCTGAGTAAAGTGTGTGCATGCTCTTCTCCCCGGCAGGAGTCCGGCGCGCTCCAGACCCCGCAAATGGATCGGCACGCGAATGGAGCAATGGCCGAGAAGCAAAACCCCGTGGACTACGGGGTCCAGATCCGCTTCATCGATGACCTGACGGAGCCCAAGAAGCCCCACAAGATTCGGTCCAAGGCGGCCAAGCCAAGCTCTTACGGGGTGGCAGTGCGGGTACAGGGCATCGACGGGCAGCCCTTCGTGGTCCTCAACAGCGGGGAGCGTGGCAGCGACTCCTTCGGCGTGCAGATCAAAAGTGAAAGTGCGTACAGCGGCCTCCCTGCCGCTCAGCCGTCGCCTGCCAGCTCCCCCAGTCGCTACCCCAAGGAGACTTCGGGTTCGCTCAGCTCCGACTCCGACCTGCCAGAGAACGCCTACGCGGCACGGCGCGCCCGGTACAGCACGTCCGACGAGGAGCAGAGCTCCCGGCCCCGTGGAAAGGGACCTCTGGCTGGCCCTGCCCGGTCCCGGTCCCCTCAGGGTGGCCGCCGGCCGCTGCTTCCCAAGAAGCCGTTTGGCGATGAGCTGAGGCGGACGCAGTCTCACAGCTCTCTGCTGGGCCCCGAGTCGGGGGAGCCCTTCGTCCCGAGCCGTCCCAGTGTGCAGACCAACGGCACCGCTCAGCCACGGCTGCTGGGCAAGGCCAAGAGTGGCAGCATGGTGAACATCGCTGTCCAGAAGGGGCCCGAGGCGAGCAAGAAGGCCTCTTCTGCCTTTGGCCAGCAGCCCCTTGGCAAGCAGCCGCCTCCTGACCCAGAGTCCTCCAGGCCCAGCCCGCTGGCCGCCATGGGCGACATCGACACGAAGCCCCTGTCCTCGGTGGATTCCCTCATCAGCAAGTTTGACGGGAAGGTCCAGCAGCGAGGCCGCACTGCCCGCCGCAGCCGTATCCCCCCGGACGAGAGGAAGCGGTCGCAGAGCTTGGATGGGCGCACGTCCTACCATGATACAGCGGACTCCCGGGAGCTGACCACCGCCAAGCATCAGCCCGGCTTTCAGGAGGGGCTGAAGCCGCCTGCTGTCACCTTGCATGCTGGCAGCCTGCCCAGGACAAGGAGGGAAGACTTGAAGACTGGTGTGGCCAGCAGGTCCCAGCCCACACGGGACTGGGCAAATAATGGCCCTGAGGAACCTCTGGTGGAGCAGCAGCAAAGTCAAGTGCAGTCGGAGTTGCAGGTAACGTATCCCCTTGACAGGGCTGCGTCTGTGGGGACCCTGGTGCAGCCAAATGCTCTTGAGGCCTTTGAGTCACCCTCCCCTTCCCAGCAGAGTGGGCAGAGGGGGACACGCAGCATTTGTGTGTGCTCAGCTCCGCCACTCGTGGACTGCTCTGGGGTGAGCCATGAGTGGTACTCAGCTGTGTGTCTGCCTTGGAGATGCTTCCTGGCCGCGGACTGTGCCAGGCATGGTAGGTGGCAGCAAGTCCTTGCCTTTGTGGCACTGCGGGGACCCTTTCCAGGCACTTTCTGCACTGGATGTTCCCCCGGCTTGGCTCTTCTGGCTCCGCTTGGCCTGGTACATCCAGGGCATCGCTGCCAGTCCCCTGTGCCCAGTCCCACCCATGTCGACGGGACAAGCAACACACTTTCCTCTCTGTTGGGAGTGCAGGTGGTCATAAGTGGCTGGGCTCTCTCCCGGTGAGAAGTAGTCTGCGCCCTGTGGGCAGGGCGTCCTGTGCCCAGAAGCAGTAGCATTGACTTGCTCCATAGCATCCGGTGCTGGCTGCCGTGGCAGGCAGAACGGGTGGTTTTGCTGCAGGGCAACAAACCTGCATGTGAATCTCTTGGGCAGCTCAAGTCCACTCCGGACCTACTGAAGGACCAGCAGGAAGCGTCTCCGGCTGGGAGCAATGAGCACGTGAAGGAACTGATCTATGCTATCCTGAAGGACGGGTGAGCGGGTGCCCTGGGGAGGGTGTCTTGGCTGGTGCCGCTCCTGTTAGCTCCAGCTGAGTCTTGGGGTGGGGGAGGTTGGTTCAGTGTTGTCCAGCGCCCGCAGGAGGTTTGGCCAGGCTGGGCTGTCTGGAAAATCTGATCTTCCTCATGCAGGAGACCTGGCTTCTTTGAAATCAGTCCTGTAAGGCCCAGGCATGTTGTGTGCTGAAAGCCTGGACTCCACAGGGTGGTTGTTAACCTCCCTTGCATGCCAGCTCCAAGGTCTCCTGGGTGTCTTGGGGGTGCAGGTGGTGACTGGCCGAGCCAGCGAAGGGGACTCACTTCCAGTGCAGTGGGTTCCTGTTGCACTAGCCCCGGAGCTGGGACGTGCGCGAGAAAAAGGCAATGGCTGATCGTGCTGCAGCCGGACTGCAGAAGCCTCCTTTTGAGGCAGTTACATCTGGTGTCCCGTGCAGGCCTTTCAGATTCAGACCTCTTGAAAGGGGCAAATGTGAAGGCCATGAATTTGGCAAAAATAAGGAGGGAACAGCCCTTCTCCCCCAGGTGGGTTTATCCTAGGGGTTTCCCTGCATCAGCAGCTTGGGCAGGATCAGGTGCCGCCTTGTGCCAACTGCATCTGGTCACCTCCCAGTCTCCAGTATCCTTCTTCCATAGCTCCCTTCGGCTAAGCGACTCCCACCGGTTCACCCAAGACACCAGTGGTGGAGTTGGGCATGATCCGATATCTCCCTGGCTCTAGCCCCTCTTGCCTCTGCCTTGTGGCCCTGATGCAGCTGCTTGCCTGTGTCCATGATCCCTGCCTCCTGCCTTTCTAGGAGCAAAGACAGTGAAGTCATGCTAAAGAGGAAGGCAAACCTGCTGCTGGAGAAGGTCCAGGAACTTGCGGTGAGTCGAGCCCCTTCCCTCCCATGGAGGAAAGAGCAAGTGCCTTGCCTGTAGCTTTGGGAAAGCTGAAAACACCTGGCGCCAAGGGAGAGAGCTGGGTTTGCCCTGCCTCTGCCACAGGTGGCTGTAGTGACCTGGAGCAAGTCCACTAGCCCCTGGGTAGCTCAGGAAGCAAGTGGAAGGGGAGATGGTGGTGGGGAGGCTGCTTGGACGGCTCTGATACTGAGGTAGTTTGAGGGGGACCGGAAATGGCAGGGGGGCTCCGCTGGATGGCAACAACAAAGCCTCGAAGTGAAGAGCTGCCCTCAATGGAGGAGACCGAGAAGGGAGTGAAGGGGCTCTGGGACCCGTCTCTGGCGGAGCAGGGGTCGGAGGCCAGGCCCAGCCCAGTGCCATCTGCTTCCGCCCGGTTCCCTAGCTTGGGATTTGCAACCAAATACAGTGTCTTCTGCAGGTGCCTCCTGAGGACACGGGAGCCCCCAGCCCCCAGCAGGCCGAGCTGGCGCGGAGGGTGGAGGAGCTGCAGCACAAGCTGGATGAGGAGATGAAGGTGAGGGGCCGGGTGCTTGGGAGCGGAGAGGGCAGGGTGGCCTGGAGGGGCTGCCAGCCTTTCTCAGGAGTGGGGAGTTGGGAGAGGGGCTGGGGGCTCCTCGCAACCCTCGGCGCAGCGTGGGAAAGAGCCATTGGATCTGTCGCAGCCTCTGGTGACTAGACTGGTATAACACTGAGGGGCAGGCGGCAGCCTCCCTGGCAGTGCCTCCATGGTGGCATCTCAGCCACAGTGGGTGGGTTTGTCTGTGCTACCACAGCCCTGTACAAAACCCGTGGAGGAGTGATAGCCCTCTTCCCCTCCAACCAGCTGGGACTTGGCTCCAAGCCGGCCCAGCCAAGCCGACTCCACAGCCAGCCTGACTCCAGGGGCCCGAGGGATCCAGCTGAGCAGATAGGGATGCATGCCAGGCCGAGGTGCCAGCTGACGCGGTGTCCCCCTGAGCCTGTGTTTCTTGGGGAATAAATAACTCCATCCTCTCCCACCTGCAACAGCTCCGCCAGAAGCTGGAGCTCACTAGGGAGTCTCCCAGGAGCAGCGCCATGCAGGACCTGGAGCTGCGGCTGGCCAGGGTGGAGGAGGAGAGCCAGCGCCTCCAGGGAGCCCTGGAGAAGAAGAGCCAGGAGCTGCAGAGCAGCTTGAGAGAGTAAGAGCTGCTCCCTGCACCCAGAGCTGGCTCTGGGCCTGGGGGTTACGAGCAAGAGCAAAGTGCTGTATCCCCTCGGCTTGCCTACTCCCTCCCTTCGCTTCAGCCAGGAGAGAAGATCCCTTACATTCCCCTGGGCACCCAAAACAGGCAGTCTCCTTCCCAGCTCAGCTCGTTACCCCCACTCAGGCTGCCCTGCCAAGGGGTCAGACCTCTTCCCCTGCTGGGCTGAGACTCAGCCCCTCCAGTCTGGCTCAACAGGGCTTGTGCTTGCTTCCTCCCCACCCCTAGGCTGAACGAAGTGAAAAGGGCCAGAGAGCAGGCCGAGGCCAGGCTGGGTGACTGCGAGGAGCAGTTGATGGGGATGCAGGAGGAACTTGACCGCTTCCGGCAAGGCATGGGAGATGTGCCTGAGGGGGACGCGCTGCTGAAGGTATGTGGGTCCACTGGCACCGCTGGGCTGGATTCAGCAGGTGAAAAGGGGCCAGCTGTGGCAGCAGACAGACCCTGAGCACAGCTGCAGGGGTGAAACTGGCCAGGGAAGGTGATGGGGGAAACTTGAGGCACAGCAAAGTGACATGGATGAGGCAACTTGGGCAGCTGGTGGCAGAGCTGGGCCCAGACCAAGCTCCCTGTATCAGCATCCCTATGGCCCCGCAGGACCTGCTGGAGACCCGGGAAGAGCTGGAGGAGGTGCTGACTGCCAAGCAGCGGCAGGAGGAGCACCTGCGGCAGCGTGAGCGGGAGCTGACGGCACTCAAGGGCGTACTGAAGGAGGAGGTGGCCAGTCACGACAAGGAGCTGGACCAGCTGCGGCAGCAATACCAGCATGATGTGGACCAGCTGCGGCGCAGCATGGAGGACGTGTCCCAGGCAGGGCCTTCTGCAGCGCAGGGGGAAGGAGAGATGGGGCTGTGGCCTGGGGCCAGCAGGAACCACAGGCTGGCTGGAGTCTTCCCAGCTTCCCTCTGTCTGGGACTGGGCTTTGTTCTCGACTTCCTGTCCTCAGTATGCCTGGCGCTGCCATGCTTCTGAGCTGGCAGCTCCCCTGGTCGGGGCTACCCCAGGTGGACTGGGATCTTTAGTCACATCAGCCTCTGATGTGGGCAGCCACGTGCACACCCCCCCAGGCTGGAACCATGTTGTGCATCAGCACTGGTGCTACAGGGGCTTCTCCTTGCATCCAGGTTGCCTAGGTGTAACTGGGCAGGGTTGGGGTGGGTGCAGTGACCCCAGCTCCCAGAATCTTGTGCTAAAGGGGGCAGGGGGGAATCCACCAGGCATCACTTTGCCCCCTCCCCCCCCACCCAATGCCAGCCTGCCCCTCCCCTGCCCTTAGGACCAAGCCAACCTGGAGACGGAGCGGCAGAAGATCAACTCGATAGTGAGGAACCTGCAGAGGGAGCTGGCAGAGAGCACCGAGGAGACTGGGCACTGGAGGGACATGTTCCAGAAGAACAAGGAGGAGCTGCGCAGCACCAAGCAGGAGTAGGTGCCGAGCTGCCCCTGTGGTGACTAGGGAGCTATTGGGTCCAGTCCAGCTGCCCCTGCAAAGCTGGCTAAAGATAACGTGATGAAGGCTGGGATGGTGGGAGCTGCAGAAGGGAGAGGGGGGCTTCAGTCTCACCTGGGCTGTGCTTGGCCACTGGTCAGGTTCACAGCTCATTGGTGCCAGGGGATCATAGCAGAGGGGTCCTCTTGGGTGGAGGGAGGGGTGGGCTGGCAGGGGACACGCGCCTCGCTCCCTGGGACAGGCTGGGATGACCCTGTGCAGCCTTCATCATCTTGGCCCCCAGCCAGCCATGATAATGGGCTCTGTCACAGTCCCCTGGAGAAGCTCACCCTGTCCTATCCCCCCCCTCCCCACCACCACTGCAGGCTGATGCAGGTGAAGCTGGAGCGGGAGGAGTTTGAAGAAGAGCTGCGGGAACTGCGGGAGCGATTCTCAGCCGTGCGGCTGCAGGCCGATCAGGCTCGGAGCAGCGCCACAAACACTGGCGAACTTGAAGCCCTCAAGAAGGTGCTGCCTGCTGCTGGGGTGTGAGGGGCAGGCAGAAACAGGCCCCAGAGACTTCTCCCCACCCCACAGGGAGCCCTTGAGGCCGGGCCAGTGCTGGGATGACCAAGCACGCGGGGCCTGCGGAGACATGGCCACAGCGTGCTGCCTCGGGGCCCCTCCCTGCTCTCAGAGCTCATGGGTATCCCCCCTCTTCCACCCTAGGAGCTGCGCCAGGCCCGGGAGGAGCAGAGGGAGCTGACAGCTGAGAAGCAGGCGCAGGATGAGCTGCTGCGGCAGCGGGAGAGGGAGCTGCTGGCGCTGAAGGCGACGCTGCAGGAGACAGCAGGCAGCCACAGCCGGGAGCTGGAGCAGCTGCAGGAGCAGTTCCAGAGGAGCCTGCAGCAGCTGCAGAAGGACTCGGACGAGGCTGTCAAGGCAAGTGCTCCCTGTAGGCTCCTTCTCTCTTCCTGGGTGACGATGGATGCAGGTCAGGAAGGGGTGTGCATGTGACGGGCTAACAGAGGCTTCTGCATGCCCCACAGACCCCAGGCATCTTCCCAGCCTGCAGACCTGCCCCCCAACATCCCCAGGGAGGGCTCCGTCCTTGCAGAGACCCCATGATAGAGGCTAGAGCCTTGGGGCCTGTTGTCTTTGGGTTGTGTATTGGGGTCCCACCCTTCACCTGGGCTTGGAACTCACCCGCCCATCTCCGCAGGGGAAGGTGGTGCTGGAGAGTGAGCGGGAGGTGGCAGAGCAGACGCGGAGGGCAGTGGAAGCCACACTGCGGGAGACACAGGAGCATAATGATGACCTGCGCAGGAAGGTCCTGAGTCTGGAGGCGCAGCTCAAGGACTACCGGCATGTGGCTGAGGACTGGGAGGGTGTCGAGGCCCGTCTCAAGGACAAAATCGCCAAGCTGGAGGTAGGGGACCATGGCAGCCTGCTCTCCTCCACGGGACTGGGCACCAGGGCCCCCATGTGTTGGTGCAGCCTCTAAATGGACCGTGGCACAAGCTCTGCCTTGTAAGCTCCAGGCCAGTGGTGTGCAGGTGGAGGACAGACTACTAGAAGCCAGTGTCCTGGGTCCCAGTGCAGGCTTGGTTTCCACTGATGAGAGATGCCCCATCCAGCCACCCTGCCCCAGGCCCTGAGCATCACTAAAAGCCCTTCCTTGCAGGCGGAGCGCCGGCAGATGGAGGAAACTCTAGGGGAAGCCACTGACCAGGAGCAGGAGCTGCTGCTGGTTAAGAGGACCCTGGAGAACCGGCTGGATGAGGCCCAGCGGAGCCTGAGCCGACTATCACTGGAGCACCAGGAGCTGAGCTCCTCCTACCAGGAGGAGCTGCGGCAGAAGGAGCAGCTGAAGAGGCTGAAGATAGAGATGGAGGAGCAGAAGCGGCTGCTGGACAGGACTATCGAGAAGCTGACCAAGGAGGTGGGCGAGGCCCCAAGGTCTAACTCAAGCTGTCCAGAAGGGGCTGCATGACATGTAGCCATGGTGTGGGGTGCACCTGGGGAGCAAGGCCACATGGCCACCTGGGCCACCAGCTGCTCAGGCCCCAGAGCCAGTGCTGTCTTGGACGGCTGGAGCTAGCCCTCCCCGCTGGTGGGGTGACCACAGGAAAGGCCTGGGGGTCCAAGCTGTGGGGAGCAGCTCCTCATGGGGATGGAGGTTTGGGAGCTGGAACCACTCCCTTGACTTGGAATTCAGGTGCATTCAATCCAAGACCTCTGGGGGGGTCATATGTGGACACTGAACCACAGGCTTGTTCCACTGCATGGCCCTCAGCCTCTGGAGAGCACCAGTGTTGCCCACAGCAGGTCTCTGTGCCCAAACCCAAAAGCTTCCATGGTGACCCTGTCCCAACCCACCTTACTGGGATGACCTCTTCTCTCCTCCACACAGCGTTTCCCTGTCTCGCCACATTTGGTGGTTTCCATGTGGCACCCCTGGCTCCAGAGAGGTTGGTAGCAGTCGTCCGTAGATCTCCAAGTGCTTCTCTCTCCCTGCTGCAGATGGAGCAGATGGCTGAGGAATCCCACCACTCTCTGGCCCTGCTGCAGTCGCAGCTGGAGGACTACAAGGAGAAGTCGCGCAAGGAGCTGGGGGACTCCCAGAAGCAGGCCAAGGACCGGGGTGCAGAACTGGAGAAGGCACAGTTCAGCCTGGCCCGGCTGCAGGATGAGGTGTGGTCCCTACTTTGGACAGGGATCCAGTGCAGTTCCTGGGGGAGATGATGCCCCTTATGCGCCACCCCACGTAATGGCAAATGTCCAGCCTGCCCTAGAGAGATTTCAGCCCAGCCCCTGGCACCAACTCACATGTAACAGTGGGTGTGACTCCCATGTATCATCCCTGCTCCCAGCTGCCCAGTTCATGCCTGGCATGGTCTGAGCCTCACTTGTCTTCTCTCCCTTCTGTCTCATTCAGCAGAGTAGCAAGAGGCTCCCTCCCTCCTTCCTGGCTGGACCCAGCTCCCTGTTCGGGGAGTAGGGGTCTGTGACCCCAGGGTCTGAGCTTGTCCCCAAGCCTGGCTGCTCCCAGCCTGGGGCACTGGGCAGCGCAGATCTGGGGTGAGGGAAGGTTACATGCTTCCGTGTCCCTCTCTGAGCTGGCTGCTTTGCAGAGTGCTCCTGTTGTCCAGAGCGTGCATGGCTTTGCTCTCTGGGCCATTTAAATCAGCCCCATCAGGTGGGTCCAGTGCCTGGGCCCCCGCAAGTGCCCTGGGACCCGAGTCTCTGACCACCCAGTGCAGCAGCTCTGCCCACTCCCTGCGGCTGAGGTGGGCTGGCTGTGGTGCCTCTGCTGGACATGTCCCTGGGGACCCAGCCTGCACCATTCCTGCCCCAGCCCAGACCCGCCGCCCCCTCTCCCTTCCTTCCCACAGGTCACGCGGCTGAAGCAGGCCCTGCAGGACAGCCAGGCAGAGCGGGAGAGTGCCGTGCTAGACAGAGAAGTGCTTGCCCAGCGTCTGCAGCACCTGGAGCAGCAGGCGGAGGTCAAGAAGCGCTCTCAGGATGATCGTTCCCGCCAAGTCAAGGCACTGGAGGTGTGTGACCCCTGCCAAGAGCAGCTCCTTGCTGCCACATGGCTGCTGGAAACATGAGGGGGAGCAGCTTTGGGGGCTGATAAGAGGTACAGGGTACTTGAGGCTACCCAAAAACCCACCCAGGGCCTGGATGCTTGCTGTTCTAACCTACGCCAGCACACAACAGCTCGGCAGCTGTTCTCGAGCATTTCACCAACACATAGCAGCTCCCAGATCTGCAGTAGCTTTTCCCAACCCAGGGGCTAGGAGGTGGGGAGCCAGCTTGTTCGACCTGGCAGGGCTGGGAGCTTTCCATGGTGTTTCTCTCGAGCCTGCCAATGGTGAGCAGAGAAGCCAGTCCTTCAGGAGAGTGTGAAACCATGCTCATTCCTTACCCTGCTCATGATGGCGGGGGACAGGGTTGTCCTGGAAAACTTCCCTTCTCTCACCAGAATCCTGTGTGGTTTTTCTTCCCCCACCCCACTGTTGCTAAGTTTGATTGACTCCTTCCAGCTATTTCAGAGGCTGCCTCATTGTGGGGGCTCCACCATTCATGCCAGTCTCTTTTTTGGTGGGTCGCAGATTCCCTCTCCAAATGATCTGTTTTACTGGTCTGTAGCAGCCAGCAGCTGCTTTTACATGGGGCATCACCTCTCTCTGGCTCTGCTGCATGGGTCTAGCTGCCTTCATTCGTTGACAGTCCAAAATGCCAAGTTGCCCGGCACCCCCAGCCAGCCCATTATGAAAATACAAAGGCTCTTTCCTCCTGCAACAACACAAGCCGTTCACACACAGTCTCGTGTGTGGCCTCTTGGTGTCACGGCTCCCCAAACCACATCTGAGCCCAGCGGCCTGGAGGCTCCAGATGTGCTGGAGCTTCTGTCTGCATCGCTGATTCTCAAGCCTCTTGGGGTGTTGTGAGATTCTTTTAAGGTGCAAACAGGTATGCACAATTCACAAAAGAAACCCAGAGATTCCCAGTATGAATCCAGAGCATCACAGACTTCCTGCCTTGCCCATGGGTTTGCTGAGCTTTTTGCCACAGAGGAATTGCTTTGTTGTCTTTCTGTAGTTGGGGAATGAGTGGAAGCTAAGAGCTGGGATTGTCCAAGGCCTGGGGGCTGGAGTCTAACGAGTGAGGACCACTGGTCTATGCTGATCAGGCAGACTGGGGCTTGAAGTCTGCTCAGCTGCCCTGGATTTTAACCTGTGCTCAAGGGTGGCACAGATTTGCCTGGCACATGGTGCCAAGGGCTGTCTTAATGGGTTCCTGCTGCAGTGTGTGGTGAGTGCTGTGTAGCTCAGCTACCTGGTAAAATATTGGAGAACAGTGTCCAGCACAGAGCAGAGGTGAGGAGGATTGTCTAGGGTGGGGTTTATAGACATCCCCCCTGAGAGCATCAGCTGTGAGTGCCGGGCAAAGACGTTTTTTGGCAGTGGGCAGCCTGGGAGCCCAGCGTGTCAGCCGGCTGCATCCTGGGGGAGGAATGGCGTTCCATATCCATCAACTGCCTTATCCTGCTCCCTTTGGCCACTGGCAGGCCAGAGGCCCTCCCTTTAGAGAGGATGAGAAGATTTAATGAGTGGGGGGAGAGGTGCTGGCAGGTAACTGCTTTGCCACATCAAACCCACCTTGGCAACATCAGTGGCATGCCTTGAACAGCCCCTCAAGGAAGTGGGGGTTGGCCTGCTTCCCCACTGGAGGGGTCAGCAAGGGACCTGCACCCATGAATCAGACACTGCTTTTGAGAAGGGCACTGGGTTCTGGGTCCCAGTCCTTCTAGCTGCTCCGCTTCAGTGTAGGGATTGGCCTGGGTGGGCCCAGGTTTGGATTCTGGGCCCTACCCTGGCTTGTGCCAAAATCCCAGTGAAAACCTATGTCCAACATCTTCCTCTGGCGCCTGCAGGGTTAATTGCTGAGCTTCACTGCTGCTCTGGCTCTGGGGGGGAAGGTGTCCCTCACTTCCCCCATCAGCACCCCATAAAGACCTTCCAGGAACAGGTCCCTGGCAGCTCTGGCTGATGGGAATCTCTGCTGTCTCGCAGGAGAAGTCAAAGCGCCTGGAGATGGAGCTGGACGAGGAGCGGAGCTCAGTGGAGCTGCTGACAGAAAGGGTGAACCGCAGCCGCGACCAGGTAAAGCAGGGACATGGCACCATGGACGTCGCACGGAGGAAGCGGGGGCCTGGCCCGGGACTGGGGTTCTCGGTGCTTTGGCACGGCATGGGTCCTGCACCGTGTTGGCATCACTGCTGGCTCCATCCCCTCTGGCTTCAGCTCCATTCCACAGTGGAAAGCTAAAAACAGGCCTTGGATTTCTCCTGGGACAAAGCCTCTAATCCTGGGCTCCTGCACCTGGCCAGCCCTGCTGTCCTTTGTTCAGTACCTCTGAAGTATCCGATTGCCTTGGGGAAATCATGGCTACTTCAAGTTA
The DNA here is from genome assembly GCF_001723915.1 of Gavialis gangeticus. NCBI lineage: Eukaryota > Metazoa > Chordata > Crocodylia > Gavialidae > Gavialis > Gavialis gangeticus. Next base: position 4,900,095 of record NW_017728960.1, read on the forward strand.
ATTGCCATTCCAGCTGTGTGCGCAAATGACTCTTTCCAGGCCCCCCACCCTTCAACCTGTTTTAATCAGGGCTGATTTAAAGTTGAATTAAAGTGTGAGACTCATCACCACCAGACGTGGGGGAAGCTGAGAGTTTAGCTAGGTTCACAAAGGGATTGGACCTGTTCTTGGAGGAAAGGGCCATCAGTAGCTATTGAGCATGGAGTGAGGGGCACGGCCTCTGCGTCAGAACTGCCTGGATCCTTCAATGCTGGAGGCTGCAAGGGAGGAAAAAAAGGAAGAACCCTGCTCAGACCCAGGTCACTCCTAGCATCTGCGCTCTGCCCGTGTGACATCGGAGACTGGGCAAGACTGACCTAGGGTCTGACCTCCTCAATGGCCGTTCTTACGTCTTTATTATATTTTTATGGCTTGTCCTGGGGCTTTTTGCTCCCATCCAAAGAACCATCATTTACACAGGGCTGGGATGGCAGTTGACTCTGATTAGCACCAATTGGTTGGGGTGGGGGGTACTTCCCTGGTTTTCAGGGTGGGACAAGGGGCTTGAAGGCAGGGTACATCTGTGCCTTCGTAGACGGACTAGATAGGACAGCTGGGGGATGCTGGAACTGGAGACTGCTCAGAAGCCTGTAAAGTACTGCGATAGCACCTTCTTTTTCCCTCTGGGTCAATTGGAGCTAACTTGAGTTAATTGCCGTTCAAGTTGCATGTAGAAAGAATTGTCCCAGGACATTTTGGGGGTTTTTTTGTTGTTCTCCCGCCCTGGCGGGGGGTCGGGCTAGAAGATCTACTAGGTCCCTTCCGACCCTTAATCTATGAATTTGGACCCGGGATAAACCTTATGTCTAGCCCCAGCGTGCTGTTATGCCTACAGCCCGGCCCTGTCCAGACCCCAGGGCCTCGGAGCCAGGGCCTTGTGACTCCTGGCTTTTGGAATACAGTCCTCTCTGTGGCCTCATCCAGGTCCCTTCCTTCTTGCCTCAGTTTCCCCTTCTGTAAAACTGTTGTAGCACCTGGCTGTGCAGGTTTCCATCAAACTGCATGTTCCTGGCAACCTCTGAGCAGGGGCGACTGATTTGACTGCTCCCTGCAGTACTTGTTCTCACCCCATTTCAACGCTTGTTTTCCCCCTTGTTATCCCTCCTTCCTCCAAGCTCAACAGGCAAAATCAGCAGAGCTGCCACTAATATTCTCCCTTGCAGGGCTCCCTCTTGCTGCTGGAGTCTGTGGCTGGTGCTATCCGAGAAGCGCTGGGCTATGGTTGTGCTTGGCAACAAAATCTGTAATGGTCAGAAAATCCAAAGGGGAGGAGAGGGGGGAGACATCTCTGAGAGAGCTTGTTAGCAGCCCTGAAGTCCTATTAGCTGCTAGCATAGCCTGTGGCCTCTGTATGCCCCATCCTGGCTGCTATTGCTGCTGTATTGCTCTGACACTGCAAGGGCAATTGAATCGCACTGAGGAGGGTTTTAAAGGGGCTGGGAGGAGGTTGGCACTTGTTGCTGGCTTATCTGTCTTGGGGTATGTGTGGCTTATTAACTCTTAAGACTGCCTTCAAGTGCAGCTAGAGTTGCTTTACTGCAGTCTCTCCCTGCCCTGAGTTTTACAGTCCAGTGGTTACCCCCTGGTCAGGCAAAACCCCCCAGTCTGTGCCAGCCTCTGTAGCAGGGGGCACGGCCTTCGCCTTGGATCTTGTGAGAGCATTTCAATACCCCTTTCAGCAGCAGGACACTGCCAGCCTTCATCCCCCTGCTTTACCTGGGGCAAGTTTGGGGGCTCTTGGGGCAATGGGCCTTGTAGTCTTGTGCCAGGGCTATAGTTGTAGGAATAGGTGACATGGGCACTTGTCTGGTGTGAGGCCACATCTGGAGTCCTGTTTTAGGCCCCCAGCTACAGAAAAGGGGTGGGCACATCGGACGGATTCCAGCAGAGAGCAGTGAAAATGGTTGTGGAGAGAAACTGAGGGAACTGGGCTGATTTAGTCTGCAGAAGAGAAGAACAAGGCAGGATTTAATAGCAGCTTTCAACTCCCTGTAGGGGGTTGCGAAGAGGATGGAGCTGGGCTGTTCTCAGTGTTGGCAGATGACAGGACAAGGAGCAATGGGCTCCAGTTGCAGCAAGGGAAGTTGAGGTTGGATATTAGGAAACACTTTCTCACAAGGAGGGTAGTAAAGCACTGGAGCAGGCTTCCCAGAGTTGTGGATTCTCCATCCTTGGAGGTATCTAAGGCTCTAGCAGGAAAAGCCATGGCTGGGATGATGTAGTTGGGGCTGGTCCTGCTTGGAGAAGGGGTTGGACTAGATGTGACCTCCGAGAGGGGCTCTGCCAGCCCAGCTCTTCTATGCTTCTGCAATAAGTTGCTGGTTCTCCCATTTCTGGTTGGTGTCTTTTGAAAGTCGGCGTCCGGTCTCTAGGAAGAAGCTGCAGAGCAGCAGGTGTAGCTGCTTGGGGACAGTCAGTTAGGATCCCATCCTCTGGAAGTAGCTGGCAGTATTCAGATTCTGGCTCCCTGTTTGGTCCCAAGTTCCCCAGCCCTTCCATGTCCCTTTGAAATCGAGCCTGGCCGACTGCCTCTGGACAGTGTGTCTTGAGCTCAAGCTGAAATTATGAGCTTGGTGCAGAAATTACAGAACAAGTTTCTCCAGCCCATCCTTGTGCAGGAAGCTAAACTAGATCATCATGGTCCTGTCTTGCTTTAAACTAGATCTGTCCAGGTGGTTATTACCTGCCAAGTCCTGGCCCTGTGTTGCCTGGTTCCCCGAGCAGGTGCCAGCTGACCCATAGGCTCTGGATTGCCTGTTGAGTGATGTGCTGTCACTTCTTTGAGTTGCAGACTTTTGGGGTGTTTCTGTATCATGGTGAGCCGGCTCCCTTTCCAGCCACCCGTAAGGGGGCAGCTGGTGAGCAGTTGGCCGAGAGAGGCTGTGAAGCAAATCAGCTGAGATGTCCGCTTTGTTGGGCGAAGTAGATGTGGTAGGATTGCAGGGCTGGAAGGGACCTCCCAAGGTCATGTCTAGTCCACCCCCCTGCTCATAGAAGTCGAGTCAAAGGGACCTTGTAGATCTTCAAGTCTGACCCCCGCCTGGGGAGGAGAGAAAACTGGGCTGAAATGATCCCAGCTAGGTAGGCATCAAGCCTCCTCTTAGACCCCCAGGGTAGGAGCCAGCACCACTTCCCTTGGAAGTTGGCTCCAGGTCCTAGCCGCCCTGACTGTGAAGTCGTTCTTATGGATATCTAATCTAAACCTCCTCTCCAACAACTTGTGGCCGTTATTCTTTATTATGCCGGGGGGTGCTCGGGGAAACAAGGTCTCTCCCAAGCCCTTCTGGTCCCCCCCTAGTGAGTTTATAGATGGTCACCAGGTCCCCCCATAACCTTCTCTTGTGAAGGCTGAACAGGTTCAGGTCCTGCAGTCTCTCATTGCAGGGTCTGCCCTGTTGTCCCCAGATCATGCGGGTGGCCCTCCTCTGGACCTGCTCGAGGCAGGATCAGTCCTGTCGAAACCATCCCAGCCCCATGTCTGTCCGGTCTGCTCTCAAAAGCTTCCAAAGATGGAGATTCCACCACTTCTAGGTGCCTGTTCTCATGCTCAGCCACACTCATTGCCAGAAAGTCCTCAAATCCCTGAAGGGTGATGCCAGAAAGGATGGAGTTGGGCTTTTCTCTGTGGCTGCTGGGGACAGGGCTAGGAGCAACAGCCTCAAGCTGCAGCAGAGGAAACTGAGGCTGTAGATGAGGAACTACTATTAAATCCCCACCCCCCAGTCGTCTTTTCTCCAGGCTCAATAACCCCAGCTCTTCTAGCCCTTCCTCGTTGGTTTTGGCTCGTCTCCTAGGCCCCTAGGACCTGATCCTGTGCACTCCAGGAATGGGAGTTCTTGGGGCACACAGGATTGGGCTTCTGAAGCTGCAAATGCCTGCCCAGGATAACTGGAGAACATAGGCAGCTTTGGGGCTGCCTGCCATCTCCCACCTTGCAGCAGACCTTGGCCACCACGTGGCAGCATGGATTCATATGGCCTGCATCACAGCCAAAGATTTTAGGCACGACAAGGGGCACAAACGTGGTTGCTTGGCTTTTGCACTGTCAGAAAAATACACGTGCATCTGTGCATCATAACAATACCTGTGGCAACATCTATCTATGCCCAGAAGATGCAAGTCTGCCCTGCCTTCTCAATGACTTCAGGCTAACACAGCTGCCTATCTCTACACCCAGAAGGCTCCCCAGGACATAAAACTAAATTGGCTGTGGGGAGCAGGGGGTGGGCTGGTTAAACTGCATGAAACCCCTGCATGGTGTGAAGTGGTTTAGGCACATGTGAAGCAGTCTAGGTGTGCACACAGGGTGCTGCCAGGGTGCAAACTCGATGCGTTTCCTGCCCTATGCTTCCACCCATGTGCACACCCTTCCTCGTGCACATGAGGCCGCCTGCTGTCATTGATAATGGGGCAAGCACGTGTGTGGGCAGTTGCCGTGGAGCAGCTGCAGTGTGGTCTGTTCACCCCCTCACTCGCTTGGTGGTGGCTGGGGGGAGCTGGGCGCATCCCCTTGTGCCCATGCTTCAGGGCCTGCTCTCATGGCCGCAGGCTGTGGTGGAGCTGGACTCACTGCCCTTCCGAGCCTTCAGCTCCTGTCATGCTCATGGGAGCTGGAGGGGACATGCAGCTGGTCGTGGGAGGCTATGTGTTTATGGGCCCATCCAGAGAGCAGCTCCCAAGCTGGGCCACGGTTTGGTCTGTGTGATTCTCTCTCTTTGGCACGCAGGCCCTAGCATTGCAGGTCTCAGTGATGGGCAAGTGTAATCCCTGCTTTGTAGCCGGGGTGAAAATAGGGTTCCATGCAACTAAAGAGTCCCCGGCCCTCTGTAGCATCTCACCCTGACAGCTGGAGCCCACCAGCTGCATGGGCAGTGCTATCTTGCAGGGCTGCCCCCAACAAAGGCTGAGGCACCAGGTTGTGACCAGAGATGAGACCTGGGACTAACCTCCCCTGACCTTCTCCCACCCTTGCAGATCGACCAGCTGCGGGCAGAGCTGCTGCAGGAACGCTCCAGCCGCCAGGACCTCGAGTGTGACAAGATCTCCCTGGAGAGGCAGGTATGGCTGTGCCACGCTGCTGCTCCCAGTCTGATGGTCCTGGGGCTGGAGAGCAGGTCACTTCCTTCAGCCTGCGCAGCGGCACTGCCCACAAGTTTTGTTTTTTTTCCCGCCCCCCCCCAGCCAAGGAATCGACCCCAGGTGGGAGGGCTGGAGTTGTGGATCTGTGTGGTGCAAAATGCTGTGTCCTACAGGGAATGATCCTGCCTGCATCGGAGAAGTAGCCTGTGGGGGGGCAGCAACCCCATTCTC
>NW_017728960.1:4905688-4917204 GCF_001723915.1 Gavialis gangeticus
CCCCCCCCCCCCCCCCCCATCCTGTGTTGGGCATCAGCTGCCAGCTTTGCTTCCTGCACCCATCTCCTCACTCTTCCATCCCCTCCCGGGTCAGCTGATACCTTGTCTTGCAGCCATGATCATGAGCTCTTGGGGCAGAGATGCTTCAGGCAAGAGGGAATCCAGCCATCTGCTCCCCTCCAAGGACTTAAAATAGGAGGAGCCAGGGAGAAGGGTACCCATGTGGCCTGGCCACTGTGAGCTTCATGCAGTGCAGCTACTGAGGCTCCTGGCAGGCAGTGAAAGCAGTTGCACCCCAAACTGCAGAGGCTCTCAGCTCTCCAGCACGCCCCTCTTGAGCCCAGGAGGCCTGAGGCTGGGGGAGGTGCTGACATGGAGATGCCCCCTGAGCCCACACCTGGCACTGAGTGCTTTGGCTGGCACTGGGGTCCATGAGGCAGCTGTTCCCTGCCTATGGCAGCTCTGGCGCTGCTGGCTACATCTAGCAGGCAGGTTCCTAGCTCCCCAGCATGTATGAAGCTGCTCTGTCCCACGTGCTCTGGCCGCCTGCCTGCGCTTGCACTGTGGGGGCCCCTGTCATGCAACTGCATGCCAGCTGCAGGTGAGTCAGGCTCATTTAACAGGAGCTCCTCAAGCTGTTCTTGTTCTGTGTCTGTGGTTTAGCCAGGACAGCCACAGTTGGGGCGCAGGAGCAGGGCACTGATCCAACTTTCTGGAGGCCTCTTACCTCTCTTCCTGTGAGGCCTGCGGTCCAGCCTAGGAGGGACTGTTCTGCCGGCTGCATGAAGTGGGATGGGCTGGAGACCTCCCTAACTCTTCCTAGTGCCACTGGGGGGAGGCAGAGTCCGTCTGCAGTGGGTGACCTGTGCTCTGGGTGGTGCAGGCAGATGAACGACCTGCGCAGTGGAACTGAGCTCTGCACAGTGTCCTTGTCAAGAGGCCCCAAGCTGAAGGCTGTTGCACCCAAACTGCATGCCCACAGGAGCCTGTGTATGCGTGCATGTCCATGTCCCTGGGTGCAGATGTGTGCATGCAGGTTTGTGCCCATGGCAACATGCATGCAGTGTATGCCCACGGGAGACTGCGTGTGGTGCATTCACACCCTTCTTTTTGGGCCGTAATGAGGGCAGGCACAGTAGAGGCCCCAACTCTGGGGAGCCTGGCCCCAGCAGACGTTGCTGTCCCCTGGCGATGGGGCCGTCACACCCCTGCACCCCCGGCACATTCCAGCATGCGGCAGGAGTGAAGGCACCGCCTGTTCTTGGCGCCCGGGTCCCTCCCGCTCACGGCTGTGTCCGCGCCCAGCTGGCCCTGCTCCTAATTGCCATTATATAACCCTGCTTGTTAAATCCCTTTGGGAAAGGGAGCTCCAGGCCTGACTCACTACTGGGGCTTATGTAAGAGGAGAGGAGCCCAGGGTCACACCCTCACCGCAGGCACGGGGCTTGCTCACTGTCTCCAATGTCTCTTGCCAGAACAAGGACCTGAAGAGCCGTCTGGCCAGCTCAGAGGGGCTGCAGAAACCCAGCGCCAGCCTGACGCAGCTGGAGTCACGGGTCCAAGAGCTGCAGGACAAGCTGCAGGCTGAGGAGAGGTAAAGCAGAGACTCGGGGACCCTGGAGCCCAGGAAGGCACCTCGTACTGGTGGGACTGGTGTAGCCGTATCCCACATGGAGAAGCCAAACCAAGGGCCAAGTCTTGCTACTTCTCTGCCCAGAGAGGTCATGGGTCCCTATAACAATGAGGGGAAACTGAGGCAGAGCCCATAAGGGGTGTAGAAGTCACCCCCCTCCCCATGCATGGGGCCCCAGTATCACAAGGGACTTCGGCCTGTGACTGACACGCAGGTGAGTGCCACATGCCTGAGCAAACCTGCACATCCAATGTGCTCCCAGGGAGAAGAACGTGCTGGTGTCTTCCAACCGCAAGCTGGAGCGGAAGGTGAAGGAGCTGACTATCCAGATCGATGACGAGAGGCAGCACGTGAATGACCAGAAGGACCAGGTATGACACGCACGTGTGCACGCACGCTGCCCCCCATGTTCCCAGCCCTACCCTGCTTGCACATCTCTTTCCACTGTTATTCGTGGCAGCCACTTCCCAGGTGCTTGGTGGGTGGGGACCAGGGGAAGCCTGCATGCCCTGCCAAAGCTGGGGAGTATGCGTCACCATTTACATAACCGACCCCCAGGCCGCTTGTGGTGTGGGGGGGCCTCGGGCCTGCAGCACAAACCCAGGCCCTTACTCATGCCTGTTGCATGAGACACCCGTGTGCATGTTCTGAACCTCGCACAGGGAGGGGGTGGGGCAGCCTGGGGCTAGTGGGTCACCCCTCAGCCCAGCCCAGCCCAGCCCGCCCCACGCCTGCCCATGTCCTGCAGCTGAGTCTGCGTGTCAAAGCCCTCAAGCGGCAGGTGGACGAGGCAGAGGAGGAGATCGAGCGCTTGGAGGGTGTCAGGAAGAAAGCACAGTGGGAGCTGGAGGAGCAGCACGAGCTCAACGAGCAGCTACAGAACCGCGTCAAGGCCCTGGAGAAGGAGGCCTGGTGAGGAGCATTTCCCAGGATCCCTCGTGCTGTCTGACTCTCCATCATTCCTGGGGCCCTCGCCATGGTCCCATGCCCTGCTGCCCTGGCCCAGAACACAGCTCCCTTGGGGTAACCACACCCAGCCAGCCCCTGCCTCCCCTCCCTGCTCTTCGCAGCTCAACCAGTCCCTAAAGGAAGGACCGCAGCAACAGGCCCAGATCTTTCTATGGGTTGCGAGGGATGGAGGTGTTCTGGTCCTAGAGGGTTTAGGTGTCCAACTCCTGTTACTCCTAGTCACATTTCAGGCTCAGGGCTGTTCCGTGCCGGCAACGATTCCCCTTTTTCTTCTCCCCTCCCACCAGGCGCAAAGCAGCACGCTCAGCTGCAGAGGCCTCACTGAAGGATGACCAGCTGAGCTCAGACGAGGAGTTCGACAGCGCTTATGGCCCATCCTCCATCGCCTCGCTGCTGACTGAGGCAAACCTGCAGACCAGCTCATGCTAGCGGCTGCCATGCTGGGGGCCGAGCCAGGCTCCTCCCTTGGACAAAGGCCAGACCCATCTTCTCTTGAAGGGAAAATGCCTCCTTGGCATGGAGTTGACCGGGACACCAGCCATGTTGAAGGAGCTGTCGGCCAGTGGCGGCACCAGGCCTGGTTGTGAACTCTAGCAATAATCCCATGAAGGAAGGGCAGGCTGGTGTTCTGGGTTAATTCTTGTGGGGGTAGGGACAGATGGAAATGGGTGCAGGTACCCCAGCAAATCCTATTTGACGGTTCTTTGTTCTTAGGGCATTGCTTTAAGGATGGACGGCTCACATCTTAACCAAATATTTTTGTACATGGGGGGGTGGAGGGTAGAATATATGTGTGGGCATGGGTGTGCAACAGGAGAGGACAGTGGCCCCTGGGGCTCAGAGAGGGCTGTTTCTGGCTCTGCCCTTAATGGAGAAGTGTGGCAGAGACCACGGGTGATTGGTGCCTCCTGACTCAGGGGGGGCACTTGCCCCCACAGCAGCCAGTCAGCAACTGGTGTGGGTGGGATCGCACTGACCACGGGGGGTTCTGGGTTGATACGATTGGCCGCAGGAGAACACTTCCTCTCTTCCCCTGGCACCCCCACTCCCCAGCTGGTGCTCTCAGGGGGGGCACCAGTGCTCTTGCCTGCCTCCCCCACCTGTCCCCTAAAGCAGGGAACGCTGGCTGTTGGGGTGCACCAGCACTCTTGGGGTATATGTGCACCTGCTACGCACTGCCACTGGCAGGGACCTGCTGGACACTGTCGCTGTTGGCTGTTGTAGGTGACTAGGAGCCAGGCTGAGCCTATTGTGTAGGCACCTAGCGATGCCCCTCAGGTGCTGTCAGCTGGAGGTCAGTGCTTAGCTGGGCACCTGCGTGCCTTTGTAATGAGTCCTGAGTCTATCTAGACCCTGGAGTGGAAAAGCCAAGGGTCTTTGGCCTGTGGCAGTCCCTGGGGGTGCTTGGGGTCCAGTCTTAGCACTGAAGTACTTCTTTCCCCATTCCCCTCTGTCCTGCCCCAGTCCTCTTCTGACAATGGACTGGGTGAGGGGGGGTGAGACGCTGGAACAGCCCCTAGCTAGGGCAGGTGGCTTCTGTGTCGCTGGCTCAGTCCCTTATGTGCCTTCTGGGAGGCTCCAGGGCTGGCTCCAGTGCAGAATCTCCTTGTCCTCCACCTCTTGCTCAGGTCTGAAGCTGGGCAGCCCACCAGTCTGGGGTGAGCAGGGCCTGGCCAGTGGCCACCTGTGCAAGGGGCTGGGATTGGAGAAGCCAGAGGGGGAGCCCAGTGGAGCCTTGGCTGCCCGGTGTCCCCTAGTATGAGTGGGAGAACAAAGACTGTCAAGGAGGCAACATGCATGGGCTGCATCTGTGCCCTGGAACCACTGACTGGGACCCAGGCACTGGTGACACTGGAGCCTAGGGTCCAGTGCAGTCTACAAAGGCTGGCCAGAGCCCCGCGTAAGCCCTGGGGATGCTGGCCTGAGCTGCTGGGTCCCTGCCTCAGGGCTGCACTGCTGCTGCTGGGGCTGGTTGGGTTCGAGTGACCTGGTCTACGTGGACTCAGGCACTGCTTGCTTTTAGGAACGTGAAACTGGAAGGCAGCTCCAGGGTCTCCCAGCTTCTGCTGTCATGGGTGCCAGCCTTGGCCTCACTGGACAGTGCAGCTGCCTGTTCCCATCCACAAAAGCTGGTCTGCTGCAGTTACTTCATCCATTGCTCCGGCCCTGAGCGCCCCCCGCCCCCCACTGCAAGGCAGGCCTTGACCCCAGTGCCTTAATTCTTGGGGGGATTTAGCCAGAGAAATTCCCAGTGGGAATTTGGGGTGAGGTTAAAACAGGCTTTTAAACTGGTTTCAGTTCAGGGACTATCTCTGGCTTCATGTCCGCACCCCCTATGCCTGGTCTCACCTGAACCTGCTCCAATCTTGTGCCCTTCTGACTCCACCTTATCTGATTCTTCTGTCCTGGCCTGTGACCTGACCTGCAGCAACATCTGCTCAATGCCAGCGAGGCCTTGGGTGCTTTGAGCGGTCTCTGCAGCCCAATGCCAAGGATGGGGCAAGAGGCTTTATGGGCCATGGGAACAGCAGCTCCAAGGGAAACTGCCCACACCTCTGGTCAAGTTGGAAGGTATCGGAGCAGTGACAGGCTCCAGGCTGCCTGCGGGGCACTGACTTGTCACCAGTCACTGTAAGTCCTGCCTTCCAGGACAGTTTTCTGGGTTGTGCCAAGGGCTGCAGGCTCATGGCTGGAGGGGCATGGGTTCATCCATGGCTTCAGGAGGAAGGTTTTGGGGGTTGCTGCCAGCCTTCCAGACTGACTCCCAGCATGGAGGAGCCTGGGCTGGCTGGGTGTGGGCTGTGGGTCTAGACAAGAAGAGCCCTGAGCATCTTTCACAGGCTGCTCAGGCCACGGGCACGGAGCTGGCTGGGCTGAGTGACTCCAGGCTGCACCGCACGGGGCTGAGCTGGTGCTAGCACCCACCTGCAGCAGAGCTGGGGCCATCAACATGTGTCCCCCCAGGCTCTCACCCCGGTGCTAAGGTGGGGAGAAAGGGTTACCTGCTTGGGGATGGGGAGGGCCTGGTCCCTCTCTCCTGTGGCTGTGAGGGGATGCTTGACCCACAATCCCCCACAGAGTGGTTGGCATGTAAGGCAGATGCCGGCGTCTTGGACAGGAGACATTTAAGTGACTCTTGCCTGTTGCAGCTCGTGACTATGGATCAGGTTCTCCTGCCTTTTCCCACAAACTTGTATTTTAAATAAACTTTATACATTCAAAGCTGAGTCTGGCTGCGCCTAGTCTCTGCAATTGGGGGTGCAATGGGTGCTGGTCAGGGCCCAGGTCCCATGTGATATCCAGTGCCTAGCATGGATGTGCAGCTAGAACCTGCTTGTGCCCCTGGCCTGTGTGCCACGGCCAGATGCCAGCTGGCTCGGGCCCTTCTCATTTTAGAGCAGCTGTGGCCATGATCCTGGGGCTCTTCAGGTCCTGCTGGCTGACGTGGGTCTAAACCAGGAGTCTGTAAACTCAACACGGCCTTAAAGCTCGGCTAAGGGGGTGGTGTTATGTTGCAGCCTCTGGGCTCTTGGGTTGGGATGTGCCTGCAGCACCAGGGCAGTAGGTGTCCCCTCCAGGCTGGGCTGGACGTCTGCACAGAGAGGCCCTGGTTCCTGCAGCTGCCTCAGCCCGTCCCCAGGATATGGGGGTGACTTGGATCTAGGGTGCCTGGAGGATGGTTGTGCAACGGGTGCTGGTGGCTCCTGCCCAGCCTCAGGTTCTGCACGTGGGATGGGATCCCTGCCCAGCACAGGGCCACCCACTGTGGGGGCTGGGGTCTGCATGCTTGCAGGGCTGGGGGGAGGCACAGGTCTGAGTCTGCTCTTGAGAATGAGTACCCCCCCACCCCAGCCACACTGCTTATGCAGTAGTATGATCAGAGGGCAACCTCCAGAGAGCTCATCTCCCTTTGCCAGCATCTCTGCTCCAGGAGCTCGTGAACATGAATTCAAGTCATTCTTTCTGCACTGCATCCCAACTCTGGGAGTTTGGCCGAGACCAATGGCCTCTGAGAGCGCAGGGACTTAAGCAGCCTGAATGCAGAGTGACACAAGCAGGAGGATGGCTGGGAACCCTCTTCCCTTCCCAGCCTCAGAACAACAGCTTGAAGCCTGTGAATCCGGGAGCTGGGCAATGCAGTCAGTCCCCCTGGCCTGCGACACAGTGAGGGTCTGAACAGGCCTTCCTGTTCCTGGGACCAAGACAGAGCAGCCGCCTGAAGCCACAAGCGTGCAGGCCTCGCGCTGTCTTTCCAGTTGCTTTCAACGTGCTGATCTGTCTCTCGAGGGATCCCTCCACAGTCCATCCTGAAAGGATCTACTGAGAAAACCTTGTGCGTGAGATCCCAGCAGGGCAGCAGGTAGCAGCTCAGAGCAGGGGTCCTGCACCAGTGACTGTGGTGAGTGAGGCTTTGCCATTGCCCTGATTTGTGTCCTGGCGCTGGAAGGTAAATCTGAATGAAGGAAAGGTGTGGCCTGAGGGCAGCTGAGTTCAACTGCATCGAGCCCCTGGATGGATGCTGTATTGAGGTGGATCTAGGATATTGCAAAGGGGGGTACAGATGTGGTGTATGACATGACACATTTGTCTCCAGATAGAGAAGCTAGGCACTTTGCTAAGGTTAGGTGGCTAGCGCCATACAGACTGAACTATTTGCAGGTGCACCAATCTGCTAGATTATATATAGTTTAAAAAAAAATGCAAAATGCCAGGCAAAAAATAGTCAAAATGTATATGGTCATTAGCCGTTTTAGTGAAACGTATGTCTCTTATTCAGAATCATAAGACAAATTAATCTGAATAAGAAACATGCTGCCTTGAGCTCTTGACAACACTTCTAATACTTCACAGTCAGTAATTTTGACACCTAAGTTGATTTCTGACCACACCTGAGTTATGGTTTTAGCTAGAGCTAAGAACAGTCTGCAGGGCTGTGAAATAGGAGAAACATTACCAGGGAGGGTTGACGGACAGCAGTGTTGCAGAAGAAAGGCTAGGCCAAGTCGTGGAACATCAAGGCCGTTGAAAAGGAGAGTGGGGTTAACACCTGTGGAGGGGAGAGATTAGCAGGAATCAAACTGAGGTCAATTGATTTCTATTCAGGCAGCACTGAGGAAATGTTGATGCTCCTCCCAGGTTTTAAAGTTTGGGTGGAGCAGGGATGAAGGGGGGGTGCAACTGCATTACTTCCCACCCCCCAGACATTACCAAAGGCAGATCCACCTAAATCCACCCGAGATTGTGGGCATGTGAGGAAGTTGCTGTGAGGTGAGTTTCCGGGCATCAGATGCTCCAGGGCACTGGCCCAGGGCAGGTTCCCACCGTGTCATAAAGGCAGAGTCAGCCACCCTGGGTTGCTTATCGGACGTGGATAAGATTCCACCACCAGGACAAGTTTGACCTGCGTTGCAACTTGGTCGCCTGCCATGGCTGTGTGTCGTGAACAGGTGTGGGCAGACTTGTTATCTGACAGAGGCGCTCATTAATTCTAGGTCCCTTGCAAGCGTGGGGGATGGAGGAAGGAAGTGACTTGCTGATTAGTTGTGGAAAGCTCATTGAGCACTGCTGGCTCTGGGTCTGCAAACCGATCTGTATGGAGCCAGGCGCTGCCCTTTGGCCTGAAAACCAGGAAGCAATTCTCTCCCTGGCACAAAGGCACACTAGGAATTTGACAGCAGCCCCAAGGTACCAGAGGCAAGAGGGGGTGGCTGGGTGTTATCTGGCTCTCTGGGAGAGCTTATTTCTGACTTGGCAGACCCAGGAAAATCCCCTGATTATTAGCTTAGCAGGGGCTGGCTTAGTGGAGGAAGGCACTGGCTTGCTGGCCTTGGAGGCTGAAATTCAAGGGGTTCTTATACACCTAGCTCAGTGGTATCTGACAGCTGCCTGCTTCGTGTTGCCTAAGAGGCTGATGAATCTGCTGTGAGTTCTCATGGCCAAGACTGGTCCCTTCGTGAGTATTTGCTTGGTGCCAGGTGAGCTGGGGCTGAGGACCTGAGGTGCTGCCCTGATGGGGAACATGATGGGGGTGCCTGTGAAGCAGTGTGATGGGCCCTCAAAGGGGCTGGGGGGAGAGGTGCTGTTGCCTCCAGGGCTGACACTGGTTCATCCCTGGCCTCGAGCATGCTTCCTCCCTGCTTCTGTTTCTCTCTTGGGGACAGGGGTAGTGACATAACCTTGACCCAGCTCCCACGCCTTGCCCTGCCCTTGCTCAGCCAGCATCAGGGATAATTGCAGACGCCGGGCTCTCACAGCACTTAGGTTTGCATGGGGCTCTGGGTCCTGGTACTTCAGGACCAAGGCAGAGCCCATGGCCAAACAGCTGTCAGGCTAGGCAGCAGCGCGCAGGCAGCAGGAGCGAAGGATAGCACCCAGCCTGGGGGCAATGGGCCACCTGCCCTGCTGCTACCTCCTCCTCAGTGTACCCCAGGCCTCATCTGTGGAGCCAGCAACAGCTGTGGTGGAGCTGGGGCCTGGAGGGAGCAGACCCAGGGCCAGGCAGCAGTGAGGGCTGTATCTGCCCAGCCCGTGCCCACTCCTTGCCACCGATGACTGTCCATTAGGGTAGGAGGGACCTTGAACTCTGCTGCAGTGGCTACCCCCCACCCTCCAAGTTCCAGTAGCCTGCAAGGGGCTACCAGCAAGACCCAAGGGAATGGTTTTAGGGCTAGATGCAGCCCAGGGGCTGTATTTGCCTCCCTTCATGTACATGCTGTAGTGACTACCCCCCAGCCCCTGGTGAGCAGGTCCCTGTGCATCCTGGAGCCTTTGCTTCCAGATGTAGCAGAGAATGACCACAGCCTGACGGGTCTTGTCACATGTCCCCAACACAGGGACATTTCCGGGCCTGCATTTTCCCCCCTCTAACCGTGGCCCAGAGCTGAGGGGGTGATGTGCTTGGGTTGCCAGTGGAAGACAGGTTGAGAACCCAGGAGTCTGCGTTCCCTGTTCTAACCACTGCTCTGCATTCCCTCTCTGGGTGGGGCAGAGAACCCAAACCCTGTGGCCAGGCTCCTGCTACAACTCCTCTTCCACATGCCCAATGAGGACGTTGCGGCTCCAGGGAACATACCCCCTGCTTTGCAACCCTGGTTCTGCTCCATCCCACGGTGGGCAGGGCTGTGGTGCAGCCCCCTCGAAGGGCTTGTCTGCAGGGAGGAGGGGAGGCTCCCGCCGTGTTGGCCTGCGCGGGCACATCCGCACCCGCCTGCATCTGGTTCTACTGGTTCCCTTCCCCTGCCGTGCGTTTGAGCCCTGGCTGCCAGCAGAGCAGGCTATGCCCAACCCGTGCCAGCCCTTGTGTGGGCAGGTGGTTTTTTGATTCAACATCTGCACTGAGACCTCCTGGATGGACTCAGTCTCAAGCGCGAAAGGAGGCTCTTGGTCTCCCCACCCACTCCAGGGGCTCGCATGGGTTTTCTTCGGGCAGTGATTCTCAACCAGCTGCCACAGTACCCGTAGAGTCTTGAGATCCCCTGTTGCAGCCAAAAACCATTGCCCCATATCCCATGGGTGACAGTCTGGGGGGGCGTCAGTGGCCAATCGCAGTGCCAGTGGCAAAACTGGAAGGGTCCCCCCTACCCCAATGGCCAATCTCAGGGGGGCACTGGCCAGTGATTCACTCGGTGCCCCCACTCCCTGGGTGGCGAGGGCCAATCTCGGGGGGGGGGGGCACATGCCTCCCCCCCACGTGTCACCTATGCTGTGTCCCATTTCCTGAGCCCCAGAGAAGTGTGTCTCCATCCCCTTCACAACCATCCTTAGGGTATTCAAAGGCTAGGATTGATCAAATCCTGCCTCGGTCTTCTCCAGGCTCAGCAATCCCACCTCTTCCAATCTTTCTTCATCAGTCAGGTCTTAGACCTCTAATCACCTGTGTTGCACTGCTGGACTCTGTCTCCGTCTACATCCTCCCAGAAGCCTGGGCTCTAGCACTGGGCCTGGTGCTCCCAGGAAAGTCTCCCAGAGGCTGAAGGAAGTAGGTGACTCGCTTCCTGTGGCTATAACCACTGGGCTCTCTGGAAAGAGAGCGCTCCAGATTTGTGTCCCCCTTGCCATCCGCTATAGCCCCCAGGTCCTTATCTTCAGTGCTGCAACCTGGCCAGTGGTTCCCCGGGCTCTCGGTGCGTGCAATTCTTCTGTCCAAAGTGTAGGCCTTTGGTCTGGACCTTATTGAAAGTTGTTCAATTCATTTCGGCCCCTTTTTCCAGCTGGGCCAGTTGCCCTGAGGTAGGTGGCACCAGGGGGCTGGGGGTTTTGCCCTGCCCTCTGTAGTGGATATGGGGCTGCCCCTGGAGAGGATGCCTAGGGGGATGATTAACAGCTGTGGGGCAGTCTCTGGGCTGGATGGGAGCTGGCTGGAGCCAGATGACCAGGAGCAGAGGCGGCTGCCTTGTGAGTTAGCAGAGCTGCCTGCGAGCCCTATGTAGCTGACTGGTGGGTCCTGTTGGCCCAGGTGGGCAGGTGCAGGGGAGGCTGGGCTGGGGGTGAAGCCCAAGGGAGTCATCCTTCCTCTTCCTCATAGGTTTGGAGACGCAGCTGATGGGCCAGTAGCCCATAGATGAGCTGTGGGGGGAAAGGGGGAGGTGAATCCTGGGGCAGGAAGGCACTCATTTAGGGCCTGATCCTGTCTTGGTGGGAGCTGCAGGTGCTCAGTCTCACTTGGGATGAGACCTGGCGGGTGGGAGAGGTGCTCCTGGGGGGTGTTGAGGGTAGCAGCCAGGCCTGTGTTCCCCGTTTGCTGCTTTTAAGGGGGCATTGCCAGCACCCAGGAGGAGCTGGGCTGGGAAAGGGCCCTACCTTCCCCTGCTGCACCTGGTGCTCACCTCCCTCCTTCCCAGCCGCTGGGGCCAGGAGGCCCCAGTGCAGCCCTGGTTGGAGGCCACTGAGGCCAGTGCACCCCCCCCCCCCCCCC
>NW_017728960.1:4917259-4922819 GCF_001723915.1 Gavialis gangeticus
GCCGGGGGCCCCCGGGCAGCCCTGGTTGGGGGCCCCTGGGGCCCGGGCCCCCCCCCCCCCCCCCAAGGAACAGTGGTGATTTTGTACAGACCCATTCAGTAGAAGGGAAGCCCGAGGGTCCCACTCAGAGCAAAGGAGGCAGGTGTGACACCACCCCTAGGAGATGGGAGGGCTGGGAGCTGGTGAGGAAAAGATTTATTTCCAGTCCCCCAAGGGCCCTGGCTCCCTGCCACAGGGACCTGTAGCTACGCTGGCACTGCCAATGACAGGTGGGGCCTGAACATCATGTGAGATGATCTCTGGTCACGCCTGTTCTAGCCACCCATGTCCACGAGGCGGCCGGGAGCTGCCGGGCTGGTTCGTCGCGCGCCGTGGGACGAGAGAATGTGAGACGTCATCTCGGGCCTGCGCTGTGTGGCAGGGAGGTGCCCGTCATCTTGGGCCTGCGCTGTGTGGTGGGGCTCTGTTTACTGAGCAAAGCTCGCTGTCTCCACCTCCTCCTGGCAGCCCTGTTCCTGCGGAGGCCTTGAAGAGCTGCGAAGAGGCCAAATGCTCTGTGCAGGCTCTGAGCCAGGCCTGCCTGGCAGGATGGCACCTGCAGGGCCTGTACTGGCTGAGGGGGTCCCTGCTAGTGGTGCCTGAAGCCTTTGGGGTTTGAGCACCTGGAAATCATACTAGGACCCCCTTTGGGGGTATAAGTTTATTGCCATTTTATAGACAGGGAGACTGAGGCCCCACTCAGAGCCAGATGTCCTAGAGGTGTCTCCAACTGGGACCTGGAGCAGCAAAACCTGGTTGTTTCTTGCTGTGGGAGACACTGAGCTGGGCCCCGGGAAGCAGCAGAGCTGGGAACAGAACCCAGGAGTCTGGCTGGCTTCCTGCTCCAGTCCTGGGACACACCTACCCCCTGAGCCTAGGGCAAGAGCAGGACTCCCAGTGCCCTGCCCCCTTGTGCTCTCCACCAGACCCCAGACCTGCTGCTTTAGCAAATGCTTCATGCAGTAGTAGCTCTGGTGAGAGAAAAATGAACTGAAATTGTGTCTCTGGGCAAGCTCCAAAACCTTGCCAGGCCGAACCTGTGGGCAAGACACCACAGGGGATCAGCTCCACCCTCAAGGCATTGGTGGGGCTGTTCCAGAGGCGACAACCCCTCGGAATAGGAGGAACTGAGAGAGACGTCCTTGGAGCCATCAACCTGGCTCTTGGAGACAGTTGGTTCAAGGGATGGAGGAGATGTCAGGCTGGCTCTCATCCCAGCTGCCATCTCACCATGCCACTGTGTCCCAAAGGCTTCCCCAGTGCCACTGAAGCACAACGTTTACCTTGAATCTGCTCCCAGCCATCTCAGCTCACTGGGGGAGGCCTGATCTCAACCTCCTGGAATGTAGCAATTAGCAGAAAGGAGGGAGGAGAAGGGGAAGCGACCCACCCATCGGCAGGGCAAGCTAATGACTCGTTGGCTTTGCTACAGATGCTTCTGGACAGGAGAGGAGATGGCCTGTGGGAGGTCACAGACCCCACCGCTGCTGCCTTCTGCCACTGAAGTGGGGGCAAAAGCCCTGGGTTTCTACTCCTGGGAGGAAGAGGAGCGGGTCCTGCACCAGGTGAGCACTGCCATGGTACTGATCCCAGGAGGTGCGACAAGGAAGCAGCAGCAGCTTGGCGAGGGGACCAGACCTGCTGCTCTGGTCCAGGGGCTGTGTCCTCCCTCTCTTGCAGGGGGAGATAGTGGTTCTTTGGTCCTGAGAAAGCTGGCTACTTTGCTGGGGGGAAGGAGGATGGGGACTGGGACATCCCATGTGCACTGGCTATGGAGGGGAGCGGGACCCGTTCTCCCAGTCTGGAGGCTGGTGTGGACTAGGTCTGCTGGGCCTTGTACAATAGCCATCTGTGCTGGCTAGATGTGGCCAGGCAGGGACCGGGTACCCCACTGAAGCCCAGCCCTGCTGGGGATGCGGGTCCAGGTGCCCCTCTGAGCCCCCTCCATCACAAGGGAGGAAGGCAGGGGCTGTTATGGCTGACAGGCCCATTGCTGAGGGGGCGGTGAGAGGCTCTGACATGGCGGTGACAGGGGCCACGTCTGTCTCGTGTCCAGACTGAGGGATGGGACCAGTCTCGGAAGGCCCTGGTGTGGTCCGGTTATCACCCTCTCCTCAGACCAAACCCCAAGCCCAGCACACGGGCTGCTCCATGAGCCCTCACGTGGACTGAGCCGCGGTCTATGTTTTCCCTCTGGTTTTGTTGGCACGGGCAGCGGGGAGCTGGCATGGAGAACACCCCACCCTCCTTCCCTTCCTCTACTTTGAAAGAGAGCCGCTCCAGTGCGAGGCTCCCAGCTGCACCCCCCACGATCCCTGAGCCCTTGATCCCCTTCCAATGCCGGGGCTGGCTCTGCTGTGCAGGGCCTGAGCGGGGAAGCTGGCAGCAGATCAAACGCAGCTAACGAGATGGATTCTCTGTGATAACAAACTCACCTTTTGCCTTGGCAAACCTGGTGCTGGGGGGAGAAATTGAGCTCCAGGCTGTTTTAGTACCTCCCTGGTGAATCCGGAAGGAGCTCCGCTTAAACGGGGCGGGGGCTTCTGGGACCTGTTGCTCACTCGTGTTGGCAGTACAGTGTAGTGGTTGGAGCAGAGGAGTATCAGGACTCTTGGGTTCATATTTTGGGTGTGGGAGACTAGGAAATAGGACACCTGGGTCCTTTTGCTGCCTGGATGACTAGCGAGCATAGGAGAGGAGAGCTCTGATGCTTTCCTTTTTCATTCTGTTCTGGGCTCTCCTGGGGAATTTGGAAGGGTTTTAATCGGTCGTAATGATCCTCAGTTTTTTCCTCCACGAAGCAGGAGGGTAACACAGCCCCGTCTCGAAGGGCTGCGAGGTTTTGCGGCTGGCAAGCAGCCGCCTCCGCTTGCATGTAAGCCAAGCTCCAGTAGATTGGGAAAAGGCCGCCGCCCCGGAGCAGCTAGGAGATGGGTGTGTGTCGAAGGAGGAGGCAGGGGAGCCACGCATCTAAAACCAGCACCATTGCAACAGCACGCTGCAATCTTGACAAGGGCGGGAGGGATAAATAGGTCCCAGTGGAGAAATGCCAGAAGGCCGCAGCATGTACAGCCTGCTACATAGCAGAGGGATAACACAACCTTTACCTTTTTTTTTCCCCTCGGTAACTCTGGCTCTGGGGAACAGACTAGAAGACAACCAACAGCCATGTGCTGCAGGTATCGCCTCCGTGCGAGTGACTGCAGAGCGAGGGTGTTGCTGCTCAGGGGCTGCGTGTGCGTCCAGCTGGGACCTGAAGCCAGGGGTCCTGGCTACAGGGTCTTGCCCCTCCGCGCAGGTCAGACCGATCTTCAGATTTGGGGTCTGGAAGGAATTCTGCCCCTGGTCAGATTGATAAGGCCGGGGGGTGGGTGTTGCTGCCTTCCTTTGCAGCAGCAGCACGGCCTCTGCCTGGGGTATTGTGAGTCTATATTAACCTTTTACAGCAGCAGGATGTTGGCTGCCGCAGTCCACATTTCCCTGTGGCAGCTTCAGTGCGATGTCTGTCAGGTCAGGGTTGCAACGAGTTGAGATGGTGGATGCGTCTGGGATGGTTTGTATGGGGCTGATCCTGCCCGGGGCAGGGAGTCGGATTCATGGTGACCCCTGGAGCTCCCTCCCAGCATCTACCCGTCCCTATAATTGTATCCATAGGGGGCGGTGGAAGCTGACAGTTCAGCCAGATTTGCCAAGGGCCTGGACCGGTTCTTGGAGGAAAGGGGCATCGGTCGCTACTGAGCGCGGGAATGAGGGCATGGCTCCTGTACTGCAGCTTCCCAGACCTTAAATGCCGGAGGCTGGAAACCCAGGTCAGACCTGAGCCCATCTCTTTCGGCGCCTGATCTCTACCACGGTGAGGCTGCTTTGGCTCACAAAGGATCACGGGCGCGAGACCCTGCTGCTTTAGAGGGGCATTAAGCGTGAACCGCTCTGCGCCACAGGCCCATTTGAGGCATGTGCCCCTTGGGAGCAGTTCTCCTCTGCTCTTGTTTGGGGGGCACCTGCTGATTTCTTGGCACAACTGGAACAAAAACAGGGCTGGGAGCAAGGGCTGAGGACATGTGCGCCAAGGGGTGGGGGCGCAGTGCCTGTTGCCCTTCGGCATGTGGCCAAGTCTGAGGGGGCAGCAGATGGTGCCCGGGGAAACCGGGGATGTGAGGGGACCAGGACACTGGAGGCCCTCCCTGCGGGGCAGGCGAGGGCCAGGGGAGGCACCGCACAGCCAGGACTGCAGTGGGCAGCTCTAGGGGCGGCAGGGCAGGGACTGCAGCCTGGCGCTCGCCTCGGGGCCAGATGCACACGACGGCTACGTGAAGGAGCCACCACCCGGGTGCGATGGCACACGGCGTCGCAGCGGAGCGCAGGCTCGTTCGCCCCGGCGCACGGGATGGAGGGCGCCGGGGCGCGAGAAGCTGAACAGGAGCCACCAGCCTGGCCCTATTGCCAAGGAGGCTAATGGCGCCTGGGGCTGCCTGAGGAGGGGGCTCGCCCCTCTCTCCTGGCTGGGGGCATGCAGAGCCCGAGCGGGTTTTACTTTATGCTTGTATTAGACACGTATCTAAACTACAGAAAATGCCACGGGGGCCGTGAGGCGACAGCACCAAAGAACACGCTCATTTGTATAAGAGGCTCCGCCCCTAACGGCCGCCCGGGGGACGAGGGGCCGCACCTGCCAGCGGTTGGGTGGGACTAGCCTGCCCGGATCCCAGCGGCTGGGGCTCGGATTGAGGGCGCGGCGCGGGGGCGTGGCCATATATAAGGGGCGGGGTGATGCCCTGCACGCTCAGTCGGGCTGGGACTAGACGCGGCGTGGGCGGCGATAATGAACGGGCGCCGGGGCTGGTGCACGCTGGTAGAGGTGCAGCCGGACGTCCAGAGTCCGGTGAGCGGGCCCACGCGTGGAAGGGGGGTCGGAGGCCGGGAGGGGCGGGGCTATTGAGGTTGCTGGGTTGAAGTCCTAATGGCTCCAGCCCCTGCCCCGTTTAAAATTACTGGTTTCTAACTTCTGGCACCTCAGTATGTCTTCCCCCTCACCTTGCTCTGAGGTGTTTGCCCCTGCTTTGGTGAGGCTGTGAGGGACCCCTCTGTGAGGCACTGCGGTGGGGGTCAAGCCCCCTTTGCGCCTTCCCTGCTGGGGCACCCATGTGCTGTGCCCTGCCCTGCTGTATCTGGTCACCAGCCTGGTGCTGGGGTGTGGGGGTCAGGGTGGTGCCAGCATTGGGCCGACTCCAGCATGACCGGGGCTCTGAGGTGTGTGTGATCTCCTTGGCAGGGGAGGGGAACGGGTCCCCTGACTCGGTTGCACAAACAGGAGGCAAGGTCTGGGGACAGAGCAGCTCCCTGGAAGATGGGTGATGAAGACCCTGTTACCCACCACCCTGCACCACTTGCTGCTGCTTTCTTTGGCTTTAGAGAGCTGCCATCATCGTGGACCGTGATCCAGATGATTGCCGCTTGATGTGTGGCAAACATGGCTCGTGGCCCTTTCCCCCCCCCCCCCCCCCCCCCCCCCCCCCCTCCC
>NW_017728960.1:4923016-4932981 GCF_001723915.1 Gavialis gangeticus
CCCGTGTCCTGCTTGCTTTGACTTCCAAAGGCGTCAAACTGCGGTCTTGTGCTTTGCTCTCATCCATCCTTAACCTTCTGTGTCTTAGTTACTCTCAAAGCCCCATGTCTTCCGTGCAGATTTAAGCTATCAATCACTGTCTGCATGGCATGTAGATTGGTGTCTTTTTCGTGGGAATTGAAGCCGTAGGTAGGTACGTTTTGTCTGCTCTTGGTGCTGGTTGGAGCAAACTATAAGAGCCCTGGTAGGTGGCTGCAAAAGGACCTTCCTAGAAGCTAATGTGACCAAAAGCGGCGATTGCTTCACCTTCAGTTGTACGTAGATTTAAAATACATAGCTTATTGATGATGTACCTCTTGCAATGATTATTGCCTTTGTGGAAAATTCAAACACGGGACATGCGGGCTTTCTAGCATGCGAGCGCAAATAACAATGTCCCTGTTGCGCCAGAAGAATTCCACACTTCTTGTTACTGTTCTTAATTTGCCTGTAGTCAGGATTTTAATTACTACAGGATTTCAATAATGAGAGCAGAGTAATTTGATTTGTCATCTGCTGCTGATAGTCAATAGGTTAGGGTTGCTAGGGGCTCGATTACTGTGTAGCCTGTGTTTTTTTTTCTTCCCTATTGTTCCCTTCCCCAGAATTGCATTCAGCAGGACTCATTCTTTGTAAGCAGGCCAGACCTGGGGTGTGGCCAGTTGTTGTTGGCTTGGATTCTTCTTGAGTTTAGTAGTAATAAAGCAGAGGCCAAAAAATGCAGACCTGGCTTACCTCAGACCCCTGCGTCTTTAGGGAGGGGGGAGCGCGTTGTCACAACATGCCGGCAGCCATCCTGTGTCAGCTACCTGATCCAACTTTCTCTCTCCACGAGGTATTAAGCAGGAGTGAAATCTGGTTTTTAATTCCATGGGGTGGAGTCCAGGGTGGAAACATGAAGATCTGGATTTTGTCTGTTCAGTTCTTCTTCCAAATTAATCTAGTCTGTGTTGAATTTCTCACTCTCGTGCCAGCATCTCCTGCTGATCTCTTTGTTCGCAAGAAGCAGACCAAATGTGACTCATCTTTCAAATCTCCTACAGAGAATCCTAATTCCCCAGCAGCCTTTCTGACCATATAAGGAACAATCGGCACCTTGTGCATGCATGTCCAGTGTGTTTATTGCTGTAACAATTGCTTCTGCAATCGTTTGCATCTTCAAAACGGTTGATAAACGAATGGCAGACAAGGTTCTTTGGGTAAACCCTAAATCTTTTATTTGTTGGATTTACCCGAAGAACCTTGTCTGCCTGTGTCCTTAGACCAGCATGGCTACAACCTACACCCCTGAAACACTGGTAATTTAATTGCTCTTTGCGGTATCCCTCATGGTCAGGTGCTGTTTCTATTTTGTAAAGGGACCGAGATGAAGTGATGTAACAGAGGTTAAAAAGCTGAGGCAGTGTTGCTGTCAAGGATTTTTGACTCTCAGTGCATTGAGGTAAACAGTTTTCTGTCTTTACTCCAGGCCTTGAAGTCTTCAGAGCCACTTGTTTTCTTCCCAAGTTTTTTTTTTCCCTTGCCTCTAGACAGGCTTGCAGGGGGGAGAGCTGTGCTGAGAAGCTCTCCTCCTAATCAGATCCACTTGTCCTCCTGGTTGCTTTGGTCCCAGGTCAAGAGACATGTTGTGCTCGCAAAACAAGATCTGAAATGGGCAGATCCAGTGCATGGGAAACCTGTCCCTGTTTCCCTTTCTGAAGTGACTTGCCTTCAGTTATGCAGGAAATAGTCTCCTTTGGACAACTTAAATCTTGTGTCCTGAGCAATTTTCATAACCTCGCATCTCTTACTTGGTCCCCACAGCTGTATTGCTGCTGCTTAGCGTAAATAAACCTTGCTGTTGAGATGTCTGCTCTTTATTTAAAACCCAAAGCTTCTCTAAATGGTGACGGTTTCTTGCCAGAATGCAGCTTAAGAACTGACCCAAATTGCCCAGCCACTGCTCTTCAGTCAATGGTTGTGAATTCTCTATGCATGTGTGCAGGGATGGATTTGGGGTGGGGGTATACTGCTGCACTTGCACCCCTCTGATTCCTGGCTCACCCACTGTTTAAAACCAGCTGCTTGGCAGTGCTGAGGGATTCATTTGAACGTCATGGCTTCTTATAATCTACCTGATTCCTTCCAAACATTTCATTCCACAGGTGTTAAACAACCCTCTCTCCTTTTAAAAAGTCTTGATGTTCCACCAATCAAGGCAACCTTTGTTCTGCCATTCTGCTGTCTGTTCTTTGCTTCTGGTCAGGGAGCTCCTATTTCACAACCTTGCATGTTGTTTTGAACTCATTCTAATGAAGTTACATTTGTTTTGCTTCAATCATTAACCACATAATCCAGCCTTAGGTCCCTGGTGTTTTTAGTATGCATCTCGCCATCTGTACCCCCCTCCTTTTTCAAAATCCTAGATCTACCCATGCATGTGTGTATTGGTGCTAAAGGCAGACAAGGATCTTTGGGTAAATCTGGTATCTTTTATTAGACCAACTCAAATAGTTGAAAAAATTCTTCCAAAAATATTTAGTTCTTGATACTAAAGAGCTTTTAGTAGGGTGAAATAACCAGTAGCTCTTTGCAGCCCAGAGGCTCATACAATCTTGTCTGAGATGTTGCCACGTGATGTTTGTTTGAAACAAGGCTTTTTCCTTGGAAGAACACGGCTCTTCTTGCCAACCTGGATGTGCAGAACATGTTCTGCCTAGGGTGGAGAATTGATGGGTTTTTTTTTTAGTGTGCAGATTGGCAGTGCTTAAGTTTGTTTGGAAAGATCCCGGGAAGAAAACCAGAGCTGACTTCAGCAAGCTCCCAAAGGTTAAACCCATGTGAGAGAGGATTTGTCTCTGATATAACCTTTCTGGAGTTTCCAGAGTCAACCACATGCCAGCTGGAGCTCTTGGGGAAGCCGTGAGGTTGGGCTTGTCCTGGTACTGTCCCCTGCAAATCTCCTGGGGTTCCTAGGTCCTTTTGTGAAGTGAGCAGCTACCTGCGTGTGTTTAGCCAGGCAGCCATTTTGGGCTTGCGTTCATACTTCTTTTTGCACATTTCATTCTTCCAGAAAGTTGATCTCAGCAGAAAAGGAACTGGCTAATTAGTTATTGCAGGGTGTTGTCAGAATAAGGAAATAAGCCCGAGCCTGGAAAAAGCAACTGAAATGTGAGTCAGCTCCTGCCATCTGCAGGTGCAAACAACTGGACAGGGCCTTTTTTCAGGTTGGTTGTTTGAGTTTTCTTCAGATGACTTTCATCAGGCTTGGATCTAGATTCCAAGGTGTTTGTTCACAGCATTTCAAACCATCTCCTTTGTTGGGCAGGTTTTTGCAGTGCACATGCAGACCTGTGGCAGGGTGACTCACTGCCCAGCCCTGCTCCAGCGGCATGTTTAACACGGTGCGTGTTCTCCCTGCTTAGAAGCACACATTGTGGGTTGCCCTTGGCACTTTTCCCCCCAAAGGAATGGACTTCTTCGCTGCTCCCTCACCCACTGCTGGTCCAAACCAGACACGTTCCCTGTTACATCACTGCCAACACACCAGTTTTCTCCTAACTTCTGTGTATTGAAAAGTTCACTGAATCTGTACCTCTGCCTCTGCTTGCTCTTGTCCTTGTCATGATTGATTCCCATCTGCCTCCCAAGAACTACCACCCCAGGTTTTGCTCTCTCTGGTCTAGAGTTGCTGCTGTCAAATTTCAACTTGGGGCTTAATGCTGATGGCAATGATCTCACTGAACTTCTAGCATCTTCAGGTCTTTTCTTGAGGCAAGAGGTGTCCATGGGTGCATCTAGGGCTTTGAAAAGGGGGGTACAGATGGTGTGATGCATAATCACATAGACATGACACATTTTTCTCTAGTTAAAGAGAAACTAGAAGCTTTACTAATATGCTACGGGGCTAGTGCTGTATTAATCAATTCAGTTATTCAAAAAGTCAGTCATTTCTACACCTGAGTTAATGTGACCACACCTGAGTTAAGGTGTTTAGCTAGAGCGAAGAATAGTCTGGAAGGCTGTGAAGCAGCGGAGAGGCATTACCAGGAATGACGAACAAACAGCAGTGGTGCAGGGAAAGTTTGCATAATGGAGCAGAAAGGCCAGTAAAGGAAAGAGGGTCTTTAACACCTGCAGAGTGGAGAGGATAGTAGGATCATGAGCCACAAAATCAATTGACATGCTCAGCACTGCCTGCCTAGAAATGCTGCTGCCCCTTCCAGGCAGTTGGTTTTAAACTTTAGGTGGAGTAGGACTCAAAGCGGGTGCAGCTACACCACTGCTCCCACCCTCGATCTCTCCCTGCACGTGCCCACTGAAAGTGGATGGAGCAACGATCTTTGAAGTTTGGTTCCCAGTGGGAGCCAGTTGCAGGGAACTTCGGAACTTAAAGACCAGATCTCCTAAACCATTTGAGCACCGCTGGCCAGTCCATTCGCTGTCCACCATTCAGAAAGTCTCCAGTCTTTGTGACCCAAAAATACGCCTATGTGAGGGTGGCTTTCAGCGTTTGGCATTGGGTCGGGTGACAGAGTGCTGGAGGCCAGATCTGGCTTGTGGGCTGTGGGTTGAATACCCCTGATCTAGCTGCTTTGCAAGACCACCAGCTCGTTAGCTGCCAACAGGTCTTTTACGTGAAGAAGGTCTGGTGAAGTATGTCCTAAAACTGAGTATACATTTCTATGTAATTACTTGGAGTCCGTTTGACCTTAAGTAACGCTAAAGCTTAGCCTGTTCAGAAAGCGTCCTCTGATTTGGGATTTAACTGCCGCCACTCTTCTCTCCTGTTATATAATTAGTTTCTCAGAATAATTTAATTGCCCTTTATGTAAATAGCCAGAGAAGTAGGGCATGGGGGTGAAGCAATCCGAGCATGCCAGTGGAGTGGTGAGAGCAAGACTGCATCGGAGAATCGCTTCAATAGGAGGAAATGCTGGTAAATAATGGCTTTGGGTCAAGATCACAGGTTGCCTACAGGAGGGCTCCTTGTGTCCTGTGGTGTTGGAATTGGCAGGAGATGAATATACCCTGACTATTTTGACAGTAAATACAGGTGTTTTTTTGGAATCTACTTCCTGGTGTGCTGCCTTTTTCTGAAGCCTTTGCTCAGATGGCGTGTGGAGATATTGCTGTAAGCCGATGGCATAGGGCAGGGCTGCTCAACTCCAGCCTGTGGGTCAAATCTGGCCCATGGGGCTTCTCACAGGTTGGGAAATTTGTGGGGGGGAGTAGTAGCAAATACTGCCACCCCTCCTGTACTGCCAGATTCCCAAACCCTGTATGGCTGGATTGCGGCCCAGCCATGACCCCTTTCCTTCTCCCTGCATGGCTGGTCTGGGCCAAGCTATTCCCTCACCCCTTGTGGCTGGATTGGGGCTGGTCTACGGCTTCTTCCCATACCACTGCGGCTTGCTTGGGGCCAGACGATGCTCGCTTCCACCCCTGTGTGGTCAGATTGGGGCCAGTCTATGCCCCCTTCATTGCCCCTTTCCCTGTTTCTCATTGTGGCTGGCTTCAGCCCTTCCCCAGTGCAGCTGGATTGGAGCTGAGCTGCTCCCTGACCTGCAGCATGACTATATTGGACCCTGCTTCGCCCACCCCATGCACCATATCGGGTTCAGCAGCTGGATCGGGCCTGTGTCCATCCAGCCCACAGGACAAAAAAGTTGGGCACCACTGGCATAGGGGAGTATCTTGCTGACAGAAACACCTTTGCAGCTTGGTGCGGAGTCAGTCTGACAGCGCTGTTGGCAGCCCTGCACTCCGAGATGCAACTGCACACCTGTGCCTGGCAGTTCGCTGGTCACGTTCCAGCCGCCCATTTGCTCCTTATGCTAATACTGACATGAAGTCCAGGGGGGAGGGCAAACCCCTGTAAAAGGATTACACATGGGATGTGTTTCTTTTCATGGCAGAGTTATGGTTGCTGAGGAGTGTGTGGAACTCTGGCTGCTTGTGGCAGGGTGGCAGTGCCAAGTCGCCAGGCTTTAGGCTGGAGGAGCAGGGGAGCCTCTGGTCTGGGGGTGTGAACTCTTGCCTCTTTTAGGAAAAAAACTTCTGGTGCTGCAGAACCAAGTAACCCGAGCTCCTGCTGACTGATCTGTGCAACTGGGACCCCTGCCACATGTTACACTTATTGCACAGTTATCTTGTGACTAGCGCAGTAAATATAACCTGCCTATATGTGCAAATTAACTTAAAGTCCAGCCAGCTGTACAGCTAGTGCTTGAAAACACATCATAGCTTTATAGCTGGCATCCCTCCAGCTTGAATTTGCACCTGTAGGTAGTCTTGTGGCTGGGAGATGGCAGCTACTGCCATCTTCCAGCTGCTGGGGAGCACAATGCACATCTGGGGTTGAGCGATTGTAAGGCAATGTGGTTTCCCAGCCACAGGGGTTCGGGGACTCTCCAGGCAGTGGCTGGGAGATCGTGGTTGTGTGGATCGTGCATTAGATCCCATCATAACTTTACCTGTAGCTGTAGAGGAGCCTGCATTTGTCCAGCGGCTGTTCTGGGCCCCTCAAGCACAGACTGGGGTGATGAGCCCCCATGCTGGCTCGTTCCCCTATCTGACACCCCCAGCTGAGGCCCGTTGCATCCCCTGGGTTTCTCAGCTTGGGACTGTTCCAGAGGCTTTGGCACAGCTAGCGACTAGCTCTGACGTGCACTGAGCATGGCTATAGAACCTAGCCTGCATGGCAAGCTCCCAGTGATGCTTTATTCAACCAACCAGTGCTTTTCCATGGCCTCCAGAAGCCACAGCCCTGCAGTGGAGGTCACAAGGTCCTGGCACTGTTCTTGGGGGGAGTGGCTCTACGCAGCCTTGGCTGCCTGGGGCTTTCCCTGCCCATGCAGGGTGCTTATCGTGTCTCAAAGGCAGGGACCAATTCATCCATCCTTGGTGCTTCACCCTGGAGGAGCTTGTCACCTGTCACACTTGGTAGCAGCCTCACGTATGCAGCATCCTCCAAATAACCCTGTCGCACACATGCTGAACATGGCCTTTCAGGACAGGGCTGGTATAATCTTCCCAGCCGACCAATGCCACCCAGATGGCATCTCCTCAAAGGAGATAAAACAAGAAGTCGCCCTTGTTACTTGTGTTCTTCCCACCACTGGAAAGAGTTTGAGGAGTGCAGATAGGTCTGCCTGGTAGGATGGCAAAGATTTTTTCTGTTGGCATTTGAGACTGGCATTAACTGCATTGCACACTGCACTGGGAGAGGAGAGAGAGTCCCCTCTGACTTTGCGGCTGCGGAGGGGGCAGCCCAACTCCTTTGTAACGTCTGGCTTTGGCCTTCTTGTTTCAGGACAGTGTGACAGTGCTGCGGCTGACTCTGCAGAATGACCTGCCCGGCAGCTGGCGGGAGCCAGTGAAGCAGAAGGTGCGTATCCCTCGGTACAAACACCTCGTTGCCTGCATAAATGGCAACTCTTTGCTTGCCCTGATTGGAGTTGTGTCAAACCTGATGAAACGTATGATTGATTTCAGAAGAGTGGAAGTGCTCCTGTGTCTCTCCTCTCCTTTGGCTTGCCTGTGTGCATTGTTCCCATTATATTAACTCCAGGGAGGAGGAGAAGAGTTTTGGCAAGGGATCTTAGTGATCTGTGCCACTTGTTACAATGGAGAGAACCCAGTCTAAGGACCTCTGCAGTTCGCGTTGCTCTGTGAAACTTATCTCCCGCACTGCACTTTACTCGGCCTCCATTTGTTGGAGGGCTGCAAGTTGATGGCTGAGGTGCTCTGCTAGGAGCTGGGCAGGCTGTTTGAACTAGTTGCCACTGTCTAAGCTGGGGTGTCAAAGATGCAGCCTGTGGGCTGGTTCTGGCCTGTGGTGCCCCATCATATGGCCCCTGAATCGTGCTGCACATGGTGTCTCTGGCTGGTCCAGGATCTTAACTGGATGCAGCACCCACCCAGCTGGCATTGTCTCAGAATAATAGCCTTGGGTTCCAGACTGGCTGGGGTGGATGCCATGTGTGGTGTGGGTACTGTATGTAGCGCAGGTCCCAGACCGCCTGGAGCATGCGCAGAATTGGGTGTGGGGTGGGGGAAGAGGTTCTCGGCTAGATAAGTTTGACACCCCTGATCTAAGCCTTTTGCTATGTTATCCCTTGCAGCCAGTTGGAAAGGCCTTTGCCATGGTGGCCAACAAGTCAAGCAACGGTCACTCCCTGGCTTCAGAATGCATCAAATCCAATGACGGCCACGAGGAGATCATCAAGGTTAGAGATGGCTGCGCTCCCCTGCCAGTTGGAATGAACTTCCTCGGGGACTTGCATGAAGCTAACCTCGCTGCTTCGTGCAGACTCAGAACCTAGGGCTGGACTCTACAAGCAGGGAATCAGCCACCATAATCATGTGTGCCCTTAAGTGGGGAGGGAGCTGGTGGCCACGTCTACACAGCAGCTTTCCCTGAAACAGTCCAGTCTGAAATGAAGTTGTCTCGCCTTGTTCCAGTTACTTGCCTTCCCCTGACTTTAGCAGAGCTGCTGAGTAGTGTTTCCATGTTTAGAGGCAGGAACTGGATTCAGTTAGCATAAACTGGCCCGAACAGGAGCTCTGAGAACCGAAACAACAACAAAAAACCCGAGTGTTTTTAGGGTTTGCTGGGAGAGCATAAAGAAATGCTTTAAAATCTAAGTGCGAGAGGTAAGGATGTTTTGGAGGGGGGGCCTGATCTCTCTTATTGGACCAGTTGCCTGGGTGGTATAAAGCTGAGCAAACTTTCGAAAGCAACCAT
Source organism: Gavialis gangeticus (assembly GCF_001723915.1). Classification (NCBI taxonomy): domain Eukaryota; kingdom Metazoa; phylum Chordata; order Crocodylia; family Gavialidae; genus Gavialis; species Gavialis gangeticus. The sequence continues at coordinate 4,931,784 of NW_017728960.1, forward strand.
TCTTCATCTAGTCAGAGCATGACAGGCAGACCCCAGCAGTCTCTGCTGCTGATCAGCTCTGCTGGAAAGAGCAGGCTAGAAGCAGCGGTTTTCAAAGCAGGTTGGGATTGGTGTCAGTTGGGTGTACGGGTCCCAGCAGCAGCTTGGCAAAGGTGGGATTGGAAGAAAAGGGCAAGTCTGTGAGGGTTTTGAAGGACTTGGGGCTTTGTTCGTTGCGTCCGACTGGAACGATTCTGCGCTCTTGGAGCCATTTCACAGGTGCATCTGTTTCTCTCCGATTCAGGTTTACCTCAGAGGAAGGGGTCAGGAGAAGGCAAAGCCAGAGGAGAGCATCAGCCAGCTGAAGAGGGACGTCCGTTATGTCCAAGAGGTAACTATCTGCAGCATGTGGCCAAGTGGGAGGGATCAATAGGAACTTAGCTGCTTGAATTCCTTCCACGTCTGTGCCCTTGGGTCCGGGAACCATGCTGGAAACTTCTTTCCTGGAACTTGCATTCTGTGTAAAGAAATCTTTCAACTCAGATATTTCCCCGCTTTGCTCCTGCCCCAGGTTCTGGGCACAGTGGTCTATGGTTGCAGAGGCTTCTTGGACTGCCTTAATGGGTCAGGTGCGAGTGGGCTGCCCAGGCCCTTTTCTCTGTGCCCAGGCAAGCTGACACCAGAGCTGTACCCTCTGTTGTGCTGACTTGCCTGGACAGGGCTGTGCTCAAATCAGGCTCCTGGAAATTAACTTGCCCTGACTAATTGCTCTGCTGCACAGCCTGGATTTGAATGCCTGAGCTCTCCTGTGCCATGCCTGGGCACATACCGAGAGCTACTCCTCAGATGGCAGCTTCTTGGGGCTTTCCCCACCTTTGAGGAGGTAAGAGGCACTTTAAGGGTGAGCTCTTCCCTTTCCCCATTGCAGCCACAATGGGGGGGTGTGGTAGTTGGGAGGCAGAGAGGTGGTTGCAGGCAGCGGAGAGTTGAGATCAATGCCTGGGTTCTTGCTGGGCTGTCTTGCTTGTCTCCATAACTCTGTTGAGGGGATTTGTTGAAGCAGTTAATGTTGGCCACTGTGTGGCAGCAGCCATGTGGGTGGAGTGGGCCTGTGGCTCTGAGCTGATGGATGTTTCCCTGGGCTCCATCCTGCACTGTCCTTCTTCATCTCCGTGTCCAGCCTCTAGCTGGATCTCCTACTCCCCTCCCTCCTCCCCCC
>NW_017728960.1:4933107-4938165 GCF_001723915.1 Gavialis gangeticus
CCCCCAAGAAAAAAAGAAAAAAAGGAAACTGTTTGCACTGCCTCTTACTGTTGTAACTGCAACCCAGATGTAAAGTAACTGGAATAGTCAAAATACTTTTGGAAGCTAATTTTTAAAATCACCAAGGCTTCAGCCGTCCCTAGCATGTTAGATAGAGCCACTGATGGTTGCTCTCTGAGCTGCTAAGATCCTTCATCTTTCACGTACGGTATTTAAGCTTCTGGGGCATCGATATCACAGCTTGCTTGTAAGTTGTCCTGGTGAGTTTTGTGCGGGTGAGTTGCTCCCCTGTCTCTGGTTGAACCCATACAAGTGACAAGCCTCAAGGCAAAGTTTTCTTCAATACCAACTTAGGCCTGGTCTAACCTTAAGCTGAAATGTTTTCATGCTACCAGAACAATGACAGCCATAACTGTGTTTTGACCCAGCCAGTGGCAGTTCTTATGTGATGTTCTTATGGTCTAATGTGACCCACATAGTCCAGGCTTATGTTATGCTTTATTATAAAGACCCTGGATCAGTGATGAGGGTGGTCCAAAGTGATAGTTGCAGCATCACCTGTTCCCACTTAATGCCTGCTCTTGAGCAAGGTGCTTAAAGCGCTCTATATTATGAAGTATTAATATCTCCTCTTGGTGTCGGTATTGCCAGAGCAGCGATCCTGTATACTAGTGGTGTGGTTCCTTTTCTTCAATGGATTTTGGTATCTTAGGTGCACAGGTGTGTGTGTGTCTTCATTTCCAAGGGACCCAGACACGTGGGACTGTGTGTGTGGTAGCTGCTCCCCTGATGTCTGTGAAGAGTACCTTGTGAATGACAAGGATGATTAATGATAGATTAGTGGGTCCTTGGGGGTATCAGTCGGTTGTCCACAGCTGTGCTTCATCTTTCAACCAACTCAGTAAGATGAGGAAGCCATTAACTGGCAATAGGACGGGCCAGCCACTAACCCTAAAATCAACCTGATGCAAGACCGGCCTTGTCTAAGCTCACATGCAGTATGTGATGTCTTCCCAGCCCATTCTGGGCATCTGTGCCAAGTTTGATTTATATAACAAAGCAGCTGGTGCTGTTCCTGAAGCCAAAGCTAAATGGACTTGCATTTACCAGGCTGGAACTTCTTTGAAGAACCTGCGGGAAGAGATAAGTAATAAGCCTGAGAACCCACAAGGAGCTAAGAGCAGCCTGCAGCCTGCCCAGGTAACAGGGATCTCCCTTAAATCAAATTGCCATGAAGCTTCACTTGCCAAAGGCAGACATGAAGTCATGGCAAAGTGCACCCTTGGGATTGATGTCTCCACGGCTCAACAAAAGCTGCTGGAGATGCTGAAGGAAGATCTGCAGAAGCCAGCAATGATTGAAATGAACTGGCACTTCAGATGCAAGGGTGCCCTAATATCAAAATTACCACTGTACTGTATGTTCTTTAACTGCTCTTTAATCATTACAGTCTTGCAGGGATCTCTACCAATCAATAGCTTGCATGGCTTCTGTCTAAGTTGTGAGCCTAGTTTTTTAAGGAGGGCTCGTGATGTTTTTGGGTTTTTTTCTCGCAGGTGACGCTGGAAAAACAGAATGGAGTCTGGCACCCTGAGAGCTTGCATACCAGCTCTGTGGACCAGGTGTGTAACAGAAACAGAGAGGGGCTTCAGAGCAGTTAATGTGTTCTCATTTGTTGAGCTCGGGGTGGTAGATTCAAGGCTGAGCCACATTGGCTGCGTAATTCCCCCTTTGCTCTCTGAAGCTCAGGCATATTATGCCAACCTTATTTGTACCTAGTGAGAAATTGAGTGCATTTTCACATGCATTGTGTTGCAAGGTTTTTTCACAAGAGCCTTGTGGATACAGGGAAAATTTAAGGGGTCAATTCTGTCTGAAGTGAATGGAGAGAAGTGATTAGCTGTTAGCCTTAAGTCCAGCAGAAAGTAGGACAGGGGTGGTTGCTTAGACACCGACTGGGTCAGAGAGGCACGAGCTTCCGTAGATAACATCCTTCTCCATTAAATACTGTGAAAAGGCTTTCTGAACCAGTTAGTCTGTAAGGTGCCACCCTGCCCTCTCACCCTGATAGCCTCTTACCCTTGAGCTATGTTGCATTGAGGTTAAGAGTTCTGACGCTGTGCATGCAGAGAGGAGATGGGTCTGCTTGGCCAGAGACCAGGCGATGACAGAGTTCCCCCGTTCGTGTGTCCTCAGGAGGAGGATTATGTGGGTGAAGATGCAGAGAAAATGCGGGAGACAGCAAAGAGACTTTTCACGAGGCTGCAGGAAACAGAGAAGCGACACCAGTCAGACAGGAAAGCATTTGAGGTGAGTAGGCAGTGAACATCCACTGTGGAGAGATCAATGTGTAAGCCTGCCTGAGTGGCTTGCTTCAGCATGCCACAGGGGGCTGAGACCAATAACCCCTCTTCTCTCCATGCAGCAGTTACCAGCTGTCAGAAGTGGATGGGGAAAGATGATGTGTACAAAATAAGGATTATAAACCGTACCCAGGCTTGGGCAGCTTTTAGCCATTGATTTTAAAAAATAAAACAATTCTAATGAGTCCAATCAAGGCTACACGAAGCCATGAAACAAAAGGACGAGTCCTCAGGTTCCATAAGCCAATGGATTTTAACTCGTTGAGACTCAAGGTGCCCCTTGTAAAATGGCAGCTTAGTTTTCACTCTTTTCGTGACTACGGAAAAATAATAGAGCAATTGTTCTGCTGCAAAGAACTCCGAAAGACCACAGCTATGGATTTCTATTTGCAATCTCTGGGTTTCTCTTGAAGTTATGGTTTCACACCTAACAATGCTAACATTGTGCAGCACCCCACAGTACCCTTGAAAGGATCTTAAGGCACTCCAGGGTGCTGTGGCACCCTTGTTAAGAATCGCTGTAAGTCAGTGGAGACCCTTATTTGGTATAGTCATTAGGCAGAGCCTGGTTGCACTTCCACACTGGTTTTTTGATTCACACAATCTGTCTCCAGGAAATATAGCCATGAAGAGGCCCTTGCTCAGGACCAATTTCAGCCAGTCTTTTCCTTAGCCACCTCCAGGTCCTAACTCTTTCCATTAACTCAAGGACTTTCTGTGAATGCTTGTTGTGCTCATCTGGGCACAAGTTGCCTAGATAGTGTAGATGGTGGAGCCTGTTCTCTTAATCTGAGGGTCCAGGGTTAGAGCCCCTGCTCAGGCAGGTGGTTGCTTGTTGTGCAGTAGGTCAGACTAAGCTACCTCTTTGCTGGTAGAACAGTTGGCGAGCTTGGGAAGTGTTGCCTCTGCTTTATAGGTGAGGGGAGACTGCCAAAAAAATGAGACAACTCTCTCAGTGGTCTTGCCGGGAGTCTGAAGTAGAGCTGAACACAGACTGTAGCTCCTGTGTGCCCTAGTCCTGCCTTCTCCGGAGAATCATGGCTTTCAGACTTGGCTTGCCTCTGGGTCGCAGGGAAAGCAGTTCTGGTTCACGGTGATACAGTCTGATGTGTTCCCAAGAATGAAGAACCCCAACACCTCTGTGGCATTCGGTGAAGTCACTGCATACACATGGGCCAACAAAGCATGGCCAAGCCTCACCTAGCTGGTTCTCTCGGCATCTTGAGAACAGGTAGAGAAGGTCCAGGGAAGGGCACAAGTATGATTAATGGTATAGAGGGGCATTCCCTATGAGGAGAGACTAAAGAGGCTAGGCCTGTTCAGTTTAATAAAGAGACTTTTCTGAGGGAGGAAAGGATAAGGGTTTCCAAAATATTAAATGGAGAAGAGAAAGCCAGTAGGGATTTAGTATTGACTGTCTCACACAATACAAACACGGGGTCACAACATGAAACTTGTAGGTCATAAGTTTAAAGCTGACACGAGGAAGTTCTTTTCTGCCCAGCGTATCATTAAAGCGTAGAACTTGTTGCCACCAGATATGGGGGATGCTGAGAGTTTAGCCAGTACCTATTGAGCATGGGGGTGAGGGGCACGGTCTCCGAATCAGAACTTCCTAGACCTTAAATGCTGGAGGCTGCAGGGGAGAGGAACAGTGGAAAGGACCCAGGTCACTCTCCCTTTCAGCCTCCACTCTGCCTCTGCATAACACCGGGGACTGGGCAAGACGTCTAGCCTAAGCAATGGCAACTCTTATTTTCTTATGAAGAACTAGTGTAACTACTTGAGGGGCCGTGGCACCAGCTGACTGGCCAGGACCCAGCTGTGATTTCACCTTGAGTGAGTGGCTCCATGGGAATCTGTGGGTATTTTCCTGATCCGTGTTCACGCTCAGCTCTTCCAGGACCTCATCCTTCCTCCTCAGCTGCTTGAGGGCTGGGATCAGGCTTTGCCATGACAGCTTCTATCTGCTTGGCAGCGCTGACAAGGCGGGGGCTGGGACTCTCGATGTCCCCAAAGCATCACTCATTCACGGTCCCTTCTCTTGGCAATGACTGTGAACCACCGGAGCATGGTGGAGCGTGCCAGCCACTGCCTGCTCCTCTCGCCAATCGCAGCCTGAAGCAGCTGCTGTCGCTCATGCCCTTCATCTCTCCCAGCTGGAAGGATCATGCTTGGGGCAGCTTCCTGGGGCAGCAGGTGATCAGCTGGCTTTGTTACTTTTGCTCTTGCTGAGATGCCATAGAGCTTGGTGGGGACATGTACTGGGGCATGTGGATAGCAGTAAGGCTTTGGGAGATGGATCAGGTTGTATTACCATGGTTCAGAAGCAGCAGTTTATGTTGCCTTGCCTGGAGCTTAAATGAACTGTTCTCAGGGTGAAAACTATGCAGCCCTGAAATGCTTGGGGAGGAGTGATTTAGGCACGTGTGCATGCTGTTCTGGCAGGGGATGCTGGAAATTGGGGCTTGTTCCACTGCCCTCCACATGGAGCTGGGCCACTTGTTCAGGCTAGTGACCATCTACATGTGCCAACAGGCCAGCTAAGTGTAACCAGCAGCAGCTTTCCACCATGTGAGGCTCAGTTGCCGCCTAGAGACAGGGGACAAGGCATCAGCCTATTGGATTTGGGTGCATTACAAGCACTGGGGACGGGGGAGGGGCATTTGGGCAGGGACACCCCCCCCCCCCCCCC
>NW_017728960.1:4938198-4951438 GCF_001723915.1 Gavialis gangeticus
CCCCCCCCCCCCCCCCACTTTACTTACCTAGCACAAAATTTCCCAGCCATGTGCTGATGCAGGCCTGGTTTGCCATCAGTCTGCTACAGTTCTGCTGTCTAATCTAGCGGTCTTGGGAAGTGGGAACAAGTAGGAATTGTCCCTGCAAGGGAGCTGAGCTTGGGACTGGGAGCTGGGCGCTTCAGCCTCCCTGACACAGTCTGGCCTCGGGGACATTAGGAAGCTCGAGTTTTGAATCCCTGCCTCACGTGGGTGACTGCTAACCAGGTTTGGGGTGGGAGGCATGTCTAACCCAGACCCTGCCACAGGGTTCCAGCACTAGCCTCTGTTCCTCAGTCAAGGGGGCTGTTGGTTTGGAGAGCACCAGGCAGCCCTTGGCAAACCCAGGGGAAGAACCTGCCATCACAGTGGTGACAGGAGGCTTCCTTGCCTGCATGCCAGGGGAATGGGAACCCATGCCTCTCTTGTCCTGTGTTACAGGCAACTGTGTCTCAGTACCGGAGAGAAGTTGAGGAAACTACAGCGGCTCGAGGGAGAGCAGAGGAGAGAGCAGCGGCAAAGGAAGCAGAGGTGGAGGAGCTACAGCGGCTTGTGCTGGGCATGGAAAAGGTACTGCTTAGTCCAGGAATGAGGGGTGGATCTGGATTGGAGTACAGTGATGCAGCCGCACAATTCCTGCTGTACCCAAAGGTTAAAGCCAAGTGTCTGGTAGTGGCAGCAGCATTTCTATTCAGGCAGTGCTGAGGAAGTCACTTAACTTCACGGCTCATTGTCTTCTATCTGGTTCCTTCTTATCTCTTTGTTCAATATGTGTTAATGCCCCTCTTTCTTTTTTAAATGGTCTTTAATGACTCCATGAATCAAGCTGTCCTTTCTTTTGCAATTCTGCTGTGTGTTAGCTGCTCTTGGTAACCTATTTCCCATTTCACAGCCCTGCAAACTGTTTTTTCACTCTAGCTAAGAAAAACTAACTCAGGTGTAGAAATGTTAACTCAGGTGAATATTAGCTCAGGCCTGAAAATAATTTTCAATGGAGCCCGGGAGGCTCTGGCAAGATGCCCAAGAGGGCTCATTTCATGAATCTGAGACATACATTTAACTATAATAACTACAGGGCTGACACAACATCTTTGTATTATTTTTGCCTGGTCTATTGTGTTTTCATATGTGATACGGCAAATTAATGCACATTCCAATAAAGGTTTTTATTTTTTTGGCTTCAATCTTAAATTGAATGCTATAGCTCTAGGCCTGTTGCTTATAAGTGAACCTTCTAGTTCCTTTTTGCCTACAGAAAAATGTGTTGTGTTATATATAAGATGATGCATCACGCCATCTGCACCCCCTCTTAAAACCCTAGATCTGCTCATGGCTAGGAAGCAGGGCTCACAGTGGTTTTAAGGTGCCAGGCTCCTGGGCAGTGCTGCTGGGGGGAAAGAGGGGCACAGTGCTTGCAGCGTGTGAGCCTAGCTGCTGTTCAGCTTTATGGAGCGATTCAGAGGCCTTCTTCAGACTGGCATGCTTTCTGCCCTGCCAAGGGGCAGTTTGAGGGTGGCTGAATCAAGGTCCAATAGATGGATATCTAGCTAATAACCCCTCCTGACCCCCAGCATACAGATTGGCATTCTGGGTAGAGAGGCTGAGGTTTGCTGGAGAGCATCAGATGTTGGGTAACCTGGCTTGGAACTGTTTTGTTTCACAGATCAGCACTGCATAGGAAGACAGGGAGCTGACCGGTCTGGAGCTTGGCTTCCCAGAAGCTGCTTGAAAGCTTCCAAAGGGAGAGATCCAGTCTCTTTTTTATATGGGACCTGAGTATTTCACTGAGTCTCAGTGGTTAGATGGCAGGGACACCTATGCATCTTCTACCTCACGCAGGCCTCAGTAGGGGTTCTGGTCCTGGATTTCTGGTCTGTTTGCACTGATGATTGAGGTCCTGACAGTCTAACCTGCTGCCAGGGTGTAGCCTGGATGCAAAGCCTTCTTGGGATACAGGGCACTGGCCAAGAATGATGTGAGCTTCCCTTGGCTGTGTGGGGATGTGTCCAGGGCAGCATGAGGCATGATGCTAGAGCACACTGCAGGTGAATCTTGCTTTGCTTCTACTTGGGCGGCCCCTGCCACATATGTCTGTGGCCTAGTATCTCAGCTGAATCCAGTGCTAGGAAAGCCTTGTAACTTCTGCCCTTCCCAGCAGGATCCTGATCTTTCCCTGCTCTGCCAATCCACATGGCCCCATGCATTATGCCTGCTGTGAACAAGAGACTAGGCAGGGCCTGGTCTTGCTTGCTCCCCAGCTCTGCAGCTTGTCCTGTCCCATCTGTTGCAGGAGCATCAGAGTCTGCTGAAGAAGATGAAGGAAAGCGAAGATGAGCTGGAGAAACTGAGGAGCCTGGAAAGCGACCGGCTCACTGAGCAGGAGAGGTGAGGCCCAGTTTGAGATGGGTGCTGGGGCTCCTTGGCCACCACTGTGGCAGCTTGGGTTATGGTTCTTGTAGAAAGCATAGTACCGTGGCTTTCTCAGGGAGCTGACTAAGCACTAGTGCTGCAAAGAGCTAAGGAGTGCTCAGCAGAGGCCTCTAGTGGCTCCACTGGGAAAGCAGGTCTTGAGCTATCCCACATCAAACCCACCTTACTTCATTCTTCGCTGCCTTTGCTTGCTGCCCCTGCTTTAGGATCTCCCTGGTCATGGTCTCTGGGCTCAATGACCTCACTCCAGATAAATTCAAGCCCCGTCTGTCTCTGCTTACACCTGTTGCCATCCTATATCTGACCCTTCACTGTGCTTTCTGCTCAGTGATCCCTTGCCCCTCCTCATCTTGTTGGGTGTCTGTCCATGTTCCTTCACAAAAAGGACACTGGTTCTAGGAAGGATGACAGGTGAGGAAAGGTTCAATGAGTTGGGATGATTTAGTCTGGAGAAGATCAAAGCAATATAGGAGAAGTCTTTAAACATGTGAAGGGTGCTCGTGTGGAGGAAGGAGGTAGCCTGTTCTGTGGTTGTAGGGGAGACCAATGTCTGAAATTGTAGCAGGGGAAATTGAGATTAGAGCGGAGGAACTTTCTTGCTCTGAGGGTGGTTTGGCATTGGAACAGGCTGCCCAGAGAGGGGGTGGGACCTCTGTCCTTGGGAGTTTGAAAGAGCAGGGTGGACAGACACATGTTTAGGATGGTTTAGATAAGAATCATCTTGCCTTGAGCAGGGGGTTGGACTAGACCTGCCCAACTGATGACCTCTCTGATTCTAACAGAAATCCTCCACGTCCCTGTACTGGACTTCCCATCTCTACTGTCCATACTTAGCCCAGCCCATAGAGGAAAGAAGTTGTGAGCAGGCTGATTCTCAGGAGGGCTCTGCTTGAGATGCAGGAAGAAGAGGGGGTGGAATCTTTACCTTTGGGAGTTTATAAGAGCAGGTTGGACAAACACTTGTCTGGGATGGTTTGGTCAGGGATGATCCTGCCTTGAGCAGATGGCTGGACTAGATGTGACCTCCTGAGACCCCTGCCAATCTGACTTCTATGATTCTTCAGGTCTTTCAAGTATTGGGATACGGTCCAGACAGTTCTACGCAAGATGCTTTCAATGGCAAAAATGTGGTAGTTCTTGATGAATTGCAGCATCTTACAAGGCCTGGATGATGCCATTAACTCCTCCCTGCGCTAAAATGAGTTGATTAGAAGGCTCTTCATGATTCTCCTGTGCTGCCTTCACAGGTCGGCCAAGCTGGAGAAGGAAGTGGCTATGCTGCGGGAGAAGATCCATCACCTTGATGACATGCTGAAGAGTCAGCAGCGCAAAGTCCGGCACATGATCGAGCAGGTGGGTGGCACCTCACATGCAACTGGGGCTGACTTGAGCTGTCATGGGTCTGATCAGGTGGTGAGGGCGGGTCAGCCAAGAGTCAATATTACCATGAGCCCAGAGCTGGGAGACCCAAGACGGGCAAGTAGGCCCAAGCAGGGATGCTGGGAGAACTATTGTAGGGACAAGGCCCAAGAAAGTGGGGGGTCTTGTAGCTCTTCCATCAGGGGCTTCTGGCCTCCATTGGTCCTCCCAGGTCACCTGATCCCCTGTTGGGAATCTCAAGGGAGGGCACAGCTGAACTGGAGCAGGCTGTTTCTGGTGGATTTGCAGCCTGGTCCTCTGCCTGTAGGCATGAGGACTCAGGTTTTAAATCCCGTAGGCTATGACAACAGCATCCCCCCTCCTGCTTCCCCAGCCTCACCCTTGGAGGTAGGGGTGGTCTCCCGGGGCTGAGATTCTGGAAGGTCTGATCTGAAGGAACAGGGACTCTGATAGGAGTTGGACCCAAGACTGGCAGTTTGAAGGCAGCGAGTTGCTCTTCTCTGTCAGCAGTAAGTGTGGACTTTTAGCTGCAGGGGGGCCTGTGTGGGAATCTCTGGCAGCAAAACTCGTTGGTGAGTTCTTTAGCCTGCCCACAGAGTCCATGCTCCAGTTAAAAGCAGATGATATCCACCCAATAGCTTGGCACTGGCAAAGCTGAAGGGACGGCTGTGCTGTCTGCCCTGCTTTCCAGATGCCCTGTCCAGCCTGAGCCGTGTCTGAGCCAATGTTGTAACCTTCTCACAAACTCACTTTGCAGCTGCAGAACTCAAAAACAGTGATCCAGGCCAAGGACGCGATTATCCAGGAGCTCAGAGAGCAAGTAGCCCACCTGACAGCCGAGGTATGCTTGTTCTACTCTGCTCATCTGCTCCTTACAGCTGAGGATGAGAGCCTGCTATTAACCCATAAGATCCTTCCTCTTAAACTTGCTGCAGAAATGTCTCTGTGAGTCTTTTTGCTCAGGGTTAGACTGGTTTCATGCATGGGATCAGGAAGAAATTTTACCCCATGGTCAAATGAAGCAGGCTTGTAGGGGTGGGACTGAGGGGTGTTTGCCTTCCTTTGTAGTAGAGGCTTGGCTGTCTGCCTAAAATCTCTCGAGCGTATATTAATAACCTTTTATAGAAGCAGGACATTGGCTGCCGTGGTCACCCTACTTTATTTGCATCAGGTTTGGGTGTAATGTCCTGTGTTGTGTCAGGGCTGACAATAGTTTTGTGAAGAGTTTAGATGATGAGTTTGTCTGGGCTAGTTTGGACAGGGCTGATCCTGCCTCAGGCATGTGGTTGGACTAGCTGTGACCTCTGGAGGTCCCTCCAACCGTGCTTCTTTACGATTTCTATGACTGCATTTTACCCCCAAAGTTGCGGGGCGGGGGGTGCGCGCACGCCAAATGGTAAAATTGCAGTGTTAAGCTGGGTTCCATGACCTTGAATTCACAGCAGTGCAGTGTCAAATGGATCTCCTCCTTTACTTAAAAGCTGAGCATGTGTTAGCAGTTCTTAAGCCTTTTCTTTCCTCGCTGTTGACTTTGAATTGGGACAGTGTGTGGGCACAAAACCCTTTCCCTAACTCTAGAGAAAAAACCCACCTGAAACAGCTGGTGTAACTGAAGCTGAATCCATCTGCTTTGTTCATATCTGAAGTCCAGTTTTAATTTGTATAGATTAAAATGTGTCATGGTTGAGCTCGATCGTAGTGGGGTCTGACAGTAGTTCTCTAGCCCCCCTTGGAAAATGCCAGCTCTTGCCTTTCGCTCATTTTTTGACTATGGATGAATAACAGAGCAATTCTTTTGTTGCAAAACTGCTCAGAGAGACCACAGCAGGGCAGTGTTTTCATGACCAGACTTTTATTTGAAATCTTTGAGTTTATCTTGTGAATCGATATGGGTGTTTTCACACTTAACAGTATTAATATTGTGTGGCACCCTTAAAAGGATCTCGCAGCACCCCAGGGTATCATTCACCCTGGCTGAAAATTACTAGGGTACAGGGATCAGAAAAGTATGAAAGCACATTCGGGCTTTTCTTTGGGGGAAACTTTCTCTGAAGCATCAGTGGCTGCAATTGGCAGAGAAAGTGACTGAAATATCCCAGGAGATTATAAAATAGTCCGTCTGTGCCTGGAGACTCCAGGTCACACAGACACTCTGGTCAAGGTATTGATCTGTGGTCTTTGGTGGAGGGAGCAGAACTGTCTGTTCAGTGCAGTCTCCCAGTGGAGTGGACAAACCTTGGGCTGCTTTCCAGAGCCCAGCCAGCTGTCTGTTTTCATTCTACCCTTTTCAGCGTTTCTTGCCTTCTGCTATCTCCCCAGCTTTTAACTTCTGGGTCCATCCTCTTTCAGAATCTGGAGATGCACGAACGCATTGATCACCTGATTGAGAAGCAAATCAACCTTGGCGGCTCCAGCTTCAGCTCCCGGCCACGATCAAAATCGGAGTACGTGAGCAGGTGAGCGGGGTCCCTGAACTGGTCTCTAGGAGGCTGGAAAGGCCCCATGGGACGCTGCTGCTTTGGGGAGCTGAGGCCTGGCCTGGGCAGGGGGGAGGAGATCTGTGTCCTGGTGGTGCTGCCTCTATCAGACCTTTGACCAAATTACTTGTTAAATGGAAGGCATTTCCTTACATCACCAGGGCATAATTCTTTGGTCCCTTCCTGTTTGAGGCTTGACTGTAGGAAGGGGCCACAAGAGGTTCTAGCTCGATGTGACAGCTGTGAGCCATGGGCGGCATGGCCTGGCTTGAACAAGTACTTCTCTTTTGTCCTGTAGCAAGAGTCTGGCAGGTTCCCTGAAACCCAAACCGCTCCCTCTCATCAGAGTGGTGGAAACCTGAGCATCCTGGCACTGCTTTTTACCTGTGGGGACTCCGTTTGCTGCCTCTGACCTGATCTTCCCCCTTCCCTGCCATTCTCCAGCTTTGTGGCCACTGCTGCCTCCCTCTGCTCACCAGACACGGAGAGAACTGTAGCACTTCAAGGAACAACGTGCCACCTCCAGCGCTAGCAGAGCTGCAAGTTACTGATGCTTCTGCTCATCTCTGCTGGGCTCCAGTGTGCAGCAGGACATGCTCGTTGGACAGGGCATGCGTAGTGTATCTGGCAGGGGCTGACCAATGGGTGTACATACAAGACTTCCTGAGGCCAAGAGCATCCCTGCTACAGGTCTTCCCAGTCGCATGCTGAAGGCTGGTATTGCTCTATGAGGAGTCCTGTGCTACACTGGACTCCTACCTTCAACTAACCAGCTAGGACTTCTGGTTTTCAATCCTTCTGTCAAAGATCTGCTTCTTGGCTCCTCCTAACGTGGCACGACGCCACTTCCAGCTTGGAGCCTAGCGCACAGCAAACCGTCTGCCCCAGTATACCATGCTCTGAAAACCCAGCTACTCCCTTCTATTCTGGACCCAGCTGAAGAGATGCGTGGCAGTATCAAAGCACCTAAGATGCCTTTCAGCAGCCCCTTTCCCGAGTGCGTACAGATTAGTAGCACCCGTGGTAGCTATTGAAGCAGCAGGGGTTTGGTTTGCACTTGTATTTATTCCAGTAAATTATTATTGTCTTTAGAGTAGGGGCTAATGCCGTAGCTTTCGGCAGTGTATTTAGGAAGTGCTTGTTTCTTAGACAGAGTGGAAAGTGCTAGCTAGCAGGCTTGACTGCTGTTCTCTGACTTGCATGTGATTGGGAAAGGGATGGTCTTCTCTTGTTCTGCATCAGACACAGAGGAGCGCTATCAACACCCAGTACAGCCAATGTATAATACAGTAAAATCCAGTGCTGCCAAAGGCACCAATGGAACAGCTCCATGCAGAAGACCCTGTGCCTTAACTCCTCTGTGTCCCAATGAGCTGTAGATGATTGAATAAATTACTGGTATACATCTGGTGGGTGTGTGGATGTGTTTGCGTGGGCTTGATGGTTGGTGTGGGCCCCTGGCTGGATTATCCATTGGTCCCAGGAGGGCACTTGGGGTCACTAGGGTTTTCTTATTACCCGATTCCTTCTGTTGTGCTGGAACTTCCCTGTTCCTCTCGTTCCTGATGGGAGTTCTGCTGCTTTTGGGGGCTTATATACATGACCAGCTAGGAACTGAACTTAGCAAGTGCCACACTAATACAGTCTGACTCAGGATCCATCTCCCTCAAAAGTAAGACATGCGTTGTAAAAACACTAGGTTTGTGGTGCTCTCTGAACTTGTGTCCCCTTCACATCTCTGATGGGGATGGGAGCAAGCGAGTTGCTGCATTGGTATAGAGCAGCCTTTTGGAGACTGAAGATTGGGTGCTAGAACTACAGCAAAACCCCCAGAGGCTCTAGCTAACCCTGTCTGGGGACAGTGACCATGGTTTAGTGCCTACTAACTCCAATTTCGTGATCAAAATCTTGCCTGAAACAATGGAGATTTCTTTCCCTTTCAAGCAGAAGGGGAAGGGAATGTTGCTGTGAACAAGGGCCCTTTTAAAGGCCTGATAAACAGCTTGTGGAGTTCTCTGTGCTGGTTTAAAAATCCCCTAGAAGGGTTTTGCTCAGCAGGGAACCCCTGGAGGACTTGGCTTCCTCCCTGGTAACTTCCCTAGAGATTTTGTTCAAGGGTTTTCCCTGCAACAGCAGTCTGGAGTCTGCTGGTCTCACCCTGTGAGGGTCACTAGTCTGCCTCTTCCTCTTCTGTTTGGCCTGGGCAGCCTGACTTCAGTATGGTTTTGCATGAAGCCAAAGGACAGTGAGGCCATGCCCCTCACTCTTGTGCTCAGTAGCTACTGATGCCTCTTTTCTCCAAGAACATGTCCACTCCCCTTGTGAATCTGGCTGAACTCTCAACTTCCATCGCATCTAGTGGCAACGAGTCCCACCCTTTATTCTGTTACACCTAGTTCTTAGAAACAATAATACATCCCTATCAACTTTCTCTTCACAATTTTAGTATTCTGTAAACACATCCTGTCGCCCTCCCAAGCATCTCTGCTAAGCTGTGCATCTTCTACACAGGCAGACATTTCCAAGTTCCAGCCTTAATCTGGTTTCTCTGACCCTTTCTGCGGAGATCCCCCCGCAACTTCCCTCCTTCGCCTGAAGTGGGGAACTCACTGGTGGCTATGGCACAGCAGGGTGCTCAGACTCCTGGGTTGCATCCCTTGCTCTGTTGCACGCATCTGCACACTTGGCCAGCTGTTTATTATTCCTGTGCCCCAACTTTTCACTATGAGGTGGGGGTGATTGAAGAAAATGGACAGAGTTGGCCCCCTTAGCCTGCAGCCCAGGAGGCAACAAGGTCAATTTGAACCTCACAGACTAACCAAAGCAGAGATCAAGCACAAGGTTTTGTGAGCTGAGGCTTGTTTCCTCAGATGATTCATGACCCAGGGTTTTCCTGTGTGAGGCTGAATTCATTCCTGCCTGCATGGGGCTCTGAGCTGGCTAGCAGGGAGGGTGAAAGACAGGGGAGCCAGGCTGAACCTACCGGACTTGGGACCTGTTGTTGCTCCCTGTGTGAGCTGGAGCTTTGGGTGTGTCCGGGCATAGAGCTGCCTGTGTGCTGGGGTGCCTCCTCCCCTGAGATGGCAGGAGGCCTGCTCTTATCAAAGCTGGAAGGTGATTGCCAAGGATATGGTGTGTAGAGCTGCTATAGGCTGCAGGCAGCGAGGGTTACTCAATACCTTGGTTCTCTGTCTGAACCCTGGCGTTCTCTGTTCCTTCCCCTCCTGTCTCCAGCCATCTGTCTGTACCAGGGTGAAGGAAAGTAGAACTGCTGATGGGACCACCAGGGGGTGGAGATTGCTTCCCAGAGGCTGGAAGATGGCAGGATTAAACCGGGAAGATGAACTGTTTTGCCCTCTTCTTCACACACCTTCCTCACACCCGAGTGTCCCATTGAGTGCTTGGACTTGGCCTTGACTACAAAGCCATCTCCTGGGTTTATTCCCACCACCTTCTCAGTCCTTTTGTCTCTTCTCAAGGGTTTTGGTACAAAACCCTTCTCCTGGGCTCTGACCGTCCCTGTCCTCAGGAGGCTCTGATAGAGAATGAATCACTTTGCACCTGTCTTACCTCCAGTCACAGGTGGGATTTTGGGTTAGGGGCTCCTTTGATTTGACCCAGGGTGGCAATTCTCTGCTCCTAGCTGAGACTGCCTCGCTGTAGGCATGTGAAGCGCACAACCTGTGAGGTCTGGACCAGGGCCCTGGCACGATGCCTGCTACAACCAGCATCCAAGGCCATGTGGTACTCCATGCATGAGATCCTACTTACCTGGCAGGGGAAACGCTATGTATCTGGGACCATGAAGGCAGTTTTCCTTAGCCTGGGGGACAACTGTTTTTCTGGTGTGGTTTAGTACCTGCCAAGGTGTTGGGGTTTAAAGCCCATTTTATGGAAATGGGAGGCTCCTCCCTAGCTTGCTCCTGTGGCCATATGGCTGAGGACAGGCAAAACTTGGGGGCATCTGAACCCCAAGCCTCCTGGCTTGGCCCTGCATGTAGGATGCCTGCCAAAAGACGCTGGAAATATCTGAAGCCCCTGGTGGATGTCTGCCAGTTGTAGGGCCATTTATGCTTCTGGACTGACTCCTGGATTTGGACCTGATTTGGCTTGGAACACGAACAATTTCTTTTAAAATAAAAAAAGCGTGACAGCCTAAATCACTGCAAGAGCATAAGGCGCAGGCGCTATTAAGTAAAGCTAGGAGGTGGAGGGGAAGGCAAGAGACAATCCCTCAACATCATGAGAGCAGGGAGATAAAAATGAAAGGTCGACCTGTTGCTTTGCTTCCTGGTTCCTGAGCATTTAAAAGGGCCATTGCTCAGCTCAAGCAGAGCCTGTTGGGCTGGTGCGCAGAGGCAGGCAGGTTCCTGTGGCCCCCACCATGGGAGGGAGGAAGAGGGCAGCATTGTAGCCAGCCACGCCAGGACAGCATTCAGCGTGAGTCTGGAGCAGGGCTTGGACACAGCTTACTCCTGGCCTGCAGGCTGTCTGCCAGCTTCTCTCCACCAGCGGGAGTGGGAGTGAGAATTTTTCCACCTAGAGAAGAGCAGAGCATCTCGTGAACTCGCCTGATCCCAGGAGCTGGCGCTCTCACAGAGCCTACCAGCTATGACTGGATGCGGGAGTCTGATCACAAGAGCTGCAGGCCTGGGGCCATCCCTGCAGCTGCCTGGCAATCTGGAGTGGTGGCTTTGCGGGAGATGGGCTGGAGCTAGAAGAGACAGGAGGGGAGCAAGGCTTAAGTTTTGAGGAGGGGGGTTCTGGCAGCCACCTGGGGCTCCAGGGGTTTGACGTGAGGGCCTGTGCAGAGTGCTGGTGCACAGACAGAGGCCAAGATAGGAGGTGGTGCCCTTCTCACCTCCCACCGTTTGCTCCACGCTGAAGCTGGACTCAGGACTAGGCAGACAGACCTGTAGGTTTAGGTTTAGATGGGATCTCAGGAAAAACTTCACTGCTAGAACAGTGAGGCAGTGGAACAGGGAAGATGCGATCTCCCCATCATTGGGGTGTTGAAGAGGAGGTTGGACAGGGATGATCTAGGCTCTGCTATGGGTATTTCCCAGACTTGTGGGCTTTGCTGGTTGCTAGATGAGGCCAGGAGAGACCCCCCCCCCACTACATCAGGGATTTTTAGGCCTCTAGTTCATAACTATGTTTACGAGCATTTCCAAGCTGAATCACTGCCTGCTCCCTCGCCCTCGTCTTCGTCCACCCCATCTCGTAGGTGTGCCAGGCGCGGCGGCTACGGGTGCTCTCCCCATCCTTGCCTTGGGCACAGCTGGCATCATTTGCAAACATAAGCAGGATTCATCCCTATTAGTGCATATGTGTTGACAGTAAATACAGCAGCTGCCAACACCCACTTTTCTGTATCCTCGGGTTTCTGTCTCTCACTTGTGTCTTTCTCCTCGCTGAACAATGAGATCTTGCTCCTTCTCCTGATGGAACAGATTTTCTCTGAGCTAAATGCTGTGCGGTTGGGTCCCGGTGGCCCTGGAGGTCCCTGTTCTTCTGAGAGGAGAATGGGCCTCTGTCGTGGGCACATCCCCGGCTCCTCATTGATCGTGCATAAGATCAGGGCCTGGACAAGCTGAGTAGGCCCTAGCGAATGGCTCCCATGCTACAGCAGAACTGTGGGAAGTTGTCTTGTGTGCTGCATGGTCCCCCCACACAAGTTTGCTCCGAAGACCTATGGAGCATGGCTTGCATCTCATGCAGCTGGGAAGCTTTTGGGGACAGGGGGCGCCCACGTGCTGCGTGTGTGCAGTGCCGAGTGCCACGGGGCCCAGCCGGCAGCACCGGCAAGCTATGGGCTATGAGGTCACCCATCGAGCTGTGACAGCAATGACCCGCTGCCCTGCTGGGATGATGTCATCTCAGGTTGTGAACTGGGGGTCTGGGATCTTTGGGCACCATCCACATGGCATGACGTGGCGTGACGCGGCATGACGACACAACAAAAGGCGGTGATGTCACACCACAGCGTGGAAGGCTTGGCATGACCTCGTGAGGCCAGGATGACCTTACAGGACTGCAACTTCCTGGTGGGGTCGTCATAATAACAGGAGGCCATATAGCTTCTGTGATGTCCAGGGATCCTGGTTTTCTCTGATTAAAAAAAAAAAATCCCCAGTTTTCACTGAAAAGAAGTAGCCCCAAATCCACATTTGATCAATTAAAATGAAACGTCGCTAATACGTAGACAGACGAGGCTCTTTGGGTAAATCTGATTTCTTTTATTAGTCCAAATGAACAAATGGAAAAATGTTTCTCAGCAAGCTTTTGAGTTTGAAACCCCTTGGCCAGGCTGACAAAGCACCTGCAGTTGGTGCATGCGCTTCCTGGGTGGACTATAAATGTATACGGAGTGCGCACATAGTGGCGTTTCATTTTAATCATGGAGAAATGTGGCTTTGGGGTCACTTTTTCCAATCTGAAAACTGGGGATGAGAAAACCAGGACCCCTCGTGATGTCACGAGGGCCTCACGGTGCAGTGACCTCACCGTTGCCATGGCGGTGGCAGCGACACCTCCCAGCAGCCCCAGCGGGGCGCCCCCATGGGGCAGTGGACTCCGCAGCGGGCGAGGAAACTACACTTCCCATGAGGCGTCGGGGCCGAGAAGCGACTCGCACTTCCCATGAGGCCGCGCGCCAGGCCCGTGACGCCTGCCGGACTCCATGTCCCGCGCTGCCTCGCGTGCTCGCTACGGCGGCCGGCGAGGGCCGTACCGGGGCGGAGGGGGGGAGCAGCCGGCTGGCCCGGCCGTGCGAGCGGCTCGCCAAGATGGCGGACGAGGAGGGCGACGGGCTGCAGCGCGCGGCACCGGGGCCGCAGCGCAACGGGGGGGGCGGCGGAGGCGCGGGGGGCCCGCGCGTGGTCCGTATCGTCAAGTCCGAGTCCGGCTACGGC
>NW_017728960.1:4952134-4964159 GCF_001723915.1 Gavialis gangeticus
CGACACCTCCCAGCAGCCCCAGCGGGGCGCCCCCATGGGGCAGTGGACTCCGCAGCGGGCGAGGAAACTACACTTCCCATGAGGCGTCGGGGCCGAGAAGCGACTCGCACTTCCCATGAGGCCGCGCGCCAGGCCCGTGACGCCTGCCGGACTCCATGTCCCGCGCTGCCTCGCGTGCTCGCTACGGCGGCCGGCGAGGGCCGTACCGGGGCGGAGGGGGGGAGCAGCCGGCTGGCCCGGCCGTGCGAGCGGCTCGCCAAGATGGCGGACGAGGAGGGCGACGGGCTGCAGCGCGCGGCACCGGGGCCGCAGCGCAACGGGGGGGGCGGCGGAGGCGCGGGGGGCCCGCGCGTGGTCCGTATCGTCAAGTCCGAGTCCGGCTACGGCTTCAACGTGCGCGGCCAAGTGAGCGAGGGCGGGCAGCTGCGGAGCATCAACGGCGAGCTGTACGCGCCGCTGCAGCATGTCAGCGCCGTGCTGGGCGGGGGGGCGGCCGACCGCGCCGGCGTGCGCAAGGGGGACCGCATCCTGGAGGTGTGAGTACGGGGCGCCCGGGGGAACAGCTCGCCCATGGGGTTAGGAGCTGGGGGGCGGGGCACCCGTGACACCCCCCTCAGGCATGCCCCCCACTGCAGGGAGCCCCCCTTAGCCCAGGGGGCTTAGGGGCGGAGGGGGGCAGGACACCCCTTGACAGGGGAGCCCCTTCCCCCACTGCAAAGAGGACCCCCCCAGCCCAAGGGGTTTAAGAGCTGGGGGTGGGGTGGGACACCCCTTGACAGGGGTTGGGAACCCACTCAGGCATGCCCCCCACTGCAAAGAGACCCCCTGGCTCAAGGGGTTTAGGAGCTTGGGGGGTGGGACACCCCTTGATAGGGGGTAGGGGTCTCCTCAGGCATGCCCCCCCTGCAAAGAGAGCCTCCCTTCAACCCAGGGGGTTTAGGAGCTGGAGGGGTGGGGAACTGCTTGACAAAGGGTAAGGGTCTCAGGTATGCACCCGAGTCAGGGCAGGGAGTAGGAGGGAGACGACCCCCCCAGCCAAGGGGATTTAGGAGCGGAGGGGGTGGGGTTCTGTGCTCCCTCAGTCACCCTGAAGTGTGTGGGGGAGGGACACCCCCATGATGGGAGGTGGGGGGATCCTCAGATGTGCCCCTCAGGGAAAGAGCCCCCCCAGTCCCACCCCAGAGAGACCCTGCCCGAGCCCAGGGGGCTTGGAGCAGAGGGGGGTGGGTTTCATATGCCTTCCCTCCCCCTTGGGTTGGGGTAGCCCACCCCCATCAGCTGGGGGGAAGTGGGGTCCCCTCAGGCCCCCCAGGCTGGGGGAGGTTAGGGGATGGACGTCTGCACCCCCAGCCCTGGGGAGGTGGGAGCTGAGGCTGCAGGGCTGCCCTTAAGGATGCCCCTGCATGGGGGGGGGTAGAGGCAGGGATCTCCTCAGCGCCTCTGTGCTGGGGGAGGCCAGGGCAAGCAAATCCCACCCTGCTTCAGAGAGATCCCCCACCCTGTAGTAGGTGGGAGTTGAGGGCTGGGGCTTCCTTTAGGGACCCCAGAGAATAAGAATGACCCCCTCAGACCCACCCCCCAGCCAGATGCCCCCTTGGAGGGCAGGGTTCAATTACCCTTATGGCCTGGAAGAAGGGGGTGCCGCAGCCAGAGGGCAGTCCTCAGAGCATCCACTGCCCCATAGGGAGAACTGAGGAGGTGGGGACCTCTTTCACAGAGATCCCAGGGAGAGCTGATGGGCAGGAGAGCCTGCAAGCACTGGCCCCAAGAGGGCTGAGCACTGAGATCCACTCCCCTGAGGGGGCATCCTGGGGCTGCGAGCATGGAGGGCCCCTCTCTGAGACATCCCCTGGGGGAGCTGGGCACGGTGCTATCTTGGATGGGTGTTTGGGGGGACATTTGCCTGGGAGAGAGCAGGTTGTACAGCAGGAGCTGCCTTGTTGGGAGAGGTGTGAGCACAGGGTGGCGGGGACCAGGCTGCAGGATGGAGGTGTGAAGTGGGCTTTGGGCATGGGGAGCAGGGGGAGACCCTCCTGGGGAGGGAATGTGATGTGTGGGAACGTTCATCTAGGAAAGTTTGTGCATCTGCTGGAGGGAGCAGCTAGGAAGTGGTAAATGAGAACATCCCCTTTCCCACTGGCAGCCCCCTGGAAAATCCCCCCCACAGAGTGATCAGGGTGCATAAAGGGGATGGGAGAGAGCTGGGCAGAGATGGGCTTCCTCAGGAGAGGAAAATCCCTCTTTGAGGACAGTGCAGGATACTCCCTCCCTGTGAATCTCCTGAATGGGATTAAAATACCTGCCCATGTCCCCTGAATGGCCCGAGTCCCAGTTTAACTTCCTTGATCTGTTGATTGTTGAATGTTCACTCTGACATGCCACAGTTCCTGGGTTTGGGTCTGCCACGATACACCCCAACTAGGGTGCAACTTGGAGAGGAATTTAAAATAAATACAGACCAGTATGTCTGCAGAATCTGTTAACTTGAATTGCTCCTTCATTTTGGAAACTTCCCGGCATTGGAAGTGCTTTGTTCCCCACTTCTGCAGATTCCCAGGTGTAGGACAACATGGTTCGGCTGGTTCTAGTTGATGGGAAATGTTTGGTGACCAGGGCGGTTGCAGCCTGGGCTGAGAGTCTTGTGCCTATACAGGGCTTTCGTTACGCAGATACTTTGTGCTCTGGCTTTCCTGTGCCGAGAATATGCTCGGTGGGTGAGTTCTGCAGCCAGAGGATGTTTGAGAACAGCACGTATCAACTGAAAGAAATATTTATATGTGTTCCTGGACTTGGAGTCTAAAATATTCCTCCTTGGGCTCCCTGCGAAAAGCACTAAAAGGGATTGAGTGTTCAAGATTACTGAAATCTGTTTCATGGATGTGGGTGAGAATTGGGGTTTTGCTCTTGGCTCCAATCCAGGTTGGGTTTGACCTCTGACTGCGAGCTGGTCACGTGGGGACAGATCCTCAGTGGAGCCAGGACTGTGGCTAGAGCAGGGGATGGAGTGGGGATGCTTGGGTTTTCCTCCCAGCTGTTGGAGATGGCATAGACTGGTGGGCATCTAAGAGGACTGGAACTTGGATGCCTTCTCCTGGGTCAGCCAGTGTTGGGCTGCATGTGATTTGGGGGTGAGTTGTTCTGCTTTTAATTTCCTTGTGTCTCTGTAGCACTTGGAAATGGGAAATGCAGGGCCCCAGCATGAGAGAGTAAATATTGCCTGTGCTTTGAGTTCATCAGTCAACCCACCCGCCCCAGAAGGTTGTTTGTTCCTGATTGCGTTTTGTCAGCATGCATCGGAGGCCCCCCGTCTCTTCGCACTCGGCCGGGAGCAGAGAGCGAATGCTCATTCTCACTGCATCTATTAAAATCCAAGCCCTGAAAGTAATTTTAGTATCGCTGCGAGTTGGAGTAGGAAACAATAAAACTGACTCCAGAAATAGCATCAATTTCCCTTCCTCTTCCTGCAGCACCAGGGGCTCAATGGGTGGGGTTCCCGAAGAGGCACAAGCAAATCTGTGCAAGGTCCTATCCAGCGCAGCAGCTGTTTGTGGGGCATGTTGGATCTAATAGTTTTAAGTATCTTGACTTTTAACTGCTTATTCTGATCTCGAGGAGTATGGTTAACTTGCTTATGGGACAGGCTGACGCTGCGGAGGTTGCAGTGGAGAAGGCAGACTGTTTCCAGGCTAACTCTTGGCACCCAGATCTACAGCCGTCTGGTGCCGACAGCCGGGTGCTCAGCAGCTCTGAAAATTCAGCTGTTTGATGAAGTGCCCGAATTCACGTGCGTGAGTTTGCTGGGACTTAGATGGCGTTTCCCACCTTCAGAAGCACTGAGCCTGATGTGGATGGAGCGACTGAGCCAGCGCAAAGCATGTGACAGTTGTCAGAGCCAGAGGCCTTGTGACAGGTCCCTTGAGTTCTTTTCTCACCTTTTCCACTTCCTTGCTGTCTGCTCCTGGACAGGCCATTGCATACGTTTATTTGAGCTTGTCCAACGTGGAAAATGGCTTTAAAACTTAGCGGGCATCAGTTAGCAGCAGGAGACTGAGCAAAGAGGGTAGTGGAGTTGCAGTGGTATTCTGTGCTCAGAGTCCAGTGAAGATGTATAGCAGGTTACAGTGACTGCCCTTACACGAAATTTTTGGTGGCAGGAACCGTCTCGGTGCTGTGATTTGTTCTGGTTCACCAGGGAGACTACGGACGTGCAAGTATTTCGCATAGCATTTCTCTCGAGTTGTGCCACTGAATGTTTGTTTGCCAGGATTGCTCACCTGGCAATCTTTAGGTGAGAAGCATGGTTCTCGGGTCTGGTTTCTGAACAAGCACAGGAAGCAAAATGAAATACAAAACTCTTCCTACAGTGTGCTCCAGCTGCAGCGCTCTGTTTGCAGCCTGCCCCTTGCATCTAGCACCTTAGCTTGGTGTCAGAGGCTGATGTTCCAGCATGCCTCTCTAATCTTAGCATGTGGTGTTTGTGGGTATTGAGGGCACCAAAGGCGGATGGCGAAAGCTCATTTAGTTCCTTGATTGTCATCTTGAATGACAGTTGTAACTAATCCGGCCCAAATCCCTCCCAGGTGTGTGAGCCGCTGCCAGACAAGCACCCACAGAGTGATCTAATAGATGCAGGAGGGATTAAGCTATGAATATGATGGTGCAGAAGGATGGCTTTGTGGGGAGGCACGGATCAGAGCCAGTTGTGGTGCTCAGCACAGCTACAGACTGCCAGTCTGTACCTGCTCCCATCCTCCCCAACGGTAGCCAGTGCCTGCCGCCCTGAAGAACTGTTCTGGGATAATGTGTGTAGCATAAACTTGCTCCAGATTCTTGAGGATTGGCTTATGTCCTCACACAGGCAGGTTAAGAGTTATTTATCTTAAATTCCCAGTCTGTAATATGGTGTTTATGTTCTGCTGAAGTGCTGTGTGGATTAATTTGCTGATATTTGAGACACTCTGATACTATAGTCCCAATTAGCATACTGAGTTCCTAGGAAAAGAGAATAATTTGGGTGTTCTGCTAATTGACTTCCTGACTCTTGTGTGTTGAGAACTGAAGTTGATTCCGCTCCCCCCTCTCCCCTCCCAGCTCCCCTGGGTTTGTCTAGACCTGTATGTGGTGCAAGCGCACCCTTCCCTCCACCTAGCTCCTCTGCTTTCGAAGGAGATCAAACTCTTATCTCCTTGCCCAAAAGGAGACTGCGGAGTGTAGTCAGGACCCAGAAAGCTGATTCCGCTTTGGAAAAGTACAGAAACTGTCTGTAAAAACAAGGAGGCAGCTGTGTGTGCTGCGTATTCACAGCATGGTGCTGCCTGCCGAGAGGGCAGCCTGCCAGAAAATCACCTTCTGAAGCAGGCGGTGGGCTGAGCTAGGCCGAAGTCTCGAACTGCGACTTTCTTAGCCCTGCTAGACTGAGGTTTGGTGCCTGATGATAGCTCAGGGGCCAGTGCTGTTACAGCTCGTCGGGCGCTTGCATTAACTTTCCCTGAAAACATCTTGTTTGTCTACTCACGATTTTGCAGATCAAAGTTTGGGAAACTTTTCCTTGTCTTCCTGCAGCTCTAGCTGATGAGAAACCATGAGCACTTGGTGCTGGCATGTCTGTACTACTTCTTTCCAGCACCATGCATTGATAGAAACGGGGAGTTTTGGTGTGTTATTGGGAGACTCTCACCATATTCTATTGTTCTGCTAATCCAGTATCTGCAGAAAGGTTCCTCGTGTGTGCTTCTCATCGCACAGAGCATTAAGTCCAACTGTTTTACTTCTGTTTGCCTGTCAAGATGCCAAAACTAAAATCCACCTCAACAGTAGTCAACTGTTGCTTTTCTTCTCCTCCTCTTCTTTCCCTGACACCCCCCCCCAACTGATTCTTATTTTTATGTTGCCAAGAGAGTTTGTAAGTAGTGTTTAAGGATCCACTTTCACTCTTCCATGCCTTGCCCCTGTCTAGGCAAGAATAGCCCAGGCTTTTATCCACCCACCTCAAAACGCTTGGCAAAGGCAGGCAGTGCCGTTATCCCCATGTGCAGATGGGGATGCTGACACACAGGGAGTTGAACCCATGTCTCCTGATTTTCACTCCCAGTGCTGTTTCTGGCCCATTCTCAGCCAGTTGAATGCATTGCAGCTGGTAGATCTGCTTTCACAATGGCATGAGGGGTTAGCACCAAAGTAGTTAAATTGAATCAACCCATTTCCATGGTGGGAGGGTGATAACAGCAATGGGCAGTCCAAGCACTGTTGTGTTACTGGCTTTCCATCAATGTGCCAGTTAGATAAATGTGTAAGCTTTCTTTTTTTTTTGTGTACTCTGTGTAACATTTCTGCAGTATATTTCCAGTAAAATCCATCTCTGTAGTAGCAGCTGAAGAAGTGAAGAACGACTTTGGTTTTTATTCCATCTACCTCCAGCATTTCCTTCAGCTTGAAATAATGAAAGTAGGTCGGGCAGTTTCCCTTTGCGTCTAGACAGTTGCTCTTTGGTTCTGACATTCAAGGCTGATGCTGTTGCATTTGGGTTTCTAACACCACGTGGGGAAAATGCTTAGTGGAAAAGTTAACCCACGTTGTGGGATTGAAGCCAAAGCCTGAACCAACAGGCCAACATCTCATTGAGATGTCCGGTAATCCCAGTGCTGTTCCAGTACTCGGGGTTACTGGAACGTCTCAGGCTGAAGTGGCAAGTGAGATGCTGGCGTGGTGTCTGCACGGCAGTTGGTATTTTTATGGCTTTTGTCACAGAAGTGTCTTTACAAGGTTTGTTGCTTTTTTATTTCTTTGCCTCGTAAGCAGTCATCTCCATTCAAACTTTGAGACTTGTAATTGAGCTTAAAGCCCTGATGAGAGACATGGTGCCATGCCCTCCAGAACAGACCGTCCCTTCAGCAGGGGGAAGAGAAGTTTTACCAAGAACTCAGTTCTCATTTTCACGCTCTGCCTCTCAGGCAGGGCCTAAAAGTTACCCCGTGCTCCGTAGGGCAATTATTTGCTTGGATAAACTGAAGTAATTAACTGCTCTTGATTTTTCCGGGATAGAACGGATATCAAGCTTTGCTGAAGTATCCAAAAATACTTTTCCCCTTTACATAAGACTCTTTGCATCCTTTTGCAATTCAGTGCTCATTTTTTAGCAACGTTTACTGTTTTCAGCCTTTTGAAACATTAATGCAAGCGTGTCATTTTCTTTGCTTGCATGTGCGCTTCAGGACGGATCTCTTTAGGGTTAATCAGAGTCTTTTTGCTCAAAATTGAGACAGAATAGCAACTGTGCTGCATGGTTGAGCTGAGCTGCAGTACACACACACATAGCTGCTGGGACTTCCTTAATATGGCACAAGAGGCTTGCATAAAATCCATTGCAAAATTACCCAGGCCCCATTATCTTGGTACAGAAGAGAAATCGGCGGTGGGTGAAGTCAGTGGTGTTGAGCTTGCTTATAGTGTAACTCTGCTTGCTGCAAGTTTATCCAGTTAGAAGACTTACAACTGGGACTTTTTTTTTTTTTTTTTACTGCTAAAAATCAAGATTAGGCTATATATAAATGATTTTCTTTTTCAAGTGCAAACTAGAGGTAGAGAAGTATGGATTTGGCCTCACAAAATGATACCCTGTGTATCCTGTTTGATGCTACTTGCCCTGAGCCATAAGGCTTCCTGTGACTCTCTTGGACAACTAACCTACTATCTACCAGGGTTGAATGTAGGCAGTTGCCTGATAGGAGAGTTACAAAGGAAGAACAGCTGAACTGCTGGAAGGGGTGTCCTTGCTTTCCTTAGCATAGTAAGGAAAGGAGGCAAGGAAGAAGGTCCGCTTACATTTTTTAACATGACTAGGATGGGAAGCATGGGCGGTGCTGCAGTTAGCTGAACTGAGACTCGGGGACCCGGGTTCAACTTCTGGTTCTGTCACAGATTTTCCCATCTCCGGTAAATTGCTTCATCTCTTGGTTACATTTATATCTCACAGATGAGGAACTTGCACTTTCTTGATCTCTGAAAGGCTGGGTTTGTCAGTGCAGTGATACAGCACCTGACATGTGTGGGGCTCCAGGCTCAGTATCTTTAGGTGCTGTGAAACTGCTTGTGGCACCACGCTACAGATGATGTGCACCAAACGTGTGGAAGCTGGTACAACCCACGGCCTTGTGCAGGGAGAGCGGAAGTGACAGTGTGCTCAGCCCTTCCTGGGCTCTGGAACAGCCTTTGTAGGAGAAAAGTCAGGAGTGGGGTGGCACGGATGATTGAGTTTTTGCTGCAGAGTGTGACGCAGAGCTGGTGTGGGCCTCCCTGCCCCGTGACCGTGTTGTTGAGGGATTGGTCTTCATTTCCAGAGGCCTCACCTGAGGATGGCTGCTGGTTCTGTCGCTGGGCGGCAAGACTGGCTTTCTCAGGCAGGTAGCAACCTGTTCCCATCGTTGGGGTGAAAGAATGCAGCGTGACTGGGCTCCCGACACTATTTTGGTGCAGTCTGCTCTCAGGGAGGAACTGGAGCCTGGGTTGGTGTGTTGTGTGCGAAGCAAGAGAGGCGAGTGACTGGTTCATGAATTGTAAGGGACTTGTTCGGGGGAATCCTCCCTGTTGTGCAGCACCAGAGTTGAGGCTGTTACCAGCCAAGTGTCCACAGCTGAATGAAGCAAAGGATCAGGAGATGCGGCTTGGCAGGGACGGACTACACGAACTCCGGATGCAAATCGAACAGACTTGCCAGTGTAGCTGTCAGTCAGGGCATGATCCCAGCCAGTGCTGCTGTAGTGGAGGACACCCTGGGTATAGAGATGGGTGTCATGTGTTTCATTGGGATGAGTTCGGCTTTACTGATGCAAAGCACAGCTTTACCAGGGTAGTTGTATCTGTGCTAGAAGTCTCCGTTATGTCACACCACTAACCCTGTGCTAGCAAAGTAATCCTCACCTAGACGTAGCTTTAGAGGAGACTTGAGTTTCTCCTGGGATGAGCAGGGTGGACACTTGTGGGATGAGGTGGGAGGGTGAGAAAGCAGCTCTCCATGCTACACTCCCTTCACCGACCTGTTGTGCTCCATGAGGGAAGTCAAAGTTTTTTCCTTCAGTTTCTCCCCCTGTAAAGTTACTTGTTCCTTGATATCGGACACTCTCCAAGAGATGGCTTGGCTTGAAATCCTCAGGGCTTTTGGAGGGGACAGCAGAGGTAAAAACTAAGAGCACCCTAAATCTTGGAAAATAACCCCTTTCAAGCAGTGATATTTTGCTTCATCAGAAAGCTTCCAAGAGCTTGACAGGGAAGCTGCTGACAGAAATGGCTCCTGCACTTGTGACCAGGGTGCTGGACAGTGCTTTTCTGTGGGTTCAAGCATGGCTCCATGCAAAGCCATTTGAACTATCCTTTGCAGGCTGCTTCCAGCAGGGCCAGCCAACCTAGGGCAGTGCCCTGCAGCACCTGCGAGGGGAAGCTGTAAAAATCACCAGGGCATTTCATCCACCTGGGTGTCCTCCAGCAGGGAACCCTGCAGACCAGGAACCTCTGCTCAGTTTCTCTGACCTAATTCTTCAGAAGCTTAATTCCCGGTGCTTGCCTTGAACTCATAGCTGTGTAAATCCCCGGGTGCCAGGGGCACCACAGCCATCTCTCAGTGTTGTGACTGTGCAGACATGCTGGAACTGCCAATGACATGTTGCAGCCTTTGTTTCCAAGCTGTTTGGTGCTTGGAGCCACTATGGATGCTAAATTTGACTGACCTTGTCCATAAGCCAGCAGGGAAGACATTTTCACTGCTGCTAGGAGGCCTACATGAGCACGGGCTGGTTAAGACTCTCCCCAGCTGGATTCAGTAACTCACTGCCATATGGTTCTTGGGCGGCTTGAAGGTGATACAGGAGTCCTAGTCCTTAGCACATGCTTCGCACTCCTGTAATTGTTACTGGTGTCTTCAAAGATCTGTGCAAACCTGAACCGTTCTGGGAGACAGGCCTGTGTCTTCATCTTACGCTCTGGAAACTGGACACCGGGGGGCAGGGAGCTGCTCAGGACCACAGCCTGAAATGATGGCAGAGGTTGGAAATGGAGCCCTGGCTTCCCCAGCCTCAGGCCTGCACTGTCTAGCCCCTGGTTGGAGCAGGACTGCAGTGTCTCTCCCTGGATGGGAGCGTGTGGGTGAACCTTCATAACCTTGGCTCCACCCCCTTGGTAGCAAGTCTCACAGCCCTTCTGGTTTGAGGGTTTCTCTGCAAGGCTTGGTCCAGCCCTGGGTTTTGCAATGAGCCAGCTCAGCCTGGATAGGGGCCAGTCTGGGACAGCTCCCGGATGAAGAGTTCTCCTCTGGGACAGGGCAGGGCTCCTGGAAGGACAAGAGAAACTTTGTGAACATGATCTAAATGAGGGCAGAAAATCCCTGAACACTTTGTGTCCAGTTATCTTCAGAAACGGCATGTTCAGGCTCTTCAGAACCAACCAATGCCATTGTGAGCAAATGTTGCGCTTGCTGACCATCATCTCTGTGTGCTGGAGGCTTCGGATTTGTCTGTCGTTTCCTCTTTTATTCCCTTTCTGCTTCAGTTCATAGTGGATGAGTTGCTAATGGTGGCTTTTATTGCAGAGGGGCTAGTCCTTTGGCCCCTGATACCGTGGCACTGCCTGTTCTCTTACTGCTGGGGGCTAGCACCATTGTAGTGTTGGAGTCTCGTCTTGGCCCCTGCAGGTAGATGTTCTTTGTGACGGGGGAGATCTGGAGTCATGGGTTGTGTTTTTTGGAGGATGGAATGAGTCGCTATAGGAGGGATTGCAGGGTTTAATTTTCAGGTCTGGGATGCACTGCGAAGTTGCAAATGGGATTGGAATACGTGCAGCAAACTTTGCCTGGCGGCAACCATTACAAGATCAGCCTTGGAGTGGGCACGGAGAGCCAGAAATCAAAGGTGACTTGATTTTGTGCTCTTCACCGTCTCGGATGAAGAGTTCTCTTCTGGGACAGGGTGGCGCTGCTGGAAGGACAAGAGGAACTTTGTGAACACGATGCAGACTTGGGTGGAAAAACCCTCTCAATCCCCTGGCAGGAAGGAGAGCATGACAGTGGCATATGAAAGCTCTTCCAGGCACTGGATCATGTCAGGTTAGGAACAAACTAAATGCCCCCTGTCTTTGCTGCCCTGGTGGAATGGATCTGGTGGGTTTCATTGTGGTTCCTGATGAGCAAGTATCCCTGTCACCGCAGCCCCCATGACTGACAGTCGTTAGCAGTCTCGGCAGGAAGCCCAGGATCAAACGGGCTGGCACAGAGATCCCCAGCCTGTGGCTTACAGGCAGCGTGTTGCTGGTGACTGCAGGACTCCGCTTTCAGTGGAAATGTTTCTTCATGCCGAGAGGAGAGTGAGTCTCATGTTCCCGATGCGTTCCTTGCTCAGCATTGCTGCTCACAAACCAGCAGATGCTGGGGATGTTGGGCTATGGTGTCTAACCCTCTCTTCAGGTCAGGACTGAAGTGCGCAGGTGAGAAATGGCAGGTCCCGTGCTGCATGGTGCTGTACCTAATACAGCAAAGCAGAGGGCTCTGGTCTCCAGGCTGGCTGCTGCCAAACAGTGCTAAATTCACTCGGGTGCTGTTATTCTCCCCTGAAGCAAATGCTTTGGGCTGCCTCAACCCCAGGTTAATTCTGGATGAATGGAAATGCTTTCCCATGGACTATAAACTCGGAGCACGTGAGCACCAGTCAAGCAGAACGAATGCGAAAGCGGCTTCAGAATGTGGCACTAAATTTCAGTGACTGGCAGCTTCGTTAAGCTTGTAATTGCGGCTGCACCAGCTCTTTGAAAATGCAGCTTTAAAGGTAACCAATGTGCTGCAGCCCTGTGGCAGGAAACGACTGTGCCAAAGGCTTGAAGGGTGAGCTGTCTTGCGTACTTCCAGCCTCTGTTACTAGAATACGAGTGCCACTGCATGCATCATATAGTTGTCCCCCCAGCCATCCCCAGGAGACAGGGAGGGGCTTTTCTCTCCGCTCCACACCTGCTGAGATGGGAAAGCTTGCCCTCAATCCCTGCACAGCCT
>NW_017728960.1:4969159-4975610 GCF_001723915.1 Gavialis gangeticus
GTACTTCCAGCCTCTGTTACTAGAATACGAGTGCCACTGCATGCATCATATAGTTGTCCCCCCAGCCATCCCCAGGAGACAGGGAGGGGCTTTTCTCTCCGCTCCACACCTGCTGAGATGGGAAAGCTTGCCCTCAATCCCTGCACAGCCTTGGGCAGAGGAGGAAATCGCACTCGAGTCCTGGATCCAGGCTGGTTTCCCAACCATTGGCATGTGCAGGATACAAATCTTTTTGCAGCACACAAAATTCTGCTGAGGTTTTGCTCATCCCTCCTACTGGGGAAGGACCCAAAGGTGGTGTGTGAGTACTCAGCTTTCCTTCTTCAAGGTGACATATCTTTGTGGAGCGCTGAGCAGAGCTTTACCAGCTGGTATTATGCCCTGGATAAGAGAGTGACTTTTGAACCCACAGGGGACAAGGTTTGAGCCAGATTTCAGTGAGGCGCCAGCTCTAAGCACGCTTGTTAGCACCAGCCTCCGATTTGGTTCAAAGCCTCGAATCTGTCACTTTGATTTGTAAGCTGAGATCAGATCTTTCCAGGGGGATCCTTTATAAGTAAAAGTTCAATAAAAAAGGAATCGATATGATGTGCTAAGAGCTGTCCTTTCCGGTTCTGATTTGAGAGCTCAGGAGACATTGCAAACAGAAAGCTAAATACCCTGTTTAGATTCAAGGCAGCCTCTGCAAAGTGCGTGACCAGTGCTGGGTTTTTAACGCCAGGGCACCAGGAATCCATTCTCGTGCTTGATGTGGGAGTGACTGGGTTGCCTGAGGATGTATTTAGGAAGGAATTCTCTTCCGCTGCTGAGGAATTGCCTGCAGCTTTCCTTTTGTGTTGTTCTGAAGCATCAAGTGGTGCCTACAGCCAGAGGCCTGGATGGAGCAGTTCTTACATGCCAGGAAAATGAATGGGGGTCTGATTTCCTCGC
This sequence comes from Gavialis gangeticus, assembly GCF_001723915.1. Classification (NCBI taxonomy): domain Eukaryota; kingdom Metazoa; phylum Chordata; order Crocodylia; family Gavialidae; genus Gavialis; species Gavialis gangeticus. The sequence goes on from NW_017728960.1 coordinate 4,970,090, forward strand.
TCCCTTGACCTGAATAGTTACCAGGGATCTGGAGATCAGATTCTTACTGTCTCCCCCATCCTGGAGCTGTCTCATTCCATGCTTGTGCACGTCTGTGAGAAGGTTGCGCGCTTTCAGAGGGAAAGATGAAGAAGGACTGATCCCCTGAGATCTCAGCCTTGGTTAGTGTGTCCAAGATGATTAGCAGGGAGGACCCGCTGTTCCTGTTCATGCCGTGGGATGTTTCAGATGCCAGACCCTGACAGGGTCTCTATTCCAAGCTTATGGAGTCTTGCTACTAAATTTAGTCCTTATCAGGGAGGAAAACGATGTGGTTTTTTTTTTTGGTTTTTTTTTTCCCCCCTCCCATCCCAGAACTGGAAGAGAAAACACTATAGCTCTGTTGGGCTGGATTTCACTTTGCTTTCAAGCAAGTGCCTTTTAAATTGCTAATCAGCTGTGGCCGACACCGTTATCACTTGGGCATAGTCATGGCTAGTTGTCTGCGGGCAGTTAATGGGAGAGTGGTAGTAGCTAGTGTTCTGAGAGTTGGGATAGTCCCCAGTTTGAAGCTTGATTACATGGATTTTCCTTCCTCTAGCACCTCACTCTAGGTCAGCTGAAAGATACGGGTCTAGATACAGAGATACCTGGGGGACGTTCCCTGGTGTGCGCTCTGCAGAGGGGAATCAACTCGCACGTTCATGCCAAAATGAGCAATGGTTTCAAGATGCAGCAAGGGAAGCTGAGGTTAGATACTAGAAAAATCTTTCTAATGAGGAGGGAAGTAAAGCACTGGAACAGGCTACCCAGAGGCATGGTGGACTCTCCACTGTAGGGGATTTTTGAGACACAGCTAGACAAAGCCTTGGCTGAGATGTAGTTGGGGCTGGTCCTGCTTTGAGGAGGGGGTTGGACTAGATCCTGAGGTCCCTTCCAACCCTAATTTCCTATGCTGATAATGGCTCTGTCTCATCTAGGGAATTGTTTGGGTGCCACATAGGTTCAGGAGATGTTCTTTCCCCCGTCAGAGGTAGGGGGCATTAGCCATTGAGCGTGTTCTTTCTTCATTCAGGCCTTCTTTGTTTCTTTCCCATGAATGAAAGCACCTCATTTTACCAGGGAGTCTGCTGGGAGCATGAAAAAGTTGTTTCCCATTCATAAAAACTTTCTTTGAAAATTTAAAAAGGAGCGTGTTTGGGTTAAAGAAGCCTTTGCTATATTGTTCTTCTACCAATTTCCAACACCTCCCATAAAAGCAAATGGGGTTTTTTGTTACCATCAATGAGTCCTGTGGCTTTTCGTATTTTGTTCAGGGTGGGGGGTGAAACTAGCCTGGTCAGTGTTGTTCTGCTTTGTTCTCTGCTGTCCACACGTGATGGGCTGACGCTTGGGTTCTCAGGGCTGCCAGGACAGGCTTAGATTGCAAACCCTTTTTTTTTGTTAAGATAAAAGCAAAACCATTTCCACTCCCCAGGGGGGTTCTTTATCCTCCTTTTACTTTTGTGTGAAGCCTATATTTGAGATATAACTAGATATTGGGTCATTTGCAGGCGGTTGTAAACCACTGAAAGGAGAATGGCTATAAAACTGCCTGGCACAACAGAGTTCTGTGCTAGCAGCCTTGTAAAGGGAGCAGATAGTGAGCGATTTTGACCTAATAGTGGCTGGTTTGGGGCCCCCTAGACAGGTCTGCCTTGCTTATGGTCTTTTCTTGTTTTTCCCTTTCTAGGAATGGCGTGAATGTAGAAGGGGCAACACACAAGCAGGTGGTAGACCTGATCCGGGCAGGGGAGAAGGAACTAATCCTGACAGTACTGTCTGTGCCTCCACATGAGGCGGATAACCTCGACCCCAGCGATGACTCCCTGGGACAGTCTTTCTATGACTACACTGAGAAGCAGGCGGTGCCCATCTCCATCCCCACCTACAAGCACGTGGAGCAGAACGGTGAAAAGTTTGTGGTGCGTATCGGCTGTGCTGCATCTCTCAGAATCTGCAGTCAGGTGGTTTTGCTGCCAGTCAGATCCCAAGCTAGGTTAGAGGGGCCTGGTTTGTGACCTGACCCCTGGCCTTGCAGTCTCCTGCAGCTGACTGTCAGGTCAAGGCATGAAGGACTGTGGCCCATATGATGGGAACAGCAGGTGCGGCAGTAGAGGAAACTCCCCCATGGAGTTGCTCACTCAGCAGCAAGTTATCTGCATCCCTCCAGTTCTTACCTGTGAGCAGCTCTGAGCAGTGAGTTCCTCATGGCAACCGTGGCCTGTCAGTGGCAGCTGCTACACCGTGCGTGCTGTACCTCTGCATCCTTGTTGATAACAGGTGCCTAGGACTTATGTGAGCTGTCAGAGATATCTGATCACTTAAGAGTATTCTCCCATGCCCCTCCAGTCAAGGATGCTTTCTGTGCAGCTGGGTGAAACTTGTGGCCTGAGTCATTTTCACTCATTAGTCTCGCCTGGCAGCCCAGTCCTGCCTTGGTGCTGAGAGTTGAGGGGGTAAAGGATTCACAAAGATATCGGCTTCTCACAGGCTGAGCACATACAATCTTGGTGTACTGTGGTGAGAGTTGTGCGTGCTCATAGCATTTCTGAGAACAAGGCTGTGAGCATGTCACTTTTCCCATGTGTTCCCAAGTCGGATCAGTTGTAAAATTCCAGGCTCCTCCAGGCTGCATCGTACCTCCTTGCTCCTGTATGCACTTGAGGAGGCTGGGACTTGGTTTTTCCGAGAATGTGGTCTCTCTGGTGACTCCTGAAGCAGAGGCTTTTTTGGCAGCTGCCTCTAAAGAAAGTCCAGAGAAGGGCAACAAGGGTGATGGGTAGCGTGGAGGGGCTTCAGTATGAGGAGAGACCATGGAGGCCAGGCCAGTTCAGTTTGAAAAAGAGACACTTGAGGGGGGACAGGGGAAGGGCTTACAAAATACTAAATGGCAAAGAGAAAGTCAACAGGGATTTAGTATTGGCGATCTCTCTTCATACAAAAACGAGAGGTCACAACACGAAACTGTCAGGCAGTAATTTTAAAACTAGTGCAAGGAAGTTCTTTTTCACCAGCGTATAATTAAAGTTTGGGACTCGTTGCCACCAAATGTGGTGGAAGCTGGGAGTTTAGCCAGATTCACCAAGGAATTTGACATTCTTGGAAGAAAGGGGCCTTGGTAGCTATTGAGCCATGGGAGTGAAGGGCACAGACTCTGAATCAGAACTTCCTAGATCTTAAATGCTGGAGGCTGCAGGGGAGAAGGGAACAGTGAGGAAAACCCACAGTCAGACTCGGGTCACTCTCCCTTTCAGCATCGCTCTTTGCCATGGTGTGATACAGGAAATTGGGCAAGATGGATCTACAGTTTGACTCGGGCAATGGCAGCTCTTATGTTCTTATGCAGCCTGGCTCTGGCGTATCTTCAGTGGTGACACTTCGGGGGTGCACCCCCTGACAGGCTCTGCTCCCTGCTTAAGGGACTGGTTGCTGACTGGTCGCTTGGGGGTTGTGTGCCCCCTCCGCCCAACTAAGGTGGCACTAGTCATCCATGCTTATCTCATATGTCTTGCTGCAGCTTAGGGTGAAACCTGCTGTTTTGCATCTTTCCAGTCCTATTCGCCTCCTAGCAGAGATGCAGAGGTGGTGGGGGGAACCCCACTGAAGTATGGATGATAGGGACCCACTCACACTTTTCTTTTTACATACACAAAATAAGTGTGATTGTTCCAGGTCACCGAGCAAATTCCAACAGTGTCTTGGTCACAGTTTAACGTTGCTAATCGTTGGGTTCTTGGGTTGAATCAGTCGGGAAGCCCATTACTCCCAATTCCCTGCTGTGATTATATGGAGCTTCCCTCTGCAGCCAGGCTACCTATGCTTCAATCTGATTTGTCTTGGTGGTATTTACTGAGGTTAAAACAGCAAAGTGCTGTTGCCTGGGAAAGGAGATTGAGGTGACTTACTCCAGGTTGGTGGAGCAGGGAGAGCTTGGGTACAGGGGGTGGGGAATCTCTTAAAGGGCACTAGTAGTCAGGGCAGTGCTGTGGAAAAGCAGCCCCCACCCCCTCATCAGTCAGCCCTCTTTGTCTGTCGAGTCTTGTCTTTAGGCATGGCTAATGCCCTTATGCTCCCACCTTACTAACTTTGGCTGCATCAGTCCTTGCCCTCAGCTGCCTTAACTTCTCCAGCTCTGGGGCCCTCTCATCTTTTATTAGTGCACCTCAATTCTTTCTTGCTGCAGTCCTGGAGCTCCCCCACAGGCTTTATCCATACACCCCCTCCCCTACAAGTTCAAATTACCCTGGCCAGGGCCTCTGGGTCTTCTGTGAACTGTGCTGATGATCTTCAGTCTTGGCCTGCAACATCACCTATTCCCATCCCAGGCTTTTGAATGGACCACCTCCAGATTGCTGCTGAATTACAACAGTTACTCTGGTGCTTCCATGATGAGCTGAGACTAAACCCATTCCTGCTTCTCAGCTGCAGCTTTAACAGTGCTAAGAACAACAGTTTGGAGCTTGGGCAGTCTGTGTCTGGCACTCTTGCTTGCATTTGTTGGAATGTGAAACGAGGGATGTCTAATGGGTAGCATAATGACTGGGAAGCAGCAGGGAGAAGGATCTGAAAAAGCAAGTTAACAGCAAGAACTGCATCCCCTTAGTCTCCCAAGTTCCCACAGAGTTTTGGGCATGTTTGTGACATAATGTATCCAGGCTTCACCTAGGCCATTTTGTTTGGCTGCTGTGGTTGTGTTCCCTGAATTCCTCCTGTTGTAAACTTAGTGTGTGCCCTCTTCTCCATCCCTCCAGCACTGTCAGCCTTTGCAGGGGTTTGCATCTTTGAGTACCCAACCCTTTAGATCTGAACTGCCAGAGAAGAATCAATGATTAATCTTAAAGCAAAAGCGAGGGAATTCCAGCTGGCTTTGGGTTTCAGTAAGTACCTGTTAGAGACAGAAGCCTACCACAAGTGTGATATTCTTCCCCTCTCAAATAGCCACTTATTATCAAGAGTTCAGTATGTAAAAACACAAGTGCCCTACTGGGTCAGACCAATGGTCTGTCTAGCTTGCTATCCTGTCTCTGGCAGTGGCAGAGGTGGATGCTTTAGAGAAGTGGAAGCCAGCATTTGTGACAGACGTTCCACATATTAGCCCTGCACCCTTTCCAAGTGCCACTCTGATCCTCCTTGACTTTTGCTCTCATTGGTGTCGAGATGCCAGAAGAAACAGCTCTCACTGTTCTGTTTTATAGGGAGGGTCAGCTGTGGCTCTGGTCTGGTGGTAGTGATCATCGCCTGCTGGAATTCACCATCCAGCGCAAGGTGGCAAAGACATGTAGTAAGGCAGCGGCCCTGGATTTTAGGAGGGCAAATTTTAACGAGCTAAGGAGGATAGTTGGGGGAGCGCTGAGGTCCCGGAGGGGAGGTGAGACAGGTGTCCAAGGAGAGTGGTTGCTCCTCAAGGAGATGATCCTCCAAGCTCAAAGGAAGGCAATCCCAACGAGGATCAAAGGGAGCAGAAGGGTGCATAAGCCCCCATGGCTCACCAAAAGCATCC
>NW_017728960.1:4976803-4992632 GCF_001723915.1 Gavialis gangeticus
TTTAGGTTAGACATCAGAAGGCGCTATTTCACGGTCAGGGCGGCTAGGGTCTGGAACCAACTTCCAAGGGAGGTGGTGCAGGCTCCTACCCTGGGGGTTTTTAAGAAGAGGTTAGATGAACACCTTGCTGGGGTCGTTTGACCCCAGTACTCTTTCCTGCCATGGCAGGGGGTCGGACTAGATGATCTGAGGTCCCTTCCGACCCTAGAAACTATGAAACTATACAGGGGTTCTTCTGCAGGGGAAGGAGGATTTTCAAGGCTGGGTTAGGCCAGTTTGGGATTGACTTGCTGGACTGAAAGGTGAGCATTCACCAGTGCAGCCCTCTCCTGCGCAGCCTGGCCACAGCTTGGAGATCAAGGAACTGACACCTGCTGAAGTAGCTCCTGGTTTGTCACTTCTTCCCTTGCAGCATACAGAAAGGAAATGTTTTCCCATAGAGAATGTGATCCAGAGTTACTGTTCCAGAAGCAGGTGGGGGTTGTGTGTGATCCATTCAGGGCATTGTAAATGCTCACAGTCCCACAATTACCTGGGAGCACCCTCTGCTCTTTCTGTCCAGATGAGACTAAGCTCAATGCCTGCTCGAAGGACAAGGGCCAAGAGTAACAAACATGACTTCCAGTTTAAAAAATAATCTTGCAGCAGCTGGAGGTGCCTGCCGGGGGGCTGGGAATCCATCTGGAATGAAATGCAACCTTGTGTTGCGCCTGCCTGGTTCTTTCCTGCTCCTGACTGGACCCAAGGTAGCAGTTGCTGCTGTGTTCACTTTGTGTTTCCCTGCCTCTGCCAGAGTCCTCCAACATCACGTTATGCCCTGCCAGAAGCACTGAATACATGCTCCAATTTTTTTTTTTAAAGGAAGGGTTTTACTTTGAAAAAGCACCCCCTTTTTGGAGGTGATTGCTCAGGTATCTAGTGCTGAGGCCTGATTGGGATTGTCAGTGCCCCCCTATTCTAGCTGCTGACCTTGGAAGCAAATTAGGCTTAGTGTTAGCATCCCAAGAGCTGTGGAAGGTTCCCTGTGTGTAGTCCCCCTGCCTTTGAAGTCCTTTGCTTCTGTCACCCACCAGCCCTTCCAGTACTGGAAGTGCAAACGAAGTCTAACCCCAGACAGATGGCAGAAGTTGTATAAATTTCTCTTGCTCAGCAGCAAAGCAGCTGCTCCTTTAAAGAAAAGATGTGCTGGAGAGAGGCAATGCCCATGTTTGGTGCTGTTTTATTACCAGAGACACATGAGCAGTATGTAGATCTTTGCCAAGCTGATAAGAGTTTCAGTAAGTAGCAAGGGGGGGACTGAAAGTGATTGACTTCAAGATTGGGGTATTGGCTGACTGATTGCTGAACAGGGAAGACCTTATCTGCTGTGCTCTGCATGCTTGAAGTTACCCTGAGTAACACCCCACCCCCACCTCATTGTCTCCCTGCCCTGGCAGTTGTGTGAGCTGCAAGTGGCTCTCACCAGGCAAGTCCTTGATTTATAACCTCTCTCTGTGCCATGGAGGAATGTTTAGGCTGGTTTATTCAAAGTCCTGTGCATTCTGGAGCTCAGCTTTGCAGGTAGGCCTTGGCTTTCCTTGGTCTGATGCTGAATCCTGTAGCAAACTGGAGGTTTGCCCCTAGCTTCATGTGTGTTCAGTGCATGTGGCATGTTTATGGGCAATTGGTTGCTTTGATGGTAAATTCACACTGCCTTCAAACTTCCCTTGAACCCTCCTGCTCCCACCCTTTGCTGTCCTAAGAACATAAGTGGAGCCATACTGGGTCAGACCAATGGTCCAGTACCCTGTCTCTGACAGTGGCAGGAGTGGATGCTTTCGAGGAAAAGCATTGAACCAGGTTACAGCAAGAGTACCATCTCCTCTGGCATCTACCCTCATTGTTTCAGAGTGCCACCCCTAACTGTTCTGTTTATAAGCTGTTAATAGATCTATCATCCATGAATTGATCTGGTCCCTTTCTGAACCTGGCTACATTGTCTGCCTCTCCAACCTCCTGTGACGATGAGTTCCACGAGTTGACTACTCACTGCTTAAGAAAAGTCCTTTCTCTTGTTAGTATTAAACCTGTCTCCTCATTTCAGCAGGTGCCCCCTAGTTCTAGTGTGCTGGCACTCAGTGAATAACAGTTCCTTATTCACTTTGTCCACACCCTTCATGATTTTGTAGGCCTCTAGCAAATCCCTCCTGCCTTGCCAAACTGGAGAATCCAAGCCTTTATCAAAGTGGGCAGGGTGGATGGTGTAGCGTCTTGGGATGTTTGGCTGAAGAGGGATGCATTTCCTCTTTGCTGTGTAGCTGACTAGTACAATGACAAGGAAGTTTGGTGCCCAGGGCAAAGCCCAAAGCAGCAGCCTGCCCTCACCCTCTGCACAGATCCAGGGGGCACACGCCTCTCCCTGTGCTTGCCCACGACTATGTCTCGTGTCCTGTCCCGGCTGGGCAGCGCTTGTTGGCGTCCCTTCACTTTGGCACCCAGGGTGGTTGCCCCGCTTGCCCCCCACTTGCTATGACTGGCTGAGGCTGCTGGAAGGTTTTCTGAAACCAGCTGTCTCACAGTCCCACTCTGGGCTCTGATGTGTTGAATAATGATGCAGTGGGTAGCAAGTTAACAACCTCCATTGCTGGCCCCTTTTAAATTCATTGGCAAGCTTTGCACAAGCAAGGTGGCTGAAGCAGTTGAGATCTAAGTGCGTTTGGAGCTGGCTGCAGGCTCAGTATGCCTGTGGTTCTTTGTGGGGATTGGATTTTATTGCACTCACCGGACTTCCCTCTCCTGTCCCCGCTAGGTGTACAACGTTTACATGGCAGGCAGACAGCTGTGCTCCAAGCGGTATCGAGAGTTCGCCATCCTGCATCAGAACCTGAAGCGGGAGTTTGCTAACTTTACCTTCCCGCGCCTGCCAGGGAAATGGCCTTTCTCGTTATCAGAGCAGCAGCTGGATGCTAGGCGACGGGGGCTGGAGGAGTACCTGGAGAAAGGTAAGGGGCTGGTGGACTCTGGGCCCAGTGCTGCATTGAAACCACTGGCTTTCAAGCATGTGGGAGCTCCTTCCTGAGGGTCATTGCAAGCACAGCCTCCCCGGCTGGTGCTAAAACATGCACTAGCATTCACCTGCAAGAAAGAGAGAAGGGGGTGGGGCCTCATTTGAAGCTGGGCTGGATTTTTATGACTCAAAAGCCGCAGGAAAAAAGCAAACTTGCCTTGACTTAATGAGGTGTGGATTATTGGCTTGCAGAGCACTTAGAATAACAAAATGTATAATTAGTTTTTAATGCATGAAGGGCCTTTATTTATTGCATTGTATTAGTTGCCAGTGAGCACAAAGATGCTATCTAGAGAGACCTAGGAGGTAAGAGGCTCGGTAATACAGGGAGGACAGCACTTCACCTTCCTAAGGAAGAAAGAGCTTTGCAGTTCCTGGGCCTGGTTTCCTCTGTACTTCCCTCTCAGCAGGGCTTTTTGTGGTTTAACTCTGGGGTCAGCTGCGCTTGGGGTTGTTTCTGGTGCTTGGGAGTGGGGCCTGAATCCCGTTGCTTCTCTGAATGGAGTCTTCAATGAAAAATTCTGCTATGTGCATGCTGCTGAGGAGGACTGGGAAGGAGCTTCCCCACCCCTGTCAGGGGGCTTTACTGGAAGCAGTTGGGTGGTGGTGTTGGATGAAATGGCCTGGGTTGTGCTTGGAGACGTGTGCAAAAAGAATCTGCCTAGAATGGGCATGGCTGTTGCAAGCTCTGCTCTCCCCACACATAGCTTGTGTCAGCACAGCCTCCCATCACCCTCCTGGTCCCCCACCTTCCTGGCGACACTTGAAAGAATGAGGTAAGTTAGTTCTGCCCTAATGAGGGGATCGTTTTGGCCAAGGCTCTTGGCTGGACTTGACCCAGATCTGCAAACGGCACCAGTCTCTGCAAAATGCATGTTTGGTGCATTTTCTTATGGTCAGAAGTATTTTGTCCCATTCCGCTAAATGCTGGATGGCTCTTGCATTGGCTTTCTGCCCAAAATACTGGTTTCACGTGGTAAGAATACCCAGGGAGCAGCTTCCCTAGCCCTCCACACACTTTTTGCTGCCTCTCGTAAGGAGTATACCAGGAAATCTAATGCAACATAATAGGCACATTGCAAACACCTTTATAGGCTTGTTACACTCAAGCCTCCAACCAGTGGCAGAATTATTACCCGTCCCCAACACCTTGACTTCTATCCAAACTAGCCCCTTTTGTGAAAGACACCCTAGCCTGTTTCCAAGGGTGGCTTGCTAATGTTATTTTCTCTGTGTCCTGCAGTATGTTCAATACGAGTTATCGGCGAGAGCGACATCATGCAGGAGTTCTTGTCGGAGTCGGATGAGGTAGGTAAGCAGTAGCTACGCCAAAGTGCTAATCCAGTGCTGCTTTTCCTAGGGGTTCTTGTTATAACACTGCCTCCAAGCTGTCAGTCTCCATGAAGGAAGCAAACACTTAGTGTGACCATAGGAGCCAGATCATTGGTTGCTTAACCTGCTGTATTTTCTTGCACACAGCACTCCCCAATATATGATACACAGCTTATTTTGGAAAGGCAGAATGAAGGAAAAAACATCTTTGTAGCAAGTTACTCTATAGCAGCGGTGAGGGAGTCCACCCTGCCCTCTCTTCTGCTCCCTGTGGGTAACTTTAACTTGTCCCCTAAGGGACAAAAACCACTGTTACTGTATCTCCTTGCTTACAATGCACACTACGATTTTAAGAAGCTGGTTTTCTGGGCGGGGGAAGTATGTTATATGCAAGAAAATACAGTAAGCTGCCCAATTCAGTAGAAAGTTTATGACCAAAGAATGAACTTGCATCAGAGACTTTAGAATAGCCTCATCCTCATTTGGCTATTGGAGAGACCATATCTCCATCGCTGACATCCTTGACAGCCTCCTCATCAGTCTTCTGAGTTCAGATCTCCACAAACATGCTCAATCGTGGGCCTTGCCTTTTGGACACCAGCTTCCTGGCAAGTTGTAAAGCTCAGCGTTTGTTGCAGGAAGTTAGTACAAACATTTCAGATTGTTGGCTTCAGCGTTGCCTGTGACTGTGCAAGTGGCTTTGTGTTTGTGAGCTTTTGGTGTTTTGCAGCATGCTCTGCTCTTTGGTGGTTACAGTAATAGGTCCTATATAAACATGACTGTTTTCTCTCAGCATGGTTTCCTTCTGACTGCAAGACAGCAATTGCAGACAGCTGTTTGCCCACTGCCTGTTGCTTTCCCTTTCCAGACTCCTCATAGTGTGCATCTAGAAGCTTTCCTTTATCCCTGATAAATGAGCTGGTGGAGGTGAATGAAAAGTCCTACCCGCTCGTGACCCGATGTGGTTCCATCTACTTCCTATCCCGCAACAGCTGACTTGCTGCCTTCCTTTTTTCCGAGTTCTTGTTTCTGTTGCTGCCTGAAATCAGTTCAGGCTGCAAAGGGGGTTGGTTTTGAACTGGTTCCTACCCAGGAAAATCACAAAGAAAAAGTGACTCCTCTTAACTCAGCAAAATCCTGAGGGTTTCTCAAAGCCGCGCTCAAAGTGTTTGACTGTTCAGTTCTGCGGCTTTAAGCAGGGGAGATGGGTCAGATTAGAAATGCCTTCAAGGTCCAAATTTCCTCTTGCTTACACCTCTGCTGCCCTACTTAAAATAATATGTCATGGTTGGAGTGGGAAAATGGGTGGTGGGGGGGACCTGTCACTTAGGTAAGAGTTTGCTTTGCAGAGTCCTTTGAGTGGTGAAGGTGCCAGCCTGGCTTTTTGAGTGATCTCTGTTAATTCCTTTATTCCTTCACTGACTTCTGTACGTGCCCTTGAGTAATTTCATATCTCTGTGCCTTAATTTTTGTGCAACAGGAATACTGGTACTGCCCTCCTGCACAGCGGGTGGGTGTATAAGCACCTTGCTGCCTATTGGGTGCTGATGTTGTTATAGAAAAGTTGGGCTGACAGGGCCCTCTGGAGGTTATCTAGTTTAGCCCCCAGATTTGAAGCAGGATCAGCCCTATCCAAACCATCCCAGACAAGTCTTTGTCTAACCTATTCCTAAAACTACACAATCAACCCTACTGTGCAAGGCATCACACCCTAACCTGCCAGAGGTAAGGCAGGGGACAACAGCATTCAGTGTCCTGTTGTTGTGGGGGTGTAAAATGCCCCTAAGAGATCCAAGGCAGAGACTGCCCCGTACTACAAAAGGAGGCAAAACCCTGCACAGTCTTTACGCCTGACCTTGGGGTAAAATCCTCTCCTGTCCCCCAGTGTAGTGCAAGACCCTCTAACCAAAAACTTCCAGGTTTGAGTTTAGGCAGGAGCAATGACACACCCCCATTAAAATCCCCAGCTTTGGCTGCAGCCAACACCCAGTGCTTCTGAAGATGGCAAAACTCCCTCTATGACACCTGTAGCAAAAGAAAGGGGAAAAAAACTCATTCCTGGCCCCATGTGCCAACCAGCAAATGATAGCAATGTGTCCCAGATAAGGCTGAGCTGAGTGGCTGTGAGGCCTATATGAAGTCTCTGATGTGGAACAGCTATTAGAAAAACGCACCTTCCTGCAAATTCTGCACACTTGGTTTGAAGCAGTGGAGTGTACATGTGTAGAACCATTTCCAGGGTACAATATCTCTCTAAGGTCGCTTCTTCTTAGGACTGTCCGCCTGACTCAAGCAGGCAGTAGTGAATTCAGGAATGGGGCAAGGTGGGTATGGCCTCAGCCCCCTTTGGCTGTTCCCTGTTTGCATAAGGTGCTCTGAGCTCACTGCATGGTCAGTACGGGATCCAGCTTGAGCTGCCATGAGCAGTGAGTTTTTCAAATGATCCAGGCAGGCTCTGGCCAGAGCTACCATTTTCCCATGGCCCTGGAACCCAGGGGATGAATGCGTCTGCTCTTCATCCTCCCCCTCCCAACTGAATTCAGTGGCAGGGGAGAGGATGGGACAAGTTTACCCTGCTGGGTGCTGGAATCATGTGAAAGTGATGGCTCCAGCCAGACCCCACACTAAGAGCTCACATGTGCAACACAGCCATAGAGGGGTGTAGCCACGTGCCCCTTGAATCTGCCCCAGGTCCCATTCACAGCTGTGAGATCCCAGCTGACTGCCTCCTTGCTATGCTGACCTGAATGGTTTTTTTTTTTCTTCCTCTCACCAGAATTACAATGGCGTATCAGACGTGGAGCTCCGAGTAGCACTACCAGACATCACCACAGTGACAGTTAGGGTCAAAAAGAACAGCACTACAGACCAGGTGTATCAGGTAAGGCACTGAGGTGTGAGCCCTGTCAATCCTCTCCCCTACTCCAGGCACATCATGGAGAGGTGGGCATTCTCTCCCTGTTCATTGAGGTGGGTGGGGACCTCTCCGCAGTAACACAGCGACCAACCTCACATCTTGCTGAAACGGCACTTTCCTTGGCAGCCTTTGCTGCAAGGGCAGAGTCATCTCTGAATTAATTTCCACTGATACGATCTTCAAGCTGGAGGATGGTTTCTCTAAACACCAGACAGTTTCTAGCTGAGGGCTGCAGTGTCTGCAGGGAAGGGACTGTGCAGACAATGAGCACTTTCAGACCCCCTGTAGCAGCTGTGCTGTGGCTGTCTGGCAGGGCAGAGGCTTTAGTCTTGGTCCCAGTTGCAAACAATTAGCATTATTTAGCTGCCTGGTGGTCGCACTGGTAGGTTTAAGGCCTGGTTCATGGAGCTGTTAACCCCCCTGCCCAGTCCCATCAAAGCTATTTAAACCTCTTGGGCCACTGGGATCTCAGTGGGCTTACTGGCTGAGCAGGTTGACTGGGTTGCAGTCATAGTATCGTAGAGAAATAGGGTTGGAAGGGATCTCCAGAGGTCATCTAGTCCAGTGCTTCTCAAGGTGGTGGTCCGTGGACCGGTGCCAGTCCGCGAGCAACCAGTTGCCGGTCCACAGCGAGTTGCCAGGAAAGGAAGAAATATTTTCAGACTCATAACATTGATATGTCATAGCGCCACAGTTCATACGTTCCAACACTCCAGGTGATGTCACATCGTGCGAGGTGAGGAAAGAGAAACAGCTGGTCACGCATTTGTGTAGTGTTGTTACATGCAGTTGCTGCCACTGGCTGAACCGGGCACCAGTCCCTGGCCTGCTGGAAAAAAAATTGCTGGTCCACCACATCAGATAGTTTGAGAAGCACTGATCTAGTCCACCGTCCTGCCTGAGGCAGGATCAACCCTGTCCAAACCATCCTGTACAATCCATAATCTAAAATCTACATAAGCTTACCATCACCCTGACATAACACAGACATCACACCCAAACCTGCCACAGGGAAAGCAGGGGAACCACAGTGCCAACATCCTCCTTCTATGAAATGTTATCAATATAAGCTCAAGGGGTCTCAGGTAGAGAAGGCCATGCCCCCTGCTACAGAGGAAGGCAACTTCCCCTGCCCCCTCAGTCCATACCAATCTAATTATGGGGGAAATTTTCTTCCTGACTTCAAATCTGGTGTCAGTCTGACGCTGAGCGGCGGGGCAAGATATTCTAGGTAGGACCCTCCAGCTTTGGTCCCTGCAGGTGTATTGGCACAGCACAGTGAAAGTCCCCAGCCTGGGCTGTAGCCAACACCCAATGCTTCTGAGAAAGGCAAGAGTTCAGTTCTGAAGTGGGGAGTGGACATAATTGATAGCAGCCAGCACGTAACTGAGAATGCAAGCACGTAGAATGAGTGGGGAGCTTCAGAAGGAAACATTCACAAGCAGATTATTGCAGCAAGGGGGACAGGGAAGGGGTTTTCATGAGAGCAGCACCTCAGGCAGTCTAGATCTGCACAGGTAACACTTACTTACGGATCAGGCTCTTAATGCAGTTGGGGGACAGCCTATTGAATTGCATGGCTCCTCCACTGAGGTTCCACTTCACTGCCGCCCTGTCAGCATACTAGGCTGAAGTGCTGTTGGTAAAGCTCCTTGGGGAGGAGTGCACGTGCCTCGTATTAGGAACTGAAGCTTGATGCATCAGGAGAAAAAATGACCTAATTGTTTGCAGCAGCAGTCTTTAAAATCTGGGGCAGTTTAGAGTCAGGGAAGAGCAGAAGCTGGTTGCATATGGAACAGGACCCTGCAGGAATAGCATTCAGCTTTTTCATGGTGACTCATCCATGGGATCAGAGACTGGCCCCAGCTGAATGAACGCTGGCTCTGATGTTGCTGACTGGGTTTCTGGGTTGCTTGCATTTTAGGCCGTGGCTGCGAAGGTTGGAATGGACAGTATCACGGCCAACTACTTTGCCTTGTTCGAAGTGATCAATCACTCCTTTGGTAAGTCTCTTAATCCCCTTGCTGCTGACAGCCAACTAGGGAAATTGTGCAGTGGCCGCACCTGCTGGCACTCTTACTGAGATCTTAAAGGCTCGCTCAGGATGTGAAGCCCCCTAGAGAAACTAGCCAAGCACAGGAAGCTGCTAATGAGGAGTCCTTCAAGTCTGATTGGGGTTTTTGCTTCTGGTAATGCTCAGCTTTGCTTTTCTTCTTAAGCCATTCAAGAAGATGGGCTTGTGAAAAGCTAAGGCATGCCCTTAGACTGAAGGATTCCCATGTGCAGGGCACTGGAATACAGCTACCTCTGCAGTGGAGCAGCAGCAAACTGCATCTCATGTAGTCGGCAACATCACAAAGCTTCCCTCAAGGGCACTGTGGCAGACTTGCACTCCCATAGAAAGTATCACGGGATCTGTAATGATTGTTCATGACTGCCAGACCCTGACCGCCTCCTTAGAAGCTGAGTGGATGTCTTGGTTGACCTCAGTTGAAGGCTGAGATCCCTGATGGTTTCTGGTTTTAGACGATGGTACTGTGCCTGCCAGACAGCGTACACTGTGCGCCACAGGCAAGCCCTCAGATCAGAGGCAGAAGCCTCTGTTTTACACCCAGGGTCACAGCACATTTATGGAAGCAGAAGGAAGTCAGTCAGTCACTTTAAGTTCAGCGAGCAAGTAAATGCACTAGCTTTTCTCTGAGCCCAGCAGTTGTCCTGGTCCTCAGCCATGTGCCACGACTGGTGGGCTGACTTTTGTCCTAGTGGCTCTCGCTATGCTGCTGATTGGGCAATGTGGACAAATACCATATATTCTCAAGTGCAGTACACCCCAGAATACAATACACAGCTTGTTTTTGAAAGGCAGAATCAAGAAGCAAAAGAATCTTTCCTTGTAGTAAGTAACTTGAGTAGCTACAGAGAGGGGACTTAGTCTGCTCCTTGCTCCACTTCCTGTACACAGAGTTACTTTTACTTTTAATCAGCAGAAGGTAAAGCAGCAGAAACTGTTGCTACTGTATTTACTCACTTATAAGTGCACTACAGTTTCAAGCAGTAGTTTTTTGGGGAGGGGGAGAAGGCGCAGATGGTATGCGAGACAATATGGCATCTTGCAGCTGGTTTCTGCTTGCTTTTGCATTCAGAGGGGTTTGCAGTCAGGCTTTGACTCTGTGTAGTTGGAGTTAAGTTGTTCATCTCTCTAGTATAGTTTCCTCATTGAATATGGCCATGGAGTTGATTGTTGCTTTCCCAGAGGTGCTGGGTGTCAAGATGACAAGACGGGGTTGATGGGCATCACCGAGCCCATGGTTGTAATTATCTGCGTGTGCTTTGGGACAGGGCTGAAGGGTGCAGGCACAGCTGTGTAGCAAGCTCAGATCTGGAGTAGCTGGCACCTGGGAGGTCAGGCTTGCGATGCTCTGGCAGAGTTTCCTGCAGGAAACTCACCTTACTGGAGCCTGCTATTAATTCCTCATTTCTGTGGGTGCCACGCTCCTCAAACTGCAGCAGAGAGGAAAGCACTATCGCTAACCTTTGGCTGGCGCACTGACAGCGCTCTCCCTGAATAACCCCTTCCTATTTGTATGCAGCCTGTTCAATTTCCCTGAAAGCTGCTGAGCTCCACGTGTGATGAACCAATGCTGCTACCTGAATGTGGGGCAGGAAGGTTACTGGAGCGGGTCAGGCTCACTCATGCTGTTTTTTCTCCCTCGTTGTTTAGCAAGGCAGTTTTCTGATGCAGCCAACTCACTGCAGGTGCTTTAGTGGGTGCCCTGCAGAGCTGAGCTTGGACAGCCTGAAGGCAGCTCCTTTGACTTTGCTGACCACTGCAACAGGCTTTGTTCTGGTCCTGATGGCAACCTGCCAGGGCAGCGTGTGAGAGACTCCTTTTCACTGGGGAGCATTTTAGAGCTGCCCTCAAGAGTGTGTATTAAAGTGTTTGTGTGCTGCTTGAAAAGGCTTAGACAATGGGCCATAACAGTCATAGTGTTTTAGCTTCCGCTGTGTCCATCCCCATAGGTCAAAATGTTGTCCTCTCAAGTTTGAATGCTCAAAGATGCAGGATAAGTAGGGAGGCAGCGCTCTCTATGCTTAGTGACAAGTGAAATCAAGTCCCATCTGATGGAGACGGTCTTACTCTGCTGAGTTTAGATGGTTTCAGCTGAAGCCTGGCCTAATGGAGCTGCTTTTCTCTTGACATTCAACAGCTGGGAGCAGCCTTCCCCAGACAGCTGGCCAGGCGTCTGGGTGGGTTCTGGTTTCAAGCACATTCCTCTTGCCCATTGTAGGTTGATGTGAATGTACTGATAGCAAACCTGGTCTAGTCCTAATGTGCCGGAGGCAGGTGGTGGAAAAAGTTGGGTGTAGGGAGGAAGGATCTTGAAAACAGGCAGGGCTGTGTCCTGCCCTGGCTTTTCAGCCTAAGTTCAGGCCATGTCCGTTCGTTGGCAATGTGTAATCATTTGTATTGTGGAAAAGCCTGGGAGCCCCAGCCCTGGGTAGGCGCTTATTGTGCGAGGCGCTGTACATCTGGAGCAAAGAGCTCACTCCTCTCCCTGTCTGCCCTGCAGTGCGTAAGTTGGCGCCCAACGAATTTCCTCACAAACTCTACGTGCAGAACTATACTTCGGCGGTGCCGGGGACATGCCTGACTATCCGGAAATGGCTGTTCACCACCGAAGAGGAGGTCCTCTTGAACGACAATGACCTCGCGGTCACCTACTTCTTCCATCAGGTGGGCTTCAGCAGCAGGGAAGGGAATTTTATTTATCTTTCTAAGCTAGGCCTGTCTGATGTAACTAGCATCAGCTCTTGTAGCAACTCCAAGCACTTCAGTCCAAGGTAGTGGATAACCTCGACCACCCCGCCTCCCCGCTCAGTTTTGAAGGGGAGGCTAGCTTCTCTGTAGATCAGTAGTGCTCAGCATTTGGTCCTGTGGGCCAGATAAGTGGGGCAAAGTCAGTCCACGGGCCAAATTGACCAGCATATCAGGATCAGGCTATGGGGCTGGCACTGTCTTGTCCCCATGCCGATTTGCCAGGAATTGACCCTGAGGTCTGGTATCATTCCCTCCCACTCATTCATGCCAGGATTAGACCCTGGGGGCCTGATGTTCCCCCCCCCCCACCCATGTGTGCTGGGATTGGGTCCCCAGGGGCCCAGCACCCTCCCCTCCCTCTGGGATTTCTCTGTAGGTGCCTGGCATTGCCCCCTCTTACTCCAGGATTGGGAATCCCAGAGTCACACTCTTGTGCGTTCGCTAGTAGACACCAGGCCTCGAGGTGCTCAGAGTCTGGAGCTGAGCCCATCGCTACTACCAAATGAAGTGAAAGGGTAAACTATCACCACCCTTATCTTCCCAGCCAGGTTCTGAGCGATTAGGTAGTTTGAAGCATCGCAGCCACTAGAAAGGGTTGTTGTGGAACAGAGACCGGTGGGGATGAGAAAAGGCACTTGGTCTAGCTGTACGTGCCAGGGCCCTGCAGAGCCAAGTCTTCTGTTGTGCCAGTGTGAGATCTGCCCTTCTCCAGGAATGAAACAGGAGAAAACCCAGCCCCCCCATATGACCCACTCTGCTCCATCGGAGCAATGTCCACAGCCACCCTGGAGGCTCATTCAGCGTAGGGGCTGCAGTGGAATGAGCTTCCCCTTGGCCATTTACCAGGCAGAGCATGGCCTAAACCTGTGGTGCCCAACCTTGTTGCCCTGCATACTGGATGGGCAATGTCCAGTCCAGCTGAGGAGAGGGTGGCTGGGCTTGCTAATTTAGCAACGAGAGAGAGGGTGGCAATGTTAATTGCCGCCAGTTCCCTGCTGCCACATTTCCAGATCTGTGGAGAGCCCTGTGGGCCGGATTCCTTGGCTCTGCAGGCTGGATTTGGCCCATGGCCTGGGAGGTGAGCACCTCTGATCTAGAGGTTAATTTAGGGGGCCAGGAACTGCGTTCCACTTTCCATTCCAGCCTTGGCTCGGAGCACGTGTTGTGGCCAGGACAAGATCTGGGAGCCGGCACTCCTGGATTGCATGGCTTGGCTCTGTTGCTGGGCCAGATAGATGAGGGGCAAACTGAGGACTGGGACTCCTGGGTTCTGCTCTTACCGACCCACTGTTACATTTTAGCACATTGTTTCATCCACCCAGCTGAGTTCAAATCAGTGCTGTGGATCTAATAGTTCTCCTCTGTGCAGAGGTGCTGTGGCCTTACAGGGTGTTTGCAAAATACTACTTATTGCACCAGCAAAGAGCCCATCATTAGCTCCTGAAGGCTGAACTCTCCTGTTTGATCTCTCCTTCTGTTTAGGCTGTAGATGATGTAAAGAAAGGCTACATCAAAGCTGAGGAGAAGTCCTACCAGCTGCAGAAGCTGTGTGAGCAGAGGAAGATGGTCATGGTAGGTGTGTTTCTCTCATTACTTGTAAGTGTCTCTGCTTCCTTTCGCAAACAAATCGTAGCCCAGCTTATGCCATCTAGTATGTTTGTCCCAGTAAATTAATGACTCCAGCCACAGACGTTGAAAAGAGTGCAGCCAGACTGCCAGGCATAGTATACGTTGTGAAAGTCAAGTAAAACTATGTGCATTGGCAGTAGCCGATTCAACAGAGAGCAACTTGAGATTTACAAATACAGGTTCAACATATTCACATATCTCACACCATCATGGTCTACAGTAGAGCTAGAACTGTGCCCCCTCCATATGTGGCATCAGGAGTTCTGGAGAGGTGTTGGTTTAGCATGGGTGGGATTGGCAGGGTGCCTGAGCACTGTGCCAGCATGTGTGTAAAGACTCGCACAGCACCTTCCTGGACACCTGCTCCATTTGGAGAATTCCTCTTCCTAAAGGTGAGGATGCAAGGCTAGGTGTGGTTCTGCATGAGTGTGTGTGAGACCTGTGGGATACAAGACACTTTTGTGGTGTCCCTTCCCATCCCTATCTACGTCACTTGTTAAGGCCTTTAATGGTCTTGTCTGTCCATCTGGTCTTCTACTCCCACAACAGTCCGTACTGGATGTCTCACAGGAAGGTATTAATCCCCTTTTCTAGAGCACTCTGCACTGCTGGCACTTCTGTTGTCTTCCCAACCTTACTGATACATTCAAGCTAAGTTTTAGTAAGAAACTGGTTTGCTCTCATGAATAGGACTTCACAGACGTCAGTAGCTGAGCTCCAGTCACTGGAGACGCAGGAGGCCGGAAATACGGCTTGGAGCTCAGAAAATCCATTGGGTGTGGAAATGGAGTGACATAGTGGATTGCCCTGGAGTGCCAGCTGGAATTCTCCTTCTCAGCTCCTCACGTGCTCTCTAATAGCAGCCCAGCTGGCCTGGTGTGAACCCTTTGTGGGTTGCTGCATTAGGAACTTGCAGTGGACTTTAAGCAGGTCACCTGACATGCTGCAGTTCATGAAGTCGAGACCTTTCACTTGGATAACCACCTCGTGATCTATTGGCTTATCCTGGAGAACATTAAAGCAGATGGGGGTGGGGGGGATTCACCTTATGAGCTGCTGTGACCTCTCCAGACGTGTTGGAGCCCCCATGTTCTTAAGTATTGCTTTCTTCACTAGCCTGTTTGAAGCACAGGACTCTCTTTTTGTTCCCGGCTCTGGCCATGAAGCCACTTAAAGCTTTTTCTTAGTTTACTAAGTGCTGTTTACTCACGCACTCACTTTCTTTCCCTGAAAATCAGTCCTCCAAAATTTGAGGGTTGTCAAGTGGGGAAGCTGATTTTTCTCCACTGGAATAGAAGCATGGAGACACTATGGCACGATGGCTGCTGATCTTCTGTTTTCTGTACATAGCATATGACTGCCCTCCTGCAGCTGTTTTGGCTATGCCAGGATGGTTGTATCAGTTCCCCACATGAAGTTAGCAGTCTCTACTCTGCCACTCATCAGCTGTTCAACTGCCTCTAGTTGAGCTTTCACCGGTATACAGATGTCACGAAAAGATTTCCCCCCCTAACTGTGCAAGACAGGTTTGTGCTGATGTGGGTTTCTCCTTTGCTGTCATTGCAAAGTGCGTTGAAGTTCAACATTTTCATGCTAACCTCTTACTGTTCCCTGAACTTTCTTCCTGAAATTCCTGTTGGCAGCTGCTGTTTTTATATCTAGTTTGCCTCCCTTTCTTATTCCTGCTTCTTTCTCATGGCTTTGTCTCATTGGAGTTCCCAGCACTGGTGACAAGCTGCATTTTCAAGAAAAAGTCACCCAGATGAGAGCATTGTCTCTTGCTGTACAGTCTTTAAGATGCCAGAACTCGTACCTTGGAGCCTAAAACTGTTTGACACCCATATTGATTTAATTCCCCACTTCTACTCAAAAACCCAGGCTTAGGCTCTGGCCCTGCTATAAATTTTTCCCTCCTTCCTGAGGCCTCAAGTCCCTGGCTGCTGTCTTGGGTTTGCTCCAACTCCTCATCAGACTTGCATGCACTGTTTTTAAACTGTCTGCCTTGACGTTGCTGACAGATGACGTAGCCAGGTAGAAGTTGGCATAGGATTTAGGAAAAACTAGTGTTTTTCTGAGTGCTCAGTGA
>NW_017728960.1:4992691-4992945 GCF_001723915.1 Gavialis gangeticus
GGGCCCCCCCCCCCCCCCGCCTTTAGGTACATCAAGTGAGGTTGGTTTTAATGAGATCTGAACTTGGGCTGACTCTACCATCAACATAACAAACCCCAGCACGTCCCTGCAGGATTTGGGGATTCTGAGGTGTATCGTGGTAGTTCGTGAGTCTGGCTGAGCTGGGTTTTAATGAATCACTCGAAGTCAGTGCTCACCATAGGCTGAGTTTGAAGGCACCTTGGCCTATACAGTGGACTAACAGGCACACCTCT
>NW_017728960.1:4992960-5000709 GCF_001723915.1 Gavialis gangeticus
TCCCCCCCCCCGCCCCCCCATAGCTTATTGAATCAGGACCTTTTGCAAGTGACCTCTTAGGAGTGGAGGTGTCTGCTCTTTGGATATCATAGAATCATACAAAAGTAAGACTGGAAGGGACCTCCAGAGGTCATTTAGTCTAGTCCACCCCCCTTGCCAGGGGTGGATCATCCCTATCCAGATCATCCCACACAAATCCATTGGTGAATTAGCAAAACTACAGACAACCCTGACACAACCACAAGGCATTAGACCCTGATCTGCCATGGGTAAAGCAGGGGGACAACAGTGCCAATGTCCTGTTGCTGCGAGGGGTGCTAAGATGTACTCAAGAGCTCCAGGGCAGAGGCCATGCCCCCTGCTATAGAGGAAGCAGGGGGCATGCTTCCTTTGTAGCCCCTCTCCCCCACCCTCCCCTGCAGTCCATACTAATCTGACCATGGGGTAAAATAACTTCCTCATCCCAAACATGATGTCAGTCTGACCCTGAGTGAAGGGCCAAGACCCTCTAGCCAGAAACCTCCAGGTTTGAGTCCCAGCAGGAGCACTGACACCCCAGTGTGGGCTGCAACCAACATCCAATGCTTCTAAGGAAGGCAAACCCCCAGCCTGACGCATGTAGCAACTGGAAGAGAAAATAAATTCCTTCCTGGCCCCATGTGGCTACCAGCAAAGCCTAGAAGCCTGGGAAATCCCCATAGTAGATCACAGGCACAGCTACTTGTAGATCATCCCTGATGAATGCTTGTCCGGTCTCTTGAACATTTCCAATGATGGAAAGTCCACGTCTTCCCTATCAGAGAGGGGCCAGGCCATTGGACAGCGAGACTTAGCAGCAGGTAGAGATGATTGGAAGGGTTGAGGGGCAGGGGATTTGTTTTCCATCTGGTTTCAATAAGTGAACATGTGACTCTTCACCTTCTCTCCAGTATTTAAACATGTTGCGGACGTGCGAAGGCTACAACGAGATCATCTTCCCCCATTGCTCCTGCGACTCACGACGGAAGGGGCACGTGATCACAGCCATCAGCATCAAGCACTTTAAACTCCACGCCTGCACAGAGGAAGGCCAGCTAGAGGTAAAGGGCCCAGCCAGGCTCTGCCCTCTCCCCTTACCCGTGGTAGATGCCCCAGGTAGGCTGAGGGTACTGGGGCTGCATGCCGAATCTTGCTTCAGCTGTGCCATAGCAAGAGGTAGAATATTGCCCATTTCATGAGTATGGCAGCTTTTGGAGAAGCACCCAAGGGTGACTTTTACTATATTTTCTAGCGTAAAGCATGCACATTCCCCACCCCCCAAATCAGCTCCCAAAATTGGGGCTGGCGTATGAAGTGAGGAAACTTTTTGCCCAAGTTTGAAGCACCCTGCTTTGACCCCTGGTCCATAGTATAGCAGCTCTGGTGCTCCTCTTCAGTCAACTGAGGGAGTTAATGTTCCAGTGTTTATCACAGGGGTAAAGATCTTTTCTCCTTTCTAATAGTCTTGAGGTTCTGCTGATGGAGCTAACCTTTTTTTGGGGAAGCTGCTGTCTGCTAGTTTCTCTTCTATTTTGATGCTCTTTTCAAGATCAGAGATTTGCCCATGGAAACCAGTCTCCAGCAGCAGCTAAGGTTTTAGTGCAGAAAAAGGAGGGCAAGGCAGCTGAAGAAGCTCTGCCTCTGAAGCCATAACTAGGTGCATAGTATATTTGGAGGTGTATCATATGCAAGAAAATACACTCTTCAGGGAGATGGTGTTTGTCAGGCATTTCCAGGTTCCAGATCACGGTCAGCAGCTTTTGCAGAACTCTGCCTCCCTTGTTCCTATGTGAGCTCTGTTCCTCCACTCCTGTTTTCTTCCCACCTGCCCCAGCTTTAGATCTGGGCTGCAGCACTAGAGGTCCTTCCTGGGTGCACTGTTTGGATCAGCCATGCTCAATGATGGGTACTCCCTACCCCTTGCCAGGGGGTGAACCACAAATCTGGCCCCTGATCCATGCTCCTCTCTTTTTAGAACCAGGTAATAGCTTTTGAGTGGGATGAGATGCAGCGGTGGGACACAGACGAAGAGGGCATGGCGTTCTGCTTTGAGTATGCGCGAGGAGAGAAAAAGCCACGATGGGTTAAAATCTTCACGCCCTACGTAAGTGCCTGTGTCAGCTAGGGCAAAAGTCTCCCTGCGTTGATCTCTGGGCATGAGGAAGGACTGGAAATTAGAATGCCAGTAGGAGGAGCCCAAGGTAAAGAGGCTAGAGAGATTACGGAGGCCTGGCCTGTTCAATTTGGAAAAGAGATACTTGAGTGGGGACAGGAGAAGGATTTACACAATACTAAATGGTGAAGAGATGGTCAATAGGGATTTACTATTGGCTCTCTCAGTACAAGAACTGGGAATCACAACATGAAGCTAGTAGGCAGTGAGTTTAAAATGAACACAAGGAAGTTCTTTCTCACCCAGCATGGAATTAAAGTGTGGGACTTGTGACCACCAGACGTGGGGGAAGCTGAGAGATTAGCCAGATTCACAAAGGGACTGGACCACATTCTTGGAGGAAAGGGCCACCTGTAGCTATTGAGCAGGGCAGTGAGGGGCATGACCTCTGAATCAGAGTTTCCTAGACCGTAAATGCTGGAGTCTGCAAGGGAATAGGGGGAAAAACTCTGGTCAGATCCAGTTCACTCTACCTCTCTCTGCCACGGTGTGAGACAGGAGACTGGGCAAGATGGAGCTATGGTCTGACCCAGTCAGTGGCAGCTCTTACGTTCGTATAAGGTATGATCAGCTCTTGGTGGGTAGAGCTGAGACTTGGGTCTCCCTTGCTGTCAGTGTGGGCAGGCTGTACTGCTGAGCTCTGTCCTCCTGTCTGCGGGAAAGCTGTCATTGTGACCAGCTAAGAGGTGGCTGCTTTCTCTTTGCAGTTTAACTACATGCATGAGTGCTTCGAGCGGGTGTTTTGCGAGCTGAAGTGGCGGAAGGAGGTAAGAGCCTGCCATTTCAGGGAAGAGGTTTCATGGGTTGTAGTTTGCAGTAGCCTTTTGTTGGCAATGGCTCACTGCCCAGCTGGGGAAACTTGTCTGGGGAGTACTGTGCAGCGTTTTAGCAGTGGAGACTGGGAGCAGGAACTTCTGGGTCCCTTTCAGCTTGGGGAGGAGTGTGGGGAGTTAGGAGTCAAGTGCCTGGGTCCTGTGTGGAGGTGATGCATGTTACACTCCGGTTTGAGGCAGTTTGGGGATTCCTGGGGCCTGATCCTCTTGTCACTTCTTGGTGACCCCCTTTTTTGCAGGGAAAGTGTTTGTGTGAGTATGACTGAGTGGGACAATGAAGCTTCCTGACTGCAGATAACACTGCACAGCCATGGACCAGTCACCCCTTCATCCCCACCTTTAGAACAGGAGCAAAACTCCTGCCTTTTGGAGGGGTCACAGGGATTTTGAGATCCCTGGGTTAGAAAGCTCTGTGGAAGGACAAGAGAGCCTAACATAATGATTTGCTCAGATTTCCAATCCTCACCCATTATAGATCAGTTTTTGGGCATGGGCTTATGCCAAGGAGACCATAGCAAATCGGCCCACCCCACCTATAGCTTGGTTGTCTGATCTGTATTCCTCACTTCCTGCTCCTCCTGCATTCACCTCCCTTCCCTGCGGGGAGGAATCTGAGTGGTTTTCATCTGTGTCCCTGCTTGGCACAGCTTCCTTCTAGAGCAGTTACTTAACCTTTTCAGACTTCAGACTCCATTTTGGACAATGCCAGCTCTCAGCTTTCACTTGGTTATTGAGTCGAGAAAAAGTTGGAGAGCAATTTCTTCGGTGCACAGAACTGGCTCACAGCAGGACGTGATGTTTGTGACATTCTGGATTTATTTCTGTTTGAAATCTCTGGGTTTACCTTATGAACGCTGTGCAGGTGTTAGCACACCTAACAGTGCTAAAAATTCACAGTCCCTGAGTTGAGAATCCATGATTTGGAGCTAATTTGCGGTGTGACAGAAAGAGAACAAGGAGTGCCATCAGCATGCGGCTGAGCATGCCGTGGGCTGGTGCTAGCAACATGCCATGTTAGAGGCAAGATGTCACCTTGTGCACATCTCAGATTGTTATGAGGCATCTCTGGGAGAACTTTTGTGGTGTCAGTAGCTCATGGACTCTCTGTTATTCCAGTGCAGAGTGAGCAAGACTGTCCTCTTTTAAAGCATTAGACCTAAGCAACCGCTAGCAGCAGCGCTGCTTTAAGTAGCCCGTTGTTGGGTTCTGTGCTGCTACAGCCTCTGCCCCCCGTGCCAGCAAGAACTGGCTATCACTTCTGTAGCCTCTTAGTCCCAGAGCACGCAGCCTCTGTGGATGATTGGCTTGCTTGACTTAGTCCTAGATTCCTGCTGGTTGCCATCTCTGATCGGAAGCCATCTGCAGCTCCAGATGTGCAGGGACCAGATGTTTGTCAGGGCTGGCCTGCTGGCGTTCAGTTTGGGTTTCCCTCCTTTGGAGTTTGGAGCTGGCTGCATGAATGCAGGCTGCAACATGGATAATGCTCACCTGTGTTGAGGCCCCTGCCATCTGCATAACCGTGTCTCCTAGAGGAATGGCAGTGGGCTCTGCCACTGGGCTCTGGTTAATCATGTGGAATGGGACATCAATCACGGGATTACTGGTGCACTGCAGTGGGGAGGGGAGATGCTGTAGGCAGTGTGTACAGGTTGCTGGCACTGCACCCTGCCCAGGGAAGCAGTTAGCCGTGTTGGCCCTTTGACACCTTGTTAACATTGCTCCCCACAAATATTGCTTGCTTCTATGAGTTATGGCCAGATGTCTCTTTCCTTTTCTCTGGGAGAGTCCTGGCTGCACCTGTGGCCAAGCACAACAGTAGCTAACCCAGGCTTGATCTGGCAAAGTTAGTGTCTAGCAGAACTCTAGGTTGCTTAGCTCATAGTTACCTTTGCCTTCTTAAGAGACCTTAAATGCTGGAGGCTGCAAGTGAGAGAGGAGCAGTGGAAAAATCCTTGGTCAGACCCAGGTCACTCTCCATGTCAGCCTCTGCTCTCTGCCCCTGTGTAACAGGTATTGGGCAAGATCATAATCTGACCCAGGAAATGGCAGTTCTTATGTCTTTGAGAGTGGAGGTGCATTTAAGTGCCTCATGTCCTCCCCCACCCCCTGAATCGTCCTAATCTGCCCTGCTGCTGTCTGCCTAGCAAGCCAGGGTGGATTTATATTGACACCCCTTTCATTTTCTCTCTTGCAAAGGTGGAAGAGGAAGCAACAGACAAGGATAACAAGAATTGCAGTAAAGACAATATGTGCAGCAAGGTAATTGGGCTGGAAACCAGCAGTATCTGTGCTCCCTGAGCGGCGCAGGCCACTGTCATGGGACTACTTTTTTCTTTCTGCTCCTCGTCTCTGGTTCCTGTTAGTGTTGAATAGCATCCTTAATAGCGGTGGCTCCTTCTTAAAGGGACCCTGCAAAGTGCAAACCTACTTGCTGCTATTTTCAGGGTTGGGTTAGAGATGGTTTTGCCCTTTTAAGAAATGAGCCTTGTTCGCTTGTGTTAGGAATAGTCCTTCCTCACTTGCCAGCCTCCTGGATTTGGCCATCTTTGGAGAACCTGTCTGTGACTTTATGGCTGGGGGTTGAGGTCTGAGTTGCTGCTGCTACCCGCAAAGTGAAAGGGATTGCAGAGTCACAAGGGAGCTGCAGGCACACTCAGACTTTGCAACCTTTTTAAAGGATGGCGGATTGAATCCAGTAAGCCACATGCTAGTTTTTACAACAGGAGTCATGAATGTAGCCCTCCATGGATTGGCAAGTCCTGACCTTTCCTAGCTTGGTAATCAAGGAGTTAATTTAATACTGGAGTAGAAATATTCCTGTGTTGTGGCTTTTCTTGAACAAGCTGCCCTTGCTCTTCTCTGCCCAGCAGCTGCAGACCTAAACAAAGGCCAAGAACTTTCGCTTCAGATCCTGCTCCCAGAGGCAAACTTCCTTTAGCTCCGATTTATTTCATAAGGTCTTACACAGGTCTCTGTACTATGGTATGCTCCAGAATCCCAGCCCACAGAGACTGGTCTGTCCAAGATGGGCATTGCATGCTGGGAGTTGTAGTCCCTGTGAGCCACATCCCCAAACACTTCAGGGCTGTGGCAGTCCTCTATTGCAAGAACTCCCAAACTGCAAATTAGCACCTTGGTGTCCTATTGCTTTGTCTCTCCTGATTGGCTCGTCCTTCCCTAGCATGCGCCTGCTTGCCCGGGGTCTGGGGAAATAGCTGTAGTTTTCTGTGCCATTTGCAAATAAATTTAATTGAAAATGGGAAAGTATAATTGTGTTTAGTTAGGCAGAAAGAGACCTCCCGGCGCTCTGTACACTGCTGCAGGAGACAGAAGTTATTGATTGTGATGCAGCCCCAATGATAAGATATCATGAGGTGATGACGAACAGGGTTAAAGACTTGTTTGATGAACAGTGTTGCTGCCCATAGAATGGACTTTATACAGATAGGACATGCCAGCCAAGTAGGTGAGAAGCCGGCTACATGCTCGATGTTGGAGGTTCCTTCAGAAGCCCTCCTGGAGACCCCACCATGGCTTATTTTTAAGCTGGGTCGTTTTAGGAAAGCTCAAAGTTTTAGTTTGAGGGGAGCAGTTCGCCCCCCAAAAGCCCCTTAAAATCCCAACTCCATGAGTGGGGCATGTGCAAGGAGGTGCAGGATGGATGCTGAGTGTGGGTGAAGGTTTGACATGTTCTTGGAGATGCCAAGCTGGAGTCTTCATTACCTGATCTCTCCAGTTCGCCTCCTAGTGCAGCGGTGCTGGCGGTTCTCCGTGCTGGGACTCTGCCCCAAGTTAGCAGTTTGGTGGGGGCTGGGTGGTGATGCCCGCTCCTGTTTTTTCCCAGGCCGCGCTGAGGGGCTGTGACTGGGATTTCCTTCTGCAAAAGGCCCTATGGGCTGATGAAGAGAAGAGCCCAGTTTTTGTGACCATTTGAGGTTCCCCTATTCAGTTAGCTCATGCTGTCTCCTGGGTGCAGAGCTGCTAGCGCTGACAGTTACTTCTGAGGATGATGTGTAGATGGGCTTCGTGGCAAATAGTGGGAAGGCTCCTGACCCAAAGAAGCTCCTTAGCGTAAGCCTTGACCTGCAGAATGACTTGGGGCAACTGCAAAGCAGAGGATGTGGGGACCAGAAGCTTCTGAAGTCCAGGCCAGGTGGTAACCTGGAGCGCAAGGAACTTCCTCTGGGCCGTTGGGTGGAAGCAGTTGAAGCAAGTGAAAGGGACAATCCCTGGGTCTCCAGTAGAGTCTCTGCACCTCAGTCAGAGGAGTGGAACCCATTCCAACCAGGGTGAGGCGGGAGAGAAGTAGTCTTGGCCTGGGTGCAAAGGGGCTGTGTCATAAAGACCAATTGGATATGCCGTGGGGCTGCTGCTGGGTTGATCCAGCCCCACTGGCACTCGGATGCTGACCCGTGACAGGGCCCAGTGCTCCTGGGAACCGCTTCTGCCTTTCCAAGCAGTTCTCTCCCATCCTGGCGCCGGCTGCTGCCCTCATGCTGAGAGTGGAGCTTCTGAGACTGCTTCTGCCCCATAATGAGCAGGGCCTGGACACAGATTAAGTATCCGCCTGATAGCCGGGTCTTGTATGGACTCTGCCTGGATCCAGCCAGCTCCATTCCTGCTTCTTGCCAAAGAGTGACCTTGGCAGTCTCACGGGACGGGGGACATGTGAGCGCTGGGAGCCAGATAGAGCTCAGGGGAATAGCTGCTAGCAGGACTCCAGCA
>NW_017728960.1:5003220-5004233 GCF_001723915.1 Gavialis gangeticus
ATGATGTGTAGATGGGCTTCGTGGCAAATAGTGGGAAGGCTCCTGACCCAAAGAAGCTCCTTAGCGTAAGCCTTGACCTGCAGAATGACTTGGGGCAACTGCAAAGCAGAGGATGTGGGGACCAGAAGCTTCTGAAGTCCAGGCCAGGTGGTAACCTGGAGCGCAAGGAACTTCCTCTGGGCCGTTGGGTGGAAGCAGTTGAAGCAAGTGAAAGGGACAATCCCTGGGTCTCCAGTAGAGTCTCTGCACCTCAGTCAGAGGAGTGGAACCCATTCCAACCAGGGTGAGGCGGGAGAGAAGTAGTCTTGGCCTGGGTGCAAAGGGGCTGTGTCATAAAGACCAATTGGATATGCCGTGGGGCTGCTGCTGGGTTGATCCAGCCCCACTGGCACTCGGATGCTGACCCGTGACAGGGCCCAGTGCTCCTGGGAACCGCTTCTGCCTTTCCAAGCAGTTCTCTCCCATCCTGGCGCCGGCTGCTGCCCTCATGCTGAGAGTGGAGCTTCTGAGACTGCTTCTGCCCCATAATGAGCAGGGCCTGGACACAGATTAAGTATCCGCCTGATAGCCGGGTCTTGTATGGACTCTGCCTGGATCCAGCCAGCTCCATTCCTGCTTCTTGCCAAAGAGTGACCTTGGCAGTCTCACGGGACGGGGGACATGTGAGCGCTGGGAGCCAGATAGAGCTCAGGGGAATAGCTGCTAGCAGGACTCCAGCAAGGGGAACTGTGAGATCAGTTTGTACGTGAGAGCTCAGGAAACGGCTTCCCTGCGTTCCAATCGGCCGGTCCCTGGTGCTACATGTTGCATTGCTTCCCTCTCTGGGAAATAGCTCCCAGACTCTCCCTCCTTCAGTACATTTCTGCTAGCTCAGTTTACTTGTGATGTGCTTCTCTTCTGTGCACGTCACCACCTCGGCCCCTCCCCATTGCCCTTGGTCATCTTGCTCCCATCCTCCGTGTTGTCTGACTGTTCCCATCTCCAGCAAGTGTGTTGGGGGGGGGGGGGGGGGG
>NW_017728960.1:5006744-5020919 GCF_001723915.1 Gavialis gangeticus
GGGGGGGGGGGGGGGTAGGCATATTTTTGACCAGCCATTTAGCAATCTGCTCCCCCCCAGTGATATAAAAAGATTGATGACACTTGGCAGAGACTTGGCAGATATGTTTAGCGCTCTGTAAACTGCTGACTGTGCCTACATGCCGCAGATGCAGTGCGATCGGTGTACGTTGCTGCTCTGAAAGCAAGCGTGTTTCTCAGCGTTATGGAAACATTGGAGATCTCAAAAGCAGATGCTGGCTCTTCCTGCAGCAGCAGGGAGTCTCACCTGCTCTGGTGCTTGTGCCAGAGGTTGTGTGCATTCCTGTGCCTGTCCCTGCTACTTGCTGGCCATCATTTTTAAGGTTTTGAAGACCTGGCTAGCCAAAGCTTTGGCTGGGATGGTAAAATTGGGGATGGTCCTGCTTTGAGCCAAGGGGTTGGACTAGGTGTGACCTCCTAAGGTCCCTTCCTGACCTTCATTTTCTATGATTCTGTGATCTTGTGTGAGGGCCCTGTGGTGGGAGATGGGGTAGTGGTGGATTCACGTAGCTTATCTGCACAACAGCAAGATGCAGTCAGTAGCAATAGGAATTTAGAGTATGATGGACATATGGGGTGGCGTTATCTATTCCACTGCAACTTTTTTGGGTCTGCTCCTATCCTGTGTGAAGTGGAAGCTGAACTCGGAAAGAAGGTCCAGAGAAGGGCAACAAGGATGACTTATGGCATGGAGTGGCTTCCATAGGAGGAGAGACTACAGAGACCAGGCCAGTTCAGTTTAGAAAGGAGATGCTTCAGGGGGTACGTGATAACTGATAAGGGTTTATGAAATGCTAAATGGCAAAGAGAAAGTTGGTAGGGATTTATTATTTACTCTCAATACAAGTGTTGTCTGGAGTTGTTAGTGTCATTGTTGCTGCTGTTCTTGTTGGGTGTTACCGATGCATTGTCAGCATTAAAGTTTTGGGAGCTGTGGTGTCAACATGTTGCCACCATGAGACTTGGACACCGGTCCTGTCTTAAAGAATGATTGCAGGCTCAGTTTGGTGGAAAAGATCCTGCCAGGTTTATTGTCTACAAGCACAGCCCTAACAAGCACATCAGGCATTTGTACCTGTTTCAAGGTAGTCAACACAGCACCATGAAGTCTCCCCCAGGCTGCTACAAAATTCCCTTGCTTTCCAATTCTTTTTTAATACAATGATCAAAACAAATTCCATGTTACATTTCATCTGCATCTTGAACATCTCAAACCATCTTGTCCCATGGGCCTGTTTCACATCCTGACCTGTTCCAGCCTTATCATCTTGCTACTGGACTATCCTACCTTATACCATCATCTCCCCCTACCATCTCTTGCTAGGAGTGCACATCTGGCCTGCATGCCAAGTTTTGTTTGTGAGGAGTTCATGCATTGCTCAGGTTTGCTAGTGAGGCCTATTCATGTCGGTGCTTTAGCAAAGCCTTTTGTGCTTGGAGGAAAGGGGCATCAGTAGTAGATGTCAAGCATGGGACTGATGGACATGGCTTCTGAATCAGAAGTTCCTAAACCTTAAATGCTGGAGGTTGCAAGTGAGAGAGGATCAGTGGGAAAAACCCTGGTTGTACCCAGTTCACTCTCCCTTCCAGCATTTCCTCTCTGCTGCTGTGTGACACAGGGGACTGGGCAAGATGGACCGGTGGTCTGACGCAGGAAATGGTCAGCCCTTATGAAAGTTTACTAGTGAACGGAACGAGGGTTAGCTGCTCCGGCCTCACCTTCACTTACCATGGGAGAGTGCTTGAAAGATGAAACCGGAATTGTGCCTTGTTGCGTCTCAGCGTGGGCAGCGACGGGAGGTTTGCGATTTGAGTTTGAGAAGGTTGAACCCTGCCTGTGGGCATATGGAAGACAGTGGGGTAACTGTGGCAGAGAGACCTGCAAGTGAAGGATGTAAGGAGCGTTGTAGCAGAGGGGACAGGATGGACATTCAGGCCTGAGAAAGAAAGCATGGGGGGCTGAGTTAGGAAGGGTCTTGTTGAAATGAAGCTCTCTGGATGCTGCTCTCTCAGATGACACTGGTCCCCACCCCGCTCCATAGAGCTGGGACTTGGGCTCCCAGCCTAGCCTGGAAGCCTTGGAGAGGGATTGGTATCTGAGCTTGGACTCTGTGGGATTGATCACAGTCCCTTTCTGGGCCACCCTTTCTGCTGGCATGAAGCAAAGCAAACATGGGTTGGAGGTGAGCAGTCTGCAGAGCTTCTCTGATTTAATGTACTTTGCTCCCCATAAGACTGCAAAAACAGCCCCATTGATACCAAGGGTTTAATAGTTTTCCCAGAGGAGCCCTGGATTTTGAACAAGATGAGTTTCAGTTAATGGCTTCCGTGGCAGCCTGAGCATAACCCAGAGAAAGCCAGAGCCTGTGCTCTCCAGTATTGGTCAGTGGCCGGAGAGGTTCATGTTCTACCTGTTGTGCTGCAGGCTGGGAAGCCAGTCAACCCTCCATGCAGCATGTGCCCTGAGCAGAAGGCACTTTTGGGCTCAGAGTTGGTTAGAAAATAGCCTTGCCTTGGAAAAACTGGGAGGAAATGTCTGTGCCAGCAGCTTGGCAGCTCTGCACACTGCCTTCCCTGGCGGCACTGATTCCAGCTCATTAGAGAGCAAGGGGAGGAAAGGCCAGGAGATGCTGGTATTTCATAGTTTCTAGGGTTGGAAGGGACCTGAGCAGATCATCAAGTCCAACCCCCTGCTATGGCAGTAAAGAGTACTGGGGTCTAACTACCTCAGCAAGGTGTACATCTAGCCTCCTGTTAAAGACCCCCAGGGTAGGAGCCAGCACCACTTTGCTTGGAAGTTGGTTCCAGGTCCTAGTTGCCCTGACAGTGAAGTCGCGCCTCCTGATGTCTAGCCTAAATCTACCCTCTGCCAGCTTGTGACTGTTATTCCTAGTCACTCCTGGGAGTGCTTGGGGGACCAGGGACTCCCCCAATGCCTGCTGGTCCCCTCTGACCTAGTTTGTAACAGGCCACTAGATCCCTCCTCAGCCTTCTCTCATAGAGGCTGAACAGGTTCAGGTCCCGTAGCCTCTCCTCGTAGGGCCGACCCTGCTGCCCCCTGATCATGCGAGTGGCCTCCTCTGGACCCTCTCCATGTTGTCCACATCCCTTCTGAAGTGCGGCATCCAGAACTGGACGCAGTACTCCAGCTGCGGCCTGACCAGTGCCGCATAGAGTGGGAGGATCACCTCCTTGGACCTGCTCGAGATGCATCTGTGGATGCACGACAAGGTGCAGTTGGCCTTCCTGACTGCATCCCCACACTGCCGGCCCATGTTCATCTTGGCATCAATAATGACTCCAAGATCCTTTTCTGCCTCTGCACTGATGAGAAGGGAGTTCCCCAGCCTGTAGGTAGAGTGCTGGTTGTTCCTTCCCAGGTGCAGCACCTTGCACTTGTCTGATTGTAGCCTATTCCTTCCTTCTAACGTGCCCACGTGCCCCCACATCTTAGTGTCATCAGCAAATTTGAACAGGGTGCTTTTTACCCCCTTGTCCAAGTCACTGATTTCTCTGGCAGGGTGTTGTCCCACAGCTGTGGCTCACCCTGAGGGATTCACTAGTCAGCAGTGCAGAGGCATGAGTTCAGCTGAGGGCTCTCCGGTGGGTACTAAGTCCATCTTGCTGCCTCTGCAGCTCCTCCAGAGTCATGGCTCAGTCCTTGTAGATCCTGTCAGTGCCCCCTGCTGCCTTCTCTGCGCAGCCCTCTGCCCCCTTCCCCCAGCTGCATCTGACATGCAGCTGCCTTGCCTGCCTGGATGCGCGCTGTGTGCTTGTGTCTGTAACTGCCAGAGGCTCACCTGGTGGCGTTTATAGCTAGACCAGGCCTGTTCCCTGCCTGCTGTGAGAGAGCTCCATTAGCCTGCAGTTCCCCTGCTTGATGCCTTGAAACCCTTTGTAGATCATTTCTTGTTTCTCCTGGACTGGCAGCACCTGACTGTGGGTAATGCTCTTGGATCGCACTTGCCTGCGATCCCTTCCTCTTTATTGTTGTGGGTTAAACCTGACCGAAAACACTGAGTCACTTGTATCAGCAACGACCACACGTAACTGCTCCTCTCACCATCTTGAGGTGAACTGGGACCAGTGGCTGCAGTAGCTTCATCATCACTGAGCAGTACCTGTGTCTCAGATGTGGGCTGTCACCAATGCTGTGGCGGCAGTAATAGCACAGCAGCGGATGGCGGGTTTGTCGTGGCAACTGTGGTATGGCTGGGTAATTCATTGCTGGGTCATTGCTGGGTAATTCATTTCAAGAAGCCTCTAGAGATGGCAGGTCACTGATCAGGCCTTAGGTGTAGGGTTATGTGCTCCCTGCTGATGGTGGGGAAGGCAGGGCAGCTGCAGTATTTGGTCACAAGGTGGTCAGTGTTTAGCAGCTGAAGCAGGCACCAAGGAGGAGCTGTGAGTAGATGGGAGTAGGAAAACCAGGCTCATCCAGTATTTCATTGGGATCCCTGCAAGGACCCATTTGCTGTGGGGATGCGGCAGTCTCGTGCACAAGCAGACACCTGGGCACTAGTGGCTGTCAGCAGTTCCCCACCCCGAGGCATCTTGGACATGCCTTGGCTGTGCTGATGCCATGACTTAAAACCTCTGTAAAAGAGCCAAGTGCTGGAAACCACCCGGCACCCAGTCAGACCCATGGCCAAGGTGCAGGGTGTGGGCACAGCTGTGGCAGCCCCAAGAGACCAGCTGTTTCAGATCAGACCTGCCCTCTCTAATGTGCCTCTTCCCACATCAGCCACCAGCATGGTGCTCTGCCAGCAGCTATCCTAATGTGGGGCTTCCCTTCACACCCCTCTCCATAAGGAGCAAAGTCCCTTGGCTGGGCCTCAGCAGAGGCCTCCATTGCACATTGAAACCTCCATGCCACAGGGCAGAAGTTATAGCTGCCTTCCCGAGGCAACAGATCTTGTTGATTGCTTCCTGCCATCTGCTGCTCACACCCTGGCTTCCAATGGTGGTTGTTACTAATGGTGATTTATCATCCATCACCCCGGCAGAGAATTGCAGCCTGCATATCCGAGAACCGTGGGGACCAGACTTGAGCAGAGCCCACCGTGACCGCGGGCCAGCAAGCAGCACCTCTGCTGGGTGAGCTGCTTATTGTGGCAATGGCCGTGGTGTTGCCTTAGGACAAGGCAGGGTGATACCAGGGGCTAGGAAGGGAAGTTGACTTCTCCCGTTGCAAACCGCCATTCAGTTTGTATCTGCTTCAGGTCTGAGAGGTGGGAGGGATGCTGGAGTGAGCTGCTGGCAGAGCTAGAGTGATGCAAAGGTGAGGCATCAATGAGGGCAATAGGCATAGGTGGAGGGGATCTGAGTACCAGCACAGGAGGTGCCGCCGTGGATCAGAATTGTGGAGCATGGGCAAAGTTTGCTGGGGGATGCTGGCACTGTAGCCAACTAATGTGATGAGCCCAGCAGGGAGGGAATCTGGTTTCTCAGGGTGAGATGCTGAATTGCACTTGTGGGTCCTGGTACCAGTTGTAGGGAGGCAGCAAGGCTGGGAGTTGGGCCCAGACCCTGCTCCCCGAGCTTACTCCTGGCCCTGCCATGAGCAAATGTGATTTGAGGGCAAGTTGCAACCCCTTTCCATTTTTCTTGGGTAGAAGGTGCTCCTGGCACGGGATGGAGACATGGGTGTCAACAACATGTACCCAGCCCCAGAGGCTTGCTGAATAACTGCTGCCTTCTCTTCTCTCTTCTCTTTCAGAATATCTTTCAGATGGTCAGGTCACAGCAGAGGGACGCCACCACTTAGCCCTCGCTGCGGAGGAGCGTAAACCCCCCCAAAATTAACACTTAAAATTTAAAAAAAAAAAAAAGGAAAAAAATTCTGTTTAATGTATTAAAAAGCCCTTAAACTAAATATTAATAATAATACCATTCGTGAATGTCATGTTTATGGACTTCAGCAGCTACAGAGACAGCAGGCTCAGCAGTGCCCAAGGGAGACCAAACATTGCGATGACATAAAATCCACTGCAGGGTTTTCCATTCTGTTTCTTTCCCTGCTCTGGTCTTTTTCCCCCACCCCCCTTTGAGTCCCAGACCAAGAGATGGACTGTACATTGTATTTTTTACAACTGGAAATGGAGACACCGCCATCCATTTGCACACTTCAGACATATATATGTATGTATAAAGAAGAACAGTTATATATACAGAATACCAGACCCATATACATATATATATATTTCTTTTACACTTTCATACCAGCGCCCGGACCTTTTTTAAGCTTGCGCTTTTACGCGCATTTCTTTCTTCCATATCTGTTGTGTTTTTACTTTTAAAAAATCTAAAAAAGTAACCCAATAGGGAAATACCTCTCTTTTGCTAAAGGACTCTTCCAGAGCTACAAGCTTTTAATTGTCAGTGGTTTGTTTTTTGCATCGAATCCTAGTTCCAGGGTCTGGCATTTCAGGGAGGGTGATGGGGATAAGCGGGGGGATCTTTCCTTGATAAAGGATCATTGTTTTGCATCTTGGCACCTGGAAGATCTGCATGCAGGCAGCCCTGTTTGAATCCAAAGGGATGGCTCCGTGGGACATGCCCATCCCTGCAACCGCAGAAGGCAGAACCCCAGTGACTCGGGAGCATTGAGATGAAGCTCGTGTGCAGCGAGCTGGAGGTTTGCATCTGAGGTCAGTGGCGGATTGGGGATTAGAATCCTGCATGGACCTGGCGTTGGATCCTCCGCTACTTTCCTTTTCTCCTTGCGTTTTATCCTTCTCCCACTAGCAGCACCTTTCAATCCTGCTTCACCCAACACTGCAGGCATGGCTAAATGCAGATGTTTGCTAGGAAAAATCCCCTTTTGCTAGGAAAAATCAAGCAAGTTGCCTGTTCCTGAAAGCTTCCCCTGCCCTGTCTAACCCGATCTGCAACAGCTTAGTCTTTCTGCTCCTGCTGGCAGGGCCCAGTGGTGTCCTCTTTCCTGCTTCTGCTTCAGGGCTTCACGTTGTGTTGCCTGTTAAGCAGTGAAACTCATCTACATGCTAGAGAGCTAGGGTCAGGCCTGTTCCCAAGTGAAGGCCCCTTGGAAGGTATATTTTTGTGCAACTTGTGACCTGCAAGGGACTGAAATATCCTGCCCAGGGCTGCTTCCCCTGGTGTTCTGCTCCGCAGGTCTCTAGGCTCCCTCCCTTCCCTGGCTTCTGAGGCTGAGACACAAGCTGCTGCAGCCACAGAACTGGTGCTGTTTGCAGAGGCCTGGGTTCCTTGACAGGATGGACCCCGCTGTGCCCACAGACAGTGCCAGGGCCTTTGTCCGTCAGCACTCAGCTGGCCTGAGCAGGGGACTTGTGTGCACCTGTGGAGAAGGTAGTGGGGATTTGTGTGCTGATTTGTGACATGGTCTACAAAGCTGGACGGCATAGCTGTATCCTTTCCCTCTCTCGACCCCAGTGCCTGTGTTTCTACTTGGCAGGGTGGGGTGCTGAGTTGGGTAGCTTCTCCCTCTGTGTACAGCGGGGTTTGCAGCCCAGGCTGCTCTTATTGTCATCCCCAGCCCTTGTGAATGTTTGGCTGAACAGAGAGAGGAACCCTGGGAGCCAGGAGAGCCAGACTTGGGGTCTGGTGGTTTGGGAGTGGTCAGGGGAGCCCCACAGCTTCTCAGAGGCTGGTTAGTACCTCGATGGGTGTCTCTATCACATGGTTTGGGGTGGGGGGATTGTGGCTGGGCTGCCCCTGGATCTGACCACACTCCTGTCCATTGCAGTGTAGGGCAAACGGGGTGTTTGCAAGCCCCTTGCCATGCTGGGGTGAGGCCTTGTTGGTACCTAGAGGGCTTTGCACAGCAAGCACGGAGGCCCCTTCTCCTTTACTAGTGCCCTGCAGAGGCAGCACTGATAGGTGGGTGGGGAGAGTGAAGGGGGACTTGTGCCTTGCAGACAAGTGGGGAGAAAGGGGCTGCAAAAGCCCCAGGCGAGTTTGCCAGCATTCCCCTGGGGACAGCAGCTGTGTCTGCCTCTACCCAGGGGATGACGCTGTGGGAAGGCCGGAAGCAGAAGCCTGGGCAAGGCCTGGCGATTGCTATGATCTGGTGGTGGGGCGAACCTTCGCCTCTAGGAACCCATCTTGGGTCAGGCAGAGAACAGATGAGCTGTGAATTTGCTCATGGGAAATGCATCATCCCTGTACCTGGCCCAGTCGGTCTGTTCTCTGGGATGAAGGCAGGCCTCAAGCAAGCACCTTTGGTAGGGCCAGTCCCTGCTAGGGAGAGACTTGACCTTGTGCCTGGTGGCCCAGCCAGCCCCATCACCTCTGCCCACAGGCCTTGGTATGCCAGGAGCAAGCTGGCTGGGTGGAATCTAGCTCAGCATTCAACCAGCTGTTGCAGGCAGGGAGTGGAGCTGGGAGCCAGGGCTCGGTAGGGCCTTCATCAACTGCCTCCTAGTTAAATCCCGTGCAGCTGGCAGCACCTCTGTATGGCAGGTGACGGGCATTGTGAAGCAGCTGCTAGGACAGGTAGCGTTGGCATTTCCTTGACTTGAACCATGTTGGGGTCAGTGCTTTTACCACGTCTGACTCCGGGGCTGCCTCTCTCTTCACTTTTCCTCTTCCCCATCTGTGACTTTCACATCCTTTTTCAGGCATGTTTTTCTCAGACCCAAATCATTGTCTAGCAGAGGTGCAAGCAGGCCTGGATGCTAATGCCTGGTTGAGATGGGCACTGGGCTGAGTAATCCCAGGCCAGTTGGAGTTGGCTGGGGAAAGGAGCCAGTCTTTGCCTTGCACTACAAGCTGCTGGGGGCTACGGGCCACATACTCTGTAGTTAAAAGGAAGTGTTTCCTTTCTTGTCTCCTGTTAGAGCAAATGCTGGTTCCCTTTTGCTAATCCTGAAGCCTGAGCATGGAACTGTCAAACGCTGGCCAAGAGCAGCAAGCCAAGCCCAGACCGCTGGGGTTCAAAGCTTGTCAGTGTTGTGGGGATGGCTGGGTACAGCCGTGTGAGCAGCGTTTGTCCCAGAGCTCTGCAGCCCAGAGAAGGGATCAATTTGCCTTCTCTCTGCCCCCTCTTCAGAGGCAGGCAAAGGTGGTTGGAAAAGCCACCAGCCAAGGGATAGTGCCTGGCCCCCAGTCAGCCTTGGAGAGCCAGGGGGAAGCCAGCCTGGCTGGACGGTGCGAGCCCTGCATGCAGTAGTACCCAACCCCATATAGCCCCCACACTGCTTATTCAGATAAACTGCTGACAGTCTTCCCTGAGCCCCAGCCTCAGCAGCTGTGAATTTGCCTCTGGTTTTAACTGAGCAGAGATAAGAGACTTCCATCCAGCCCCCACCTGCAACCTTCAGTTCCCTTCCATCTCTGCTCACACTGGCTGGGCTGGATGGGGCCCTGAGTCCCGGGGAGATCTGTGGTGTCCAGAGGGGAGGCTGAACCCTGGCCCGGGGGAGTGCAGAGCCCAGGAAGCCTGTTTTGTGGCTCATCAGGTCGGGTGTGGAGGTTTGATGGCAGGACTGCAGCCAACCTGGTGCCCATCTTCTACCAGCATTAGTCCTTTGGGTCCCCAGCTCCTTTCCTGCTCCTGCTCAGATCCTGGCACTGCCACCAGTGTGTTTGAGAATGGCCTGGAGACGCCAGGATAGTGGCTGGGCAGGAGGCGATGGGGTAGATGCAGGGGTCTCCAGGCCTGGAGTGTGGTAAGCTGGCAGCTCACTGGTGGGGCATGTGCGGGGAGGAGTGGAGGGGGGCTGTTTTCAGCTCAGCACAGCGAGAAGATGAATAGGATTTGTCTAGGATGGTTTGGACAGGGCTGACCCTGCCTTGGGCAGGGATTGGACTGGATGTGACCTCTGGAGCTCCCTTCCCGCCCTACTGCTCTAGGATTTTTATGAACCCATGGCACTTTCTCCTTTCTTGCTCAGCATCTTTTTCTGCCGTGTTTCAGGCATGTGAACCTGGCTTTGGGTTCCCCCAATGCTGGAGTTTGCGTGGAGGCTGGGGCAGATGGAGAGAGGCAGCATAAAACCCCTGTGCAGCGTGGGGCCGGCATGTCCAGGGTTGTCCTCAGCCATAGTCAGGGACATTGGGGGCTTCGGCAGAGAGGTCCAAGTAAACTGGACAAGCCAAACAGCCATGACTCAGGTATCACACTGCTGGTGGATATTAAAACCTACCTCCCCCCTCTGCTGTAGCCTCGAGCTGCAGCTGTGTTGAGACAAACGCTGTGGCAGTCTAGGGTTGTAGGCCACGCGCACCCCTGCTAGGGATGCAGGGCATGGGTTTGGGGGCTGGATCTGAAGGCCAAATTGTCGTGTGCAAAAGATGGAAAGATGCAGGTCCCGTTCTCCCGGCGCCCTCAGTTCCTCTCATTTCTGATCCCTCCAGAACCGCCCCAGGGTGTCTGCCTTGTCTCCTACCCCAGCTCAGGCTCGCAAGGTACAAACTCTGATCCAAGCCGGGGATCAATTTCCAGGTGCTTTTAATTCTCCAAGTGGTTTTTCCCCCCTTGGAACAGCCAGGCTGGTCCTGCCGTTGACACTGCAGCTCTGACCCTGTGCACGGGAGTCAGGGCAGGTTGCACTCACTATATGCCATATTTTCTAGCCTTCCTATCTACCCCAAATCTGGGGTGAGTGTGTTGGGCAAAAAAATCAGCTTCCTTGCTTGAGATGGAAGCACCCTGCTTTGATCCCTGGTATTGATCACTCTTTGGGCAGGTGTTAACAGTCATCTCTCCTTTTTCATGGTCTCAGTTTTCTACCACTGAAGCTAAGTTTTCTTAGGGGAACGTTGCTGTCTGCAAGGGTCTTTTCTCCTATTTCATAGCTCTTTAGCAATTTTCCAGGTCAGGGAGCTGGCAGGTCTCCAGCAGCACTTGAGGTTTTAGGTATGCAGGAAAGGGAGGTCAAGTTGGCTGGAGATGACACTCTGTCTCTGCTCTGTGCAAGCCATAAGGGGGGGGCAAAATTGATTGTAATGCCTTTCATAAACAAGGGACATCTTATAGTTAGGGTGGTTTATAGGTGAGAACATGCGGTAGCTGCTTTCCTCCAGCACTCTTGGCATGAAACAGCTGGAAGGTGCCGTGCATGCAAGAACCTTAATGAGCTGAGACTCAGGTCAGCCCTGCTTTCTCTGGGTGGCTGCAGTCGGGATCAAGGCAAGGAAACCGCTGTGTTTATCGGCTGTCCCGCAGAGGTGCCCCATGCCCCTGGGCTGTGAGCAGTTTGCGGGGCTGGGTGTGCTCAGGGGAAAGCATTTTCTCCCAGCAAACCAAAGCGGAGCCTCTTGGTACTGCAGGAAAGGCAGGGGCTGGAGTGGGGAGCATGGGGTAGAC
The DNA here is from genome assembly GCF_001723915.1 of Gavialis gangeticus. Taxonomy (NCBI): domain Eukaryota; kingdom Metazoa; phylum Chordata; order Crocodylia; family Gavialidae; genus Gavialis; species Gavialis gangeticus. Next base: position 5,018,055 of record NW_017728960.1, read on the forward strand.
CTGCTCCCTGAGATGCCCTTTCTGTTTTAGCTAAGGACATTTCTAGCAAGCATCTTGCATTTGAACCAGGCTCCTGGCTGAGACCCTGGAGATTGGGCCTGGTACCAACACATAGGTTAATTTGGACCCTAGCGGGGAGATGTCTAGTTGCCCCTGCTTCTTTCTCCCCTCGGCTTCTCGTTTCCCATCCCCGTGGAGCTGGAAAGCCCCTTCTCTGGGTACGTCTAGGCTGCCGGCGGGCGTGCTCCCCCCAGGGTTAAACTAGCAGCTTGCCGGCAGGTCTAGGAGGTGCGACAGCATCAGGGGAGTCAGATCCAGGTTGAGCAGCAGCCATGCCCACATCTAATGCTTTGGCTCTCTCCAGCCACTGTCCTTGCCGACCCATCTCCCATCCCACCTGCTCTATTCCCCAGTCTCAGTGCTGCAAAGCACCCCCCACCAAAAAAACAACAACAACAACAACAAAAAACCTGGAAGCCAGCACGTATAGACCCCGCTTTGCTCTTGAGTTTCAGGGAGGAGGGTGGACCATGCATCCTTCTCTCTGCTGCTTTTACTCTGTCCCTGCTTCCGCACCCCCCCAACCCAGCCCTGGCTTGAAACATACTCCTGTGTGGGAGGAACACACTAGATCACACTAGCAATAATATGATCAGCGGAGGAGCAGCGGGTGAAGGAGGGGTCTCGCCGGCCAGGAGGGGCCAGAACTGACGCCTACCACCAAATTGACCGAAACTTTGGTCTTGTGCCCTTGCTCTTTTATTGCGAGCCGGTTTCAGCACCGTGCACATCCCCCTTTTTAATTTATTTGAGAGAACTCTAATTGTATTTTCACTGCAGTATCTTGTATTTTTTATTTGTGATTCCGAAATGTGAAGAAGGAAAAAGAAAAAAAAAAAAAGAAAAAAAAAAACCCAACAAAAAACCCACAAAACCAACTTGCTAACAGTGTTTCATTCCTCATTCTCTAGAGCTAACCACTCTAAAATTGTTTGGTAAAGTCACTTAGTGTAATTAATTGTAACATATTCTTTTAAATAAATTGATTTATTGATGAAACTACTAGCTAAGCTTCCCTGTTCCCCCTTTTTTTGTTTCTTGGGGGTGGGGAGCTTCACTGTATTTGGTGGGTGACAAAGCCTGTTTGAGCCCTGACAAGTCCTCGCCGGATATTGTTAACGATGCTGGCAGATAATCAGCAGTTAGAGCACTGTCTAGTCTAGGTGGGGAGGTGATAGCAGCATCTCCAGACTCTGCCAGGTCAGAGCCCCGTGCTGTTGAATGCAGCACAAAATGCGATGGTCCTTGTCTCAAGGACCTTGGGGTTACAGAGTGGGGATGGGTTGGAGAGGAGTGGGGGGGCGGGGGACAAGGACGCAAGCACATGGACTTAGGGCGCATGTGTCCAGGACAGGTCAGAGCTTTGGGTTGCAGCTTCCTTGGTGCTGGAGACAGGCTGCTACTGCGCAGTCCTTGCACAGAGGAAAACCTCCAGACCACTCTGGAGCTCCCTGCAGAAGTTGGCTGAGCTTTTGGTGTCTCTTTCCAGCTGAAGAACCCCAGCCTAGGCCGTGAATGCGACCCTCCCTTCCCAAACTATCCCCTCTGGCCCCTGCTGGTGGCCTGCAGCCCCCTGCCCTCTCCCCCAACCCCGGCCGACCCTGCTGCAGGCCTCAAGCTGGATCAGGTCCCCACATTGCGGTGGGCAGCACCTGCGTGTGTGAGGGGCACGGGGTGCAAGGATGTCCTCTTACTGCCCTCAGCTCAGCTCCAGGCACTGGTGCCTGGCCCTACCTCCAGCCCTGAGAGCGAGTCTGGCAGCTCCTGCTCTCCCTGTAGACAAGTGCGGCACCTCCTGTCCGTGACCCCTGACCCCTGCACGTGCCAGTGTGTGGGGAGCAACGGCGTGACTCTAATGTAGGCAGCTGGACTCAAGGCAGCAGGAAGCAGGGTGGGCCGCAGAGACCCAGGGCCCAGTGCCCCTGCCCCCAGCCCCAGGCCTCTCCCCACAATGCCTGGGGTAGCATCGGCTCTGCGCACGGTCTCCCTGCGCTGCCCTCTTGCTTGCGCACCCCGGCCCGATAACGGGTTGCCATCATGTGGCTGCCCGGGCCCTGAGGAGCCGAGACAGCCTGAAGCCAGCTTGACCAATGCTCCTGACCCCTGCCCACCCACCACCCACCCAGTCCACAGCTGGCCCAGCTGGTGCCCCTCTTGTCTGCCCACTGCCCCATGCTCCTTGCCAGGCTCTTGTGCACCAGCAGTGCACGAGGGCTGGGTCCTTTGAGACAGGGAGGCCGTGGCCTGTGCACATACAACTTGGGGAGCCCCGACATCCTGAGTAGCTCACGGCCAGCACAGCCATCCAGTCCCCCTGAAGTTGCACAGATTGGGGAAGAGGCAGGGGCATGGCTTAACAAAGGGGGCACGGCTCTGGGTGGGTAGGCTGGGGTGCAGGCAGGGGTGCCGGTTCAGCAGCTCAGGATGCCTGGGTTCCCCTGCTGCTGTATCAGTGTGTCCCCCTGGGTCTGTTGCTGTCCCGTGCCTCAGTTTCCCCACCCTCCCATGGCCCAGTTTGTTCACTATGGGTCCAGCTTCTTCCCACGTGGTCCTAGTGCTGGGGACTCTGGGTCCAGCCAGCACCAGGCACCACAGCCCCGATCCCAGGTGGTGACGGGGCTCAGGACACCTAGGTTCCTCTCTGCTGCTGCGTACCTGCAACCCTGGGGTGTGTCACTGTTCTGTGCCTCAGTTTCCCCACCCACTGTCACTCGGGGCTGTCACTCACTATGGTGTCGGCCCCAATCCTGAGGACTTTGGGGCCATCCGACACCAGGGCCCCGATCCCAGCTTTGTCCATGCAGT
>NW_017728960.1:5021220-5021954 GCF_001723915.1 Gavialis gangeticus
GGGGGGGGGGGGGGGGGTGGAGGCTGCTCTGCATCTCCCCCAGGCTGGGAGGGACGGGGGGGCCAGCGGCTTGTATCTGCTCTGAGGGAGGGGCCGTGGCTTAGTCTGGGCCCCGATGGCCACAGTCCCCCGCATGGCTGCAGCGCCCGGGGGCTCCAGCACGTGCAGCTTCTGGCGCAGCGGAGCCGTGGCACAGCTGTGTGGTGCTAGCCACCCCGGTGCTTGCCAGGCAGGGCCAGGGGCAGCTGGCACAGGCAGCGGTGTCTCCAGCTGGGTGCCCCGGTGCTGGCACGTGGGTGACCCAGGGAGGGGGGCAGAGGTGTGCCGGCTAGTGCCACGGGTTGTGGCCCTGCTCCAGGCTGAGGGTGCCAAGCTGACAGGGGCAGCAGTTTGTCAGCGGGGGCAAGGAGCTGGGGAGGCTTCAGCCTGGAGCAGCAGGATGGGGGTGTTGGTGGTAAGCTGGGCATGGGGGGCAGAGCCACAACCAGCCCCTGCCATAGCCCAGGAAGAGCCTGGCAGCTCTGTGGCCACTGAGCTGGCACCAGGGGCAGATGCAAGCCGCTTTGGCCTCCTCGCTGCCCCTGGTGCTTAGTTTCCCCCCACCCCCCCAAAAGGGCCCCAGGGCTCGGAGCCAGGTTTGGTCCTGTTTGCTGAGAAGGCGGCTCCGAGGTGGGGCTGCGCTGCCTGGGCCCTGGCTCACGCTGGGGGTGGGGGGGGATAGGGCTGGGGTCATC
>NW_017728960.1:5026954-5027584 GCF_001723915.1 Gavialis gangeticus
TGCCCCCCTCCCCTCCTGTTCTGGGTTCTCCCCTGCCTCTCAGGGTTTCCCCCTTGCCGCCCCACCTCTGGGGCTCCCCCCCTGCTCCTCCCCATGCCCAGAGTTCCCCCCTGCCCCCTCCCTGATCCTCGTGACTCTCTGTACTCCCCCCCTTCCCTGTCCCCTAGCTTACTTGTGGCTGCCAGTGCTGTCTCAGAGGAAGCAGATAGAGAAGGGGAACCCACCTGCCCCATTGCTGGGAGGATGCAAAGCAGGGCCACGATCCCTTCCCCCCCCACCCCTTTGTCCCCCCACAGTCTCTGTCTGGCTAGCATCAGGGCACGGGGCTGCAGGGAGTCGAAGCCCACAGCAGCTGGGGGTGGTCAGGCTGGGCCATGGTCCCCCCATGTCCCCCAGGCTGGAGCTGTAGGGGCAGTGCCGGGGGGCAGGGCTGGGGGGTCCCCTCCACCGGGCTCCGGACCTGGGGGGAGAAGGCAGGAGAGAGATGGGGGCACATTTAGGAGGATGCTCGTTAGCGCCACTCATTAGCTGCATCAGGGCAATCCTGAGCACGTGGCCCCCGCCGCCCCCCCACCCCCGGCAACAGTGCCTACAGGAAAGAAACCCAGGTGTCGTGGTGTCTGCCCTGCC
>NW_017728960.1:5032584-5032938 GCF_001723915.1 Gavialis gangeticus
GGTGTCTGCCCTGCCCGGCTCTCATGCACGCTGCTGCAGGCACATGCTCCCCTCGCGGAGCTGCAGGTAACCCAGGTGTCCTGTGGCCCCCGCACCCGCCCCAGGCTCCGACCAGCCCACGAGCCAGCACCACACGGGTGGGGTGGGTGTGTGCATATGCATGTGCATGCATGAGTGTTTACACATATGTATGTGTACTTATACATGTGTAGCTGCATATGTATATGCTTATGTGTGTGTGTGCATGTCATAGAATCATAGAATCAGAAGTTGGGTCGAAGGGACCTTGTAGATCTTCCAGTCCGACCCCCCCCACCTGGGCAGGAGAAAAAACTGGGCTCAAATGACCCCAGC
>NW_017728961.1:0-469 GCF_001723915.1 Gavialis gangeticus
CCCACGCAGGACCCCGGGGCCGGGCGCGGAGGCGGCTCCACGTGGCCAGTGTGTGAGTGTGTAGGACCCACGTGGCCCCGCTTCCTTCCCTCCGTTTTCATGAATGGAGCCCGCCGCCCCAACGCGCATGCGCCGCGCTCGTCCCCCCCCGCCCTCTCCTCCCTCTGCAGGCGGAGCCTCCCGGCCGGTGGCCAATGGGAGCGGCCGCCGCGCAGTGTTGTGGTCACGTGAGCCGCGGGATGTTGTGGTTGCTGCGCCGGCCCCGCCCGGGCGGGCTCTTTATCGCTCGGGTTGCCGGGCCCGCCTGCGCCGCTCTAACCCCCCATCCCCACCGCCCCGCACGCCGGGCCATGCCGCTGGTGCGCTACAGGAAGGTGGTGATCCTGGGCTACCGCTCCGTGGGTGAGTCCCCGCGGGGCGCCCACGCGCGGCTGCGGGGCGGGGAGGAGCCGGGGCTGGGCGTGTGCAC
>NW_017728961.1:5469-6977 GCF_001723915.1 Gavialis gangeticus
GGGAGGGGGCTGCATCCCAGCAAGCGCGAGCCCCGGGCGGGGGCAGGCGGGTGCTGAGCCCCCCCAGCACCGATCGTGGTTCCCGCCCCGCACGGAGCTGCTGGGGGTGGGGGCTTGACTCCCAGCCGGCGCTGAGGGTCTGGGGTCTTCTCCCCAGGCAAAACCTCCCTGGCTCATCAGTTCGTGGAGGGGGAGTTCCTGGAGTGCTATGACCCCACGGTGGAAAGCAGTGAGTGCAGGCGGGCTGGGCCTGGGGCCCATGTGCTCCGCGCTGGGGGGGTGTGCGTGGGCAGACCACCGGCCATGGCAGTCTCTTCCCCAGCCCTCAGCCGAGAGCCTTGCCAAGGCGCCCGGGAGCTGTGGGGCTGCCGGCACTCCCTGTCCTGCTTGGGCTGGGTAGGAAGGGGCCAGGCAGGCGCTGGTGGCTTTTGCGTGCGATGTTTCCTGCCGCCGGCTTGTCGTGTTGTGACAGCCTGCCTATCCTGTCCCCACCTGCCTAGAAGCCTCTTCCTGCCTGGTGTGGGGTCGCAGGCCCTGTGTGCATGGAGCGTGGCGTGCAGGAGGGGCTGGGGCACGTGCTCCGTGCTGCCTCTGTTGAGGGGACAGGGCCCTCTCCAGCACTGGGCAGTTCCCGCCACAGCCCTGGGGTGATGCTGCGTGCACCTCGCTCCTGCAGGGAAGGCCTCGTAGCTGGGGTCTTGCTGGGATCCCCACCCCACCCCAGCCCTACACTTGCTTGGGGGCAGTCATGGGCACGTGGGGGTCCATGAGGGACTGGACACGTGCCATGTGGGCATGCTAATGAGCATGTGGGCCTTCTGCAGCCTACAACAAAATGCTGGTGGTGGGGAAGGACGAGTTCCATCTGCAGCTGGTGGACACAGCCGGGCAGGTGAGGCCGGGGGCAGGGAGGGGCAAGGGCACCGGGCAGCTTTCCCGTGCCTACGGTTTGGAAGGCTGGCCTTGGCCCCGCGCGCGGAGAGGGCCCAAGGGAGGGCAGGGCGTGGAGCAGCCTGGTCTGCACCTGACTCTGCTGTCCTGCCAGGATGAGTACACCATCCTGCCCCACTCCTTTGTCATCGGCATCCACGGCTACGTGCTGGTGTATTCGGTCACCTCACTCCGCAGGTCAGTGGGTGCGTGGGGGGGATACTGCTGGGTCTGCCCTTCTGCCTGCCCCTCCTTTGACCCTGGGCTGCAGACATGAGCGGCACTGTGCCACCGCCCAGACCTGGCAGTTCTCCAGCAGCGGGGCTCCGTGAACCGGACCCGGGTCTTTCCCCATCTCCGCTGCCCTCAGAGTGGCTCCGGCTGGTCCCTCCAGCTGTCCCCCCCAGCACTGGCTCTGAGAGCTGTGGGCCCCAGCATGAGCTGCCAGCAGCCTTGGGGCAGGGGCTGTGCCAGCTCTGCAGCACTGTTGGTGCAGGGGAGGCAGCCAGGCCTGGTAAGTGGCAGGGGGAGGAAACTGCCTGACTCGCCGAGCGGAGCAGGGCCCTTGTGGGTGCCCG
>NW_017728961.1:11977-15563 GCF_001723915.1 Gavialis gangeticus
GTTGGATTCCTAGTAGGTAGGCAGCCAGGCCTGGTAAGTGGCAGGGGGAGGAAACTGCCTGACTCGCCGAGCGGAGCAGGGCCCTTGTGGGTGCCCGGTGTCACAGGCCGTGTCTTGGGCACAGTAACCCCCTGCCCGTCCCTCTGCAGCTTCCAGGTGGTGAAGACGCTGCACAACAAGCTGTATGAGAGCCGGGGCAAGACGCGGTACGTGGCCCCTCTTGCACCTGTCATGGCTTCCGGCCAGAGGGGATGTTGGCATGGCAGGGAGGGTGCTGGTGCTGCCTGTCACTGGATCCAGGGCACAATGCGGGCTGTGCTCTGGCCTGGTTCCGGGGGGGGGTCCTAGAGCACCCCACAACAGTGCAGCCTACCAGAGCCCCTTGCTGCCAGCTCAGCACTTCACTGGCAGAGCTGGGTGGGTGCAGCCAGTGTCACCCCGTGGGCTCCCAGTGTGGGCTGGGCTGTCCGAGATGCTCTGCTGACAGTCTCCTCCTCTGCAGCATGCCCGTGGTGCTGGTCGGGAACAAGGCAGACTTGTCCCTGGAGAGGTAAGGAGCAATACTCGCATCCTGCCGGCCCTGGGTCCTGTTGCTTTTCCCTGCCGGGGCTCAGGCTGCTACCCAGGGTGGGGGGCTGCTCCCCTCACCAGCCCTTTGCCTTGCTCCCTGTTGCGTGTCCTCAGCCGGGAGGTGAAGACGGATGAGGGCAAGAAGCTAGCAGATTCCTGGGGCGCCATCTTCCTGGAGTCGTCTGCTAAGGAGAACCAGGTCTGGCACACGGCAGCTGTGGCTGGGGCAGAGGGAGCCTGGAGCACGTCCTTCGACTGGGCTTCGAAGCCTGCATGTGGGGCAGCTACAGACCCTGAGATGCTGTGGGGGGAAGGGAGGAGTGTGGAGAAGCTTGTGTGCTGTGAGGACTCTGCAGAGTGAGGGTCCTTGGACTTGTTCCAGCGCTGCCTGCAGCCCTTGCAGGGCTGGGGCCATCGTCCCAGGCACGGGCTGCTGGCAGGGGGTCACTCTGGCCCTCACCAGTTCATACAGCAAGACCCCCTTGTGCCCTGCAATGTGTCTGCTCTCCACCCCCAGGTGACGCAGGGCATCTTCACCAAGATCATCGAGGAGATTGACCGGGTGGACAACTCCTACGGCGAGGAGCGCAACTGCCACCTGATGTGAGCCCCTTGCCCCTGCTGCCAGGGGTGCATGCTGCTGCCCCTGCCGAAGATTTCCTTCTGCCCTGAGGGAGAAGAGCCATGGGCCGGTACTGCCGGCCTGGAGGAGCTACGGGTATCCGCACACACTGTACCTCACTGGACGGCCCCCGCCCCGGGTGGCCGTTTTGCACACGGCTGTTGGCAGCAACAATGGGTCCCCAGTTCGTGCCATGGGGCCTTGCTGCTGGGTCTATTTAAGTTGGGTTTGGTTTGGGGGTCTCTATTTATAGCTGGTGTCTGACCACGCACATGTGTGAGCATGGGGCTAGCGCCAGCTGGAGCCCAGTCTGGTCACGGTTCCCTGCTCCCCCAACGCACCCTTGGTGGCCTTAATTCTCCTGACGTGAATCAATTTGAAGCTCGGGCTGTGCCGGGGGCCAGGCTGTTTGGGCCGTGTCTTGTGAGAGGGTGGCGCTGTCGTGGGAGCCGGGGACGGCTCAATGGGAACAATTAAAGTTTGTTTTGTAAGCAAACCCTGTGCCCTCTGCCCAGTCTGTGGGCCAGACCCGGAGGAAGGGCTCAGGGCAGTGCAGCTGTGGGCATTGCCCTCTGTGGGTGCCAGTGCTGAGTTAAACGCCCTGGGGCTGGGGGAGGAAGATTGCATGGGTCCTGGGCCCACCTGTTGCAGGGATGACCCACGTGCAAGGAGCCTCGCTGCCTGGATGTCATCACTGGGGGGCAAGGGTGACGCGGGCAGGAGCTCCCTTGCATGTTGGCGAGCTGGTCCTCATCTGCTGCTTCAGAGATGAGTTGTTCAGGCTCCCAAATGTGCTAGGAAGGGACCCCAGGACCCCTGGCTCCCTGAGCTCATCTCTAGAGCTGGGTGCAGAACCCCAGCATCCTGGCGGCATTCCTGTGCTATGGGGGCAACAGCACGGGGCTGGGGTAGGGGTGGTCTTGGCCATGGGTGCCAGCCAGGGCTACCAGCTGGTGCTGGAGGTGCCACAGGCATCACCCCATAGCTGACTGGGGATGCCTGGGTCGCAGTGCTAGATGAGAGGCCAATTACTCCTAATCACCTCAATTATATCGTTAGCAAAGAGGCAGTAACATTGAGACGCTGCCATCCAAGGTGCTGGCATGGAGTGAATGCAAATAGATGGGATCTTGGGGCTGGGGGAGGGGACCTGGCAGCTGGCACCAGGGAGAGCCCTGCTTTGCCCTTGCAGTGGCTGGTCTGCCCCTTGCAGGTGAAGGGCTTGGGCCTCCTGCCCTGACCCCAGAGCTCCAGCTCAGCACTAGCTGCAGCCTCACGGGGCCAGCGGCTGCTCTTGAAGGTGCCTGTGTGAACGGGGCAGGACAGGAAGCGCTGGAGGAAGCCTCGCTCCCAGCCTGGCCCTGAGTGGTCCCTGCTTCCACCCCCAAAGGCCCCAGGTCCTGGGGGTGCTGCCCATGTGCTGCCCTCCAGTGGCTGAACTGGGGAGGGCAGGGATGCAGGATGGGGGCGGTCCTGTGCTGAGTGATGCAGCCCTGGCCCCAAGGGGCCCATGGGTGCAGGGGGTCTGGGTAGCTCCCCCCACTGTGGGCAAAGGAAAGGCCTTGCTTCTATGATGGTGATGTTAGGCCTGGCCTCGGGGTAGTCGAGGGCTCCGTCATTTGTGTGCACATGAACAAACCCGGAGCCAGGGGGATGCAGAGAGCCTCACCTCCTGGGCCTTGCAGAAGGGGACTGGCCCACAAGCCCCACTGAGCCGGTGTGGGGGGAGCTGGAGAGGACCCGTGGCTGGGCTGCAGCAGGCAGGTCACCCCTGGTGTGTGGTCCTAAGTCCTGGAAGAGAAACTGAGGCACCAAGGGGTGGAAGAAGCCACTGGGGGCCATGGGCTGAGCTGAGGGCAGCAGGCGACAGTGCTACAGGCCCTGCACTGAGGGGCTGGGAGAGGGACAGACCCATCGCCTGGTAGTGGGGCTGCAGCTGCCACCAGCACCGGTTCCCTTTGGGTCAGGGCCTGGCTGGCAGCCTGCCCGGCACCGCCATCCCAGGCCCGGCGCAGCGCACGCGGCAGATGGAGGCTCTGCTAATCCCCCCGCAGAGCCCGGGAGAGCCAAGGGCGAGGGAAGTGCTAAGCTGGGGGCTGTCCCTGGGTCCAGCCTTGCCTTTCCCAGCATCCTTCTGCCCTCACTGGGGCTGCAGCCATGACGGCCTGTCTGCCTGTGCCCCCTCCAGGCTCCAAGCACAGCGGGGGTGTGTGTGTGTGTGTGTGTGTGTTGGGGGGGCCGCATTTAGCTTTCACTCGGGTCTCCCAGTCAGGGCTGTGGAGGGAGCTGTGAAAACAGGGCTGGGGCAGTGGTCCTGCCTGAGTTTGCAGAGAGCCTGCACCCGGAGCCGTGGGCACAGGTACAAGCCTCCCTTGTGCCAGGGGGGCAGAGGGA
>NW_017728961.1:20563-21308 GCF_001723915.1 Gavialis gangeticus
TCTAATTTGGAGGAGCGGGGTGGAGCTTTTTCCTCCCTTCTTGTGAAGCACTGGACATGGGCCACAGCTAGAGGTGAGAGATTGGCTAGGGTGCAGTGGTGCTCTTAATGGTACTGAGAAACCATTGGTATTGATTTGGAGGAGGGGCTGTGGAGGGAGCTGTGAAAACAGGGCTGGGGCAGTGGTCCTGCCTGAGTTTGCAGAGAGCCTGCACCCGGAGCCGTGGGCACAGGTACAAGCCTCCCTTGTGCCAGGGGGGCAGAGGGACCCTGCAAGAGGGAAGGGAGGTCAGAGGGGTGCCCGGTCTGGGTGCCCATGCTGCAGCAGGGGCATGGCGCTGGCGTCACGGACCCGCTACCTTGCTTCGGTCCAAGGAGAAGCCATGTGGGGGCCGCAGCCAAGCACCCAAGATCCCAAACCCAGAGCCAGCTCGATCCTAGTTGGAGCGGTGGGCCAGCCGAGGCGTTGGGGCACACAGGGCCTGGCGGTGGGGGTGTGCGCGCTGCGGGCACTTCCCTGGTGGAAATGCGCAAGTGCCTGAGGGGCAGTAGGAGCCCGGCCCCTGCTGTTTGCAGCGATGCGCCCGGGGCTCCCGCCAGCTCTGGGGCAGGAAGGGCTGGGGGAGAGACCCCCGAGCTGAGCCCGAGCATGGCAGAGGGGGGAGCTCCCAGCTGCTGGTTGGTGCCTCCTGGCAGCAGGGGCACTGGGGCTGGGGCGGGCACAAGCCTGGGGGGGCTGCATCTGG
>NW_017728961.1:26308-26824 GCF_001723915.1 Gavialis gangeticus
AGCAGGGGCAGGGCCAGGGATTTATGCCCCCCAGGGCTTTACTGGTGCCCACCGCCCACGGTGGAGGGGAGCAGAGCAGCTCATCCACGCAGCTTAGACCCTGTCCTGCTCCCAGCAAGCCTAAGCCACCTTGCTGTTGTGCCCCCGGGGAGTTGCAGCGGCGGGGGGGTGCAAGCAGGCATCTCGGAGCCGCCCCCCTATAGCAATACAGACACTCCCCAAAGTGACTCCCCCAGCCCCATTTGACTGAAGGGGAGGCTGAGTGGGTGGCGGAGAGCAGGCCGGGAAGCGGGGTGGGGGTCACCTGCCTCCCCCCGGCAGCAATACGGACGCTCCCGAAAGCGGCTCCCGCGGCCCCATTTGACAGCAGGGGAAACTGAGGCTCCGGCGGCGGCCCGGCAGCGCGGGGGTTAAGCGGCGCGGAGGGATCCCGCGGAGCGTGCGCTGCGGCGGCGCTGCCGTCACATCCCCTCCCCTCCCTCCGCCGCCGCGGCCGCTCGCGGGGCCGCTGCGCCG
>NW_017728961.1:27160-36862 GCF_001723915.1 Gavialis gangeticus
CCCCCCCCCAACATCCCCCAAACACCGGGGTAAGCCCCTGCCCTGCCCTATCCGGGGGTCATTATCCTCAAACCAGGGCCCCGCTCGCCCAGGGGGTCTTTTGGCGTCCCGGCCCCCAGTCCAGGGCCTGGGGGACGTGCTGAGCCCCGTGGCCCCAGCAGCTGGGGGTTGGTGCCTGCACCCCGAGCCCCCTGGGCAGCCAGTGCATGCGTGGCGGGGCCTGGCTCCGTCCCGGTCCCTCCAAGGCCCCTTCTGCACCACCGCGAGGTGCCTGCCAGAACGCTCCACCCCAGACGCTGCCGTGTTCCCCTCTGGGAGCCAGGGGTAGGACCCAGGTGTCCTGGCTCTCCTCCCAGGGCCGGGTTTTTCTCCACGTCCTGGTTCCCCTCTGTGCTGACCGCTAGCCCCCGGGGCTGCCCTGCTGCTTCCTAGGCAGTCTCCTCCCCCTGCCCGAGCCAGCTGGCTTGTGGGGTGCCCTGCACCCCCCCGCCCCCGGGCTTTAATTGAGGTCAGGCCTCGCACGCGCCAGCGGCCCCGTGCGGCGGCACCTGCTGGGAGAAGCTGCCCCAGATACACAGCGTCCAGGGGATCCAGCGTGTGCTGTGTCCGGGGCACGGCCCTGTAGCTCGTGGGGGTAGGGCTCGGGTACACGGATGTGTCTCCTGCATGGCTGGTGCCTAGGCCCTGACCGTGGTTTCTTCCCCGGGTGCTTACAGCCATGACCAGGGCAGCCCGTGCTGCAGTGGAGCAGAGAGGGACACGTACCAGGGAGCTCCCTCCTGCCTAGGGCGGTGGGTTTGGGCCGTGCCTGGTGTGAGAGGGCCTGGGGTTGTTTCCACGCAACCCTTGGGCAGTCCCATGGGGGATCTGCGGGGCAGGGGTGCTGCGGACCAGCTGGGTGTGTGGCCGGCTGGGGCCTGCGGTGGTTGGTGCGAGAAGCTGACTCTCCTCTGCCAGGAGTTGGACTGAGGCCCTTCCAACTCACTTGCTTTGTGGCTTCTTGAGTGGTAGGAACCACTTGAGTTGCCCAGAAGTGGATGCCCTGTGACCCCTGTGATTTGTGCCAGGGGCTGGGAGCGGTGGCATCAGAGCCCTGGGACCATGGTGGAGCTAACGTGTCTCCCCCCCCCTCCCCCCCCCCAGCTGCAGGCCTCTCTGTGAGGGACGGCAGGTGGCGGGATGGATGAGCAGAAGCCGCCCGGTGAGGACAAAGACTCTGAGGCGCCAGGTGAGGGGCCGGGAGATGCCCGGGGGTCCTGGGCTGGGCAGGGACCATGGGTGTCAGAGATGCCAGGGGATGGAGCCAGTATGTGTGACGGTCACAATGCCGGGTTTGGTTCCTGTGATCTGGGACCAGTTGCACCAGTGCAGCCTGGTGTGCATGCTGAAGGGGTGGGGAGAGAGCGTCCTGGTGCACCAGGGTTTCATCCCAGTCCCAAGACTAGTCCAGGCCCTGGTTGGAGTGGATGCGGCCAGCGTGACCCACCTGGAGGGCCAGGGGACTCCATGGAGCCTTCGGGGGCCAGCCCTGATGTTCAGTGGCTGCTGCTGGCTCTGAGCCACGGGTGGGTCCTGACGGTGGGTCCTTCCTGGCAGCCGACGGAGCCGCGTCCTCAGAGGAGCAGGGCAGTGTGGAGGGAGATCCGCTGAAGCCCCCGGAAGTGGTGCCTGCTGCACAGGAGCCAGGGAGCACTGAGACAAAGCGGCCCCCGCAGCCCTGCAGGTGAGAGCGGGCGAGGACGGCCGGGGGGAGTGGGTCCCTGCCTTTTGGCTAGGATCTGTGGGATCCATGGGCAGCTGGGAGAGGAGATGGGACATCCCTGGGCTGAGCCTTAGCACCATGGGGGCCTGGCGGGGTGCACCCAGCTCTGGGGATGACATGGGGACCTTTGTGCAGGTAAGGGGTGGCTGGGCTTCTGACCACAGCATCAGGGCTGAGCCTGGATGTTTTCTGTGTCTCTTACCCAGCACCCTGCCCTGGCGCTGCGCCCTCTGCAACTGTGGGGACTGGAGCCGGCTGGGGCAGCGGGAGCTCCAGCGCTTCGAGCCAGGGCCCAACTGGACAGAGCAGCCACAGGGGCAGGAGGGCCCTGGCGAGGTCCCAGGCGCCGAGGACGACCTGTCCCAGATTGGCTTCACAGAAGGGGTGACGCTGAGACAGATCTCGGAGCCGACGGGTGAGCAGTGGGGGGCAAGCCTCTCTCCCCTGCCAGTGATCCTCAGCCCCCTGCTCTCCATCTTTGTTCTCTGGCCCCTGGAGGTCCAGAAGTCCCTCTCTGGGTTCCAGGAGGGTAATGCTTTCTTCCCTGGTGCCAGGGCACTGCTGGGTTCACCACTGGTGTGCAGCCTGGTCGGCGGGGGTGCAGCGGCAGGACGGAGCAGGGCTGAATGATGTGGACAAAGCTGTTTTCTCAGGGATCTCACAGGTGAGCGGGGTCTGGCCAGACGGAGCTGTCTTGGAGGGTGGTACATGTCCAGTGTGGCAGGAGAGGAGGGGGATCCTTCCTGATGCCTCTCTGTCACTGTGAGAGCCCCCACAATGGGTGCAGCCCTCTGGTGCTGAGATCAGGCCATATCTCTGGCCAGGCGGTGTCCTGCAGCCATTGTCCTACTGCAAAAGCAGCTGCATTTCGGGACCCGTGGGGGTCATTTCCTGGCAGGCAGCCGGGGGCCCATCCGTCCGTCCCTGACCTGGCCTGGCTTCCCGGCTGCTTGCAGAAATGTGAACGCTGTCAGAGGATGGGTGCTACCCTTCAGTGCCACTCGGAGGGCTGTCTGCGGCGCTACCACTTCCCCTGTGCAGCTGCTAGCGGCTCTTTCCAGTCTATGAAGACCCTCCGGCTCCTGTGCCCAGAACACCTAGCCGAGGCAGCCCAGATGGGTGAGTGGTGCTGGGATAATGGGCAGGGCGGGTCGAGTGGTTTCTGTGGGGTGCTGGGGGCTTGGACTCCTTGGTTCTGTTCCTAGCAGTCTGGGATGCGAGCACGCAGCTGGAGGGTAGGGGAGTACTGGGGTGGTCCTGGGAGGGGCCTGCAGTAGGTGCTGCCAGGCCTTTGGGTGGGTGCCTGCATCTGTGGGGCCAGGTGGAAAGTGAGCACGAGGCCAGGAGTGCCTCTTGGGAGTCTGGTGGGGTCACAGCTGCCTCTCCTCTCTAGAGGACTCGCGATGCGTGGTGTGCGATGGGCCAGGTGAGCTGCGCGACCTGCTGTTTTGCACCAGCTGTGGGCTGCACTACCACGGCACCTGCCTGGAGATCACTGTCACGCCCCGCAAGCGCGCCGGCTGGCAGTGCCCCGAGTGTAAAGTTTGCCAAACCTGCAGGTAGGCAGTGGACCCCCACTCTGGGCATGGGGATGGCCCAGGCTGCGCTGCCTCTTGATGGGGTGTGGGGCTGGGAGGCAGGATTCCTGGGTTAGTCTCGCAGCTGCGGAAGCAAAGCCAGGCTAGGTATGGTTGGGGAATGGAGATAGGGTGGAAGCCCAAACTCCTGGGTTCACTTCTGGCGGTGCCCAGTGTGGCTGTGTGAGCATGGACCAGTACCTTTGGGCATCTCGCATCCCATTTGGGCATGGGTTCCTGGACTCCCCTTAGGGGCTGGAGCTGCATGGGGCTGGGTCCAGCCCTGATAGCAGTGCCCCCCCCCCCCGCCACAGGCAGCCCGGCGAAGACTCTATGATGCTGGTGTGCGAGGCCTGCGACAAGGGCTACCACACCTTCTGCATGAAGCCTGCTATCGAGAGCCTCCCCACCGACTCCTGGAAGTGCAAGGTGAGCCCTGGGGAGGTGGGTGTGCTGGGGGTGCCCCTGCTCCCAGATGTCAGCTGCTTGCCTGGAGTCCAGGACCCTGGAGAGGAAAGGGTCTGTGCCCTGCTCCCAAGCCTTCCTGGCACTGCAGGGTGGGATTGGAGCCAGCCTCACTGGAGGGGAAGAGCCCCGTGCCCCTTCCCCCCGGCAGATGGCTGCTCTGAGCATGTCCGTCTCTCACATGCAGAACTGCCGGGTGTGCTCAGACTGTGGGCAGCGGCCGGCGGCTCTCGACCCTGGGTGCCAGTGGTACGAGAACTACTCGGTGTGTGAGGGGTGCCAAGAGCAGCGGCGCCACAGCACGGAGGGCAGCCAGGCGGGTGAAGCCGAAGCCCCACCATGCGACCAGCAGTGAGTGCTTAAGTGGGGTGGGGTGGGGGGCCTCTGCTGTGTCTTGGGACTGCTGATGCTGGTGGGACTCAGCCCAGGGGGAACAGGGTTTGGGGGGCCACCAGGCTGCAACTTGAAGCACAGAGGGGGGGGCAGATTCCTGGTTGCTGCCCCCACCCCCAGGCCGCGGAGGGTGGGGGGCGTGAGGGGTTGGAGATGGGTATTCTGGAATGCTGCTCACCACCTGCACTGCCTCGTCCCTCCAGCTCACCGCCGCCCATGGCCCGCATCGACTCGGCGGGCTCCCCCGCACCCCCGTCCCCAGCGGGCCATGACCCACCTGTGCCCTCACCCCTGCCGCAGGCCAGGAGCCCTGCAGCAGAGCCCCAGGACAAGCTGCCGGCCGCGGATGAAGCCAAGCCGCTCGGTGAGCAGGGGCCTGGGGTGAGGTCAGGAGTCAGGCCTGGGCACCAGGGTCAGCACCCCTGCCCTGGTGGTGTGAGGGGAGCCTGGCAGAGCACTAGGGGTGCTGTGGGACCTGCAGTTGGCAAGCAACCTGGGCCCTGCTGGTGGGACCTAGTGCCTGGGGCTTGTGGGGGGTTTACCCCAATGACCCTCCCTGACCCTAACCTTAGGCCCAGATCCAGACCCAGACTCAAAGGCAGAGGAACCTGAGGAGCCCCCAGCCCTGGCCCCAGAGGCACCTGCCAAGGAGGAGGCGATGGAGGTGGAACTGGAACCACCGCCCCCCACCGTGACCCCGGCGCCCTCGCCCCCAGCACCCCCAGGTGAGGGGCAGGCCCACCAGGGGAGGTGACCTATACACCAGGCTGCTCCAGGGCATTCTGGGAGTTGTGCTTTGAGTGGGGCTTGTGTGCTGCCCCTCCACAATCACTGTCACTGTCTCCTCCCCCACCAGACCTTGCTGCCGTGTCACCTGCTCACCCCGAGGAGCTGCCTCCAGATGCCAAAGAAGATGTGGCCCCTGAGCTGGCAGTGGAGGCCCACACCCCTGCCCCCACCCCTGCCTCCCCTGCCCCCGGGCTGGAGCCTGCGGGCAGCCCTTGCATCTCTATGGACATGGAGCCTCCTGCTGCCTCCCCAGCCCCACCGCCCTCACCACCCACTGCTGAGCCACCCTCTGTGGCGCCCCTGCTGGGCTCCCCTGCCCCCCAACTGGCCCATGGGGGAGCCCAGCGGGGCAGTGAGGAGGAGGAGATGGAGACGGCCCCAGAGGCCAGGGCGCTGGCCAGCCCCTCGGGGGACGGAGCTCAGCCTAGCCCAGCCCCGGCGCTGGGGCCCTTCCCAGGCCTGGCAGAGGAAGAGGAGGATGAGGAAGAGGAGGCGCCGAGGCTGGAGCGGGAGGGGGCCAGCGGGCGCTGCTCACCCCAGCTGAGCGAGGAGGATGGGCTGGAGGAGCTGCGGGGTGTGGGGGACCCCGAGTCCAGCCAGACCCCTGTCAGCTTTGCCAGCGAGCCCAAGGGCTCACCCCTGCTGCTGGAGCCTGAGGAGCTGGGTCCAGCCACCCCCATGGAGGTGTGCGGGGCAGGCACAAAACTGCTGGGTCGCGGTGAGGAGGGTGGCCCTGAGCCCCCAGCCCTGCAGCCCCGGCCAGCCCTCATCAAGTCGGACATTGTCAATGAGATTTCCAACCTGAGCCAGGGTGACACCAGCAGCAGCTTCCCTGGGTCAGAGCCCCTGCTGGGCTCACCTGACCCTGAGGGCGGGGGTTCACTCTCCATGGAGCTGGGCATGACGTCCACGGATATCAGCCTGCAGAAGGACGATGCTGCTCTGCTACCCCTTGGCACCGACTCACTGCCTGAGACAGACGACTCACTGCTTTTTGAGCCAGCTTCCGGGGTGAAGGGTGAAGGTGAGAAGGGCCGGCGGCGCAGCTCCCCTGGGAGGTCCAGAATCAAGCAGGTGAGTGGGAATGGGGACACTTGGGGGCTCATACCTCCACCTCCAGCCTGGTTGGTGTCCACATGCTGGCCTGCTGGGTCCCAGTCCAGATCAGACTCTTTCTGCCCTATTGTGCTGACACTGTCAGCTGGGGCATCAGCTGGGGGAGGCTGGGCTCCCTGCACCGCCAGAGCCAAGTGCCCTGTCTGTTTCCTGACGTGGGCCAGGATGCAGGTTTGGGGCCCCCTTTGCTCCGGGCGCCCGAGGAGCTGCATCTCGTGGCACTGGGACCTGGCTGGGAGTTGACCCTGTGTAACTGCACCCCCGTCCTCCCCTGGGCCCTAGGGTCGGAGCAGCAGTTTCCCCGGGAGGAGGCGCCCCCGTGGTGGGTCCCATGGGGGCCGCGGTCGTGGCCGTGCCCGGCTGAAGTCGACCACTTCGTCCATCGAGACCCTTGCGGTAAGCCTGGGCGCCTTGTCCGGGGCTGGGGTGTTGCTAGTCGGCTGAGACCCTGCCTCCATCCCTGATACCTCTAGGCAGAGCCTGGGGGCGGGTGGGATGTGCCCCCAGTGCAGTGCTTTGTGGGGTGCCAGGCCTGTCTCTTCAGGTGTCAGGGGATCTCTTGCCTGTGTGTCAGGCCAAGGTGCTCCCTCTGTCCCAGTGTCTGCCTGACTTGGGGGAGAGGAGCCCGGATGCTCATCCAGCTTGTGCCCGGGTGTCGGAGCTGAGGGCACCTGGCTCTCCTGGTCGTGGTGGGTAGGATGCCTTGGCCTTGTCTTGCTTATGCTGCCCCTGTCCTCTGTGTCCAGCTGGCAGACGTGGACAGCTCCCCCAGCAAGGAGGATGATGAGGAGGACGAGGACACCATGCAGAACACGGTTGTGCTCTTCTCCAACACGGACAAGTTCGTTCTCATGCAGGTGAGGGTAGGGCTGGGCCAGGTGCTGTCTTGGGGGCTGCTACGGCTCTGCCCCACCTCCCTGACATCCCCCTCCTCCCGCAGGACATGTGCGTAGTGTGCGGCAGCTTTGGGCGTGGGGCTGAGGGGCACCTGCTGGCCTGTTCTCAGTGCTCCCAGTGCTACCATCCCTACTGTGTCAACAGCAAGGTAAGGTGGCCCCGGAGGTTGTCAGGCAGCTGGACCCTAGGTCGGGTGCCCTGCTTCTTGGTGTCAGGGGGAGAGGATTGCGCCACCATGCCCTTCCTGCCCCCAGTGGGCCTCTCCGGAGCCCAGGCCTGCAGAGCAGGCAGCAGCCTGGGCCTCCCACCCTGCTGGGGCCATCTCACGAGCATTGCCCTGCCCTGTCCCCAGATCACCAAAGTGATGCTGCTGAAGGGTTGGCGTTGTGTGGAGTGTATTGTATGTGAGGTCTGTGGCAAGGCCTCAGACCCTTCACGCCTGCTGCTGTGCGACGACTGTGATGTCAGCTACCACACTTACTGCCTGGACCCGCCGCTGCAGACCGTGCCTAAGGGCGGCTGGAAGTGCAAGTGGTGAGCCACTACCCCGCCCTGTGGGGCTGGGCTGGGCCCTAGCAGCACTGGTCCCCTGGTCCCCCCCACCTTGGGTACCTGCAGACTTGCTAAGAGGGCAGTGGTGAGGCCAGGGGAGCTGGGTCTCCAGCACGTGGGGCTGTGGGAGCTGCCTGCAGGCTGAGGGCCAAGAGGTGGCTGCCAGCCTGCAAGGGTGGGGTGCAGGGCATGGTGGACCGAGAGGGGCCGCGGTGAGAAATAGGCGCTGACCCCCTCCCGTCCCATCCCTGGCAGGTGCGTGTGCTGTGTGCAGTGTGGGGCGGCCTCGCCTGGCTTCCACTGCGAATGGCAGAACAACTACACGCACTGCGGCCCCTGTGCTAGCCTAGTCGCCTGCCCTGTCTGCCGGGAGAAATACGTGGAAGACGACCTGCTCATCCAGTGCCGCCACTGTGACCGGTGAGGCATGGGTCCCTCTCCCCTGGGGGTAGCCATGGACAAGTGCTCTATGCTGCCAGGCCATGGTTTTGCTGCTGGTTCTGTGGATCTAGCGGTGTTTCCTGGGGAACATGGGAGCTTCCAGGGAAATGCAGATTCTGGCACAGCCCAGCTGATGCTGCGGGCATTGCCTTCAAGCTCGTGCTTCCCCCGGCCTGGCCCGGCCCTGGTGCTATCAGTAGCTTCAGAGTCAGTAGCCTGTGGTAAGATCCTAGATTCTCACTGACTTTGAGTTGGTGGCCCTGTACCTACAGCTACTGACTCTAGAGCCTGATTCTGGGCTCTGAGGACAGCAAGTTGGGGGCAGGGTAGCTCTTACAAAGCCCCTGTGGATGCAGCCTTTGGGGCTTGGCTTGCCTTGCCTTAGGCAGTGGCTTGCAGCAGTAAGTCTGCTGGCTCCTTGCTCCTCGGTCTGAGGGTGCCCTGGGACCAAAGACATGTCCCTGGCTGGGGCCGGGCCTGGCTTAGCCTGAGGGGTGACTGTAGGAGTGAGGACAGGATGCGCGTCTCATGGCAGACTGTCCCCTGACGCTGTCTCTGCAGGTGGCTCCATGCCTCGTGTGACAACCTCTTCACGGAGGAGGAGGTGGAGCAGGCGGCAGATGAGGGCTTCGACTGCAGCGCCTGCCAGCCCTACGTGGTCAAGCCCATCGGTGGGTCCCTGCCCATAGTGGGGATGAGGCTTGAGGAGGAGGGGGGGTATGCAGGGAAGCTGTGGGGACTCACTGGTGTGTGCGTTACCTCCCCAGTGCCTGTGGCCCCCACAGAGATCACCCCGGTGAAGATGAAGGAGCCAGGTAAGTGTCTGAGCCGTCAGCTCCCAGTGGAAGCCAGAAATGGCCCCAGCACTGGCAAGGGTGCAGCTGGGATGCAGACAGGAGCAGGCTTGGTTGGAGGAGCGGCAAAGCTGGCCCAAGAACCCAGGCATCCGGAGCTGCAGCCCGTGCCCCTTGCCCGTTCTGCAGAGCCCCAGTACTTCCGCTTCGAGGGTGTCTGGCTGACCGAAACCGGCATGGCCGTGCTCCGTAACTTGACCATGTCCCCACTGCACAAGCGGAGGCAGCGCAAAACCAGGCCAGGGGCCCTCAACGGGGAGGGCAGCTTGGAAGGCAGTGACCCCCTGGGCCCCGATGAGAAGAAGGAGGGGGACCTGGAAGGGGATGAGCTGCTGAAGGCTGAAGGTGCGAGGCTTTGTGTGGGCCCCTGCTGCCTGGGGCTCCAGTCCAGGTTGATCCCATGGAGCACCAGGGGCTGGGCATGAGAGTCTGCAGCTGGCAGGGGTCGGGGCAGCGATGGGCAGGTCCAGGGAGGAGGAGGATCCAGGGATGTGGCTGGGAGCTCAACAGTGTCTCTGGGGAATCTCTGCACAGGCATGGGCTTGTCCAGATGAGCCTGGTGCAGTGTTGGCACATGGCAGAGGTCCTGGGAAGATGGGGGGCTGGGGGATGGTGTTCAGGGTCCCTGTGCCAACCCCCATCTTGCCCTTTGCCGTACAGTGGGCGTGGAGCACATGGAGTGCGAGATCAAGCTGGAAGCCTCTGCCAGCCCTGACCGGGATGGTGGGGCTGACCTGGACTCGGGGAAGGGGCTGGAGGACCTCGAGGAGTGCAAGAAGAGGAAGCGGAAGCCATACCGCCCTGGTGAGTGTGGGCCTGGGGGTGTGGCAGACCAGGTTCCTTGTTGCGGTGTCCT
>NW_017728961.1:36872-37230 GCF_001723915.1 Gavialis gangeticus
CCCCCCCCCCCCCCACAATCCCCACCTCATCCTTCCCACCCTGCAGGGATCGGTGGCTTCATGGTGCGGCAGCGCAAGTCTCACGCGCGTCCGAAGAAAGGCCCGGCTGTGCTGGCAGAGGCAGGGCGCGAGGGGCTGGGTGCTGAGGGACACCCTGAGGATGGTAGGAGCTGCACACAGTGTCCATGCCCTCCCCACTACCCTACTCTGTCTGTGGCCCCGTGGAGGGCTTAAGGAGCTTGTCAGGCTTGGGAGGTGGCCCGGGGCTCCCAGGCTTGTCAGGAGGAAGCCAGGTGTCTGGCCCCACTTGAGGGCATCCTAAGTGTGGCTGCCATTGCAGGGGCGCCGGCGGACATCC
>NW_017728961.1:42230-50295 GCF_001723915.1 Gavialis gangeticus
AGAAGAAGAAGCGGCGGGGTAGGAAGAAGAGCAAACTGGAGGACATGTTCCCTCCATACCTGCAGGTAGGGATGGGAGGTGGGCTCTGCAGCGTGGGGGTGTGGGCAGGGCAGTCGTGACATGGGCTGGGCCCCCTGCAGGCTCACTCCAGGCCGCGCCTCGTGTGCTCCCCCTTTGGCAGGAAGCGTTCTTTGGCAAGGCACTCATGGACATGAGCCGGAAGGCCCTGCTGGCGGCTGGCGGCGTGGGTGACGGAGCCGTCCGCCCCTCCTTCGGCCAGGGCGCCCCCCGACCCAAGGTGGACCCCAGCGTGCCTGGGGCCCTCCAGGGCATGCCCAGAGACCGGAAGGAGGCCCCCGCTCGCCTGAGAGGTAAGGCCTGGGTGTGTCAGCTGAGATGGGGGCAGGGACGGCCAGCTCTGCCCCTTCTGGCTTGCCAGCGCTGGGAGCGTGGTGCTCCTCTGTGCTGCTGGGGAAGAGACCTGCCCACATGCCAACTCAGCACCTCTTCTGCTGCCCCCAGGGGATGACAGCATGGATGGCAGCACCATGATGGGCCAGGAGGATGACTCGAAGGATGCAGAGGCAAAAGCCGAGGACTTGGGTGAGCTCCTGTGCAGGCTGGGGTCTGTGGGTCTCTCTGAGGGGGTAGCCTGTTGGGGGCAGGGATGACATCTTGGGGTGAGGGGGAGCCTGGCAGCATAGTGGATGCAGGCTGACACGGGCAATGGGCACATCCCTCCTAGGGGCAGAGGAGCCAAAGGACTCGCCAGATCCCGGGGATGCTGAGAAGCCAGCGACGCCGGGTGAGGGCGCGCTCAGCTCCGACCTCGACAGGATCCCCATGGAAGGTCAGGCTGCCCCATCGCGTGCTTCCCTCTGCCTTGCGGCGGAGCCGGTTGCTGCCCCGGCACGGCCTTGGCATTGGTTCTAGTCCTCAGGCTGCGGTGCCACCCAGGGGGGCTTCCTTCACCCAGTGGCCTGATCCCTGAGGAGGGGCCTTAGAGCCTGGCAGGCACATCAACCCCTCTCTGGCTGTGCCAGGAGCTTGAACTTGTGCCCTTCTGGGGTGTGCAGGCCACTCCCAGGTGCTAGCAGGGGATGGGGGTAGGAGCTGGTCTGCTTCCTGCAGCCTGGTGGTCTAGGGGCTCTGGGGTCATGGTCTGTGCCCTCCATCCACAGAGCTGCCCAAGATGGAGAGCAAGGATGTGCAGCAGCTCTTCAAGGATGTGTTGGGCTCTGCGGAGCGGGAGCAGCAGCTGAACTGCGTGGCGGCTGGGCTGGAGGCCGGTGTGGCGGGGCGAGACCCCAGCCGGACCCAGCTCCCGCAGAGGCCTCTCCTGCAGGGCGACTTGCAGCTGCCTGGACAGGGTGGGTAGGGGGTTGCCTGCCCCTTCCCCTGCTTTTGTGCCTTTGTACCCCTGTGCGGTTTGGAATGGGGCAGCCACATGGCATGAATGGGGCCGGACTCCTGGGTCCCTTCCCACTCTGGGGCATAGTTGCCTTCTGTGCAGTGCGTTCCCCATGGTGACCCGGGGCGGGGAGGGTCACTGTCTACAGGTTCTGTAGCGGCCTCTTGTGCCTAGCACCTGCCCCAGGGAGGCAGGAGGCTGTGGGCTGTGTCTGCCTGTGATGTCTTCACCTTCCCCCTCCCCACAGGCGGTGTTTCTCTGGGATCGATCCCCTCTGCTGTCCCTATGGAGACCTATTCCGGAGTCTGCCAGTCCCCCTTCCTGGACAACAGGTGGGCAGGGCAGGGAGGAGCCCTGGGTCTAGGGGGGGAATGGTGCAGACACAGGCACCCAGGAGGCATCCGCAGCCAGTGCTCGGACCCTGGGTTGGGGGCAGTCCAGACCTTGCCTCGAGCCACCTGCTTTCCCCCTGCACAGGGAGAGAAGTGGCTTCTTCAGCCCAGAGCACTGTGAGCCAGAGAGTCCCTGGGCCAGCAGCTCTGCTGCCACCACTCCCTCCACACCCACGACGCCCACCACGGAGGGCGAGGGTGACGGGCTCTCCTACAACCAGCGCAGCCTGCAGCGCTGGGAGAAGGATGAGGAGCTGGGCGAGCTCTCCACCATCTCACCCGTGCTCTACGCCAACATGAACTTCCCCAGCCTCAAGCAGGACTATCCAGGTAGGCCCCAGGCTCAGCTCTGCTCAGTAGGGGCATAGGCCTGGCACAGGGTCACTGGAGATGGGGAAAGCCTTACCCCTAGTTCCCTTGGTTCTGTCGCTTCCTCACTTGTTGAGGAGCTCCTTATCCATATGCCTTTGGCAGGAGGCTGGCAGGGAAATGAGAGGGCACCAGGCCCATGGCTGTGCACTCCCTGACCTGTCCCTTTGCTCCTGACCCTGTGGGTCTGGACACAACCTCACAAGGCCCCTGAGGCTCTTTGGCCCTGGAATGCCCCAGGCGTGGCCCTGACACTGAGCTCTGCCTCCCTGCAGACTGGTCCAGCCGCTGCAAGCAGATCATGAAGCTGTGGAGGAAGGTGCCTGCCACGGACAAAGCGCCCTACTTGGTAAGTCCCCAGTTGCGTGCCAGCGTGGGGGTGGGGGCCCCTACCTGCCCTGCCCAACTCTAAAAATGCATGTTTCCTGTGCAGCAAAAGGCCAAAGATAATCGGGCGGCTCATCGCATCAACAAGGTGCAGAAGGTACGTACCTGGGGTAGGGGCAGACCCACTGCCCATCTGGTTGGGAGGACGCTGGGAAGTGGCCGATTTCCCAGGCCAGCACTCCACCTGGGGAGCTGCCACAAGGCCCTGCCCCCTGCTCTGCGGCCCAAGCAGACCGAGGGAGGTGGGGGTGCCCACAAGCCCTGACCTCGTGCCACACTGTCCCCCTTGCAGCAGGCTGAGAGCCAGATCAACAAGCAAACCAAAGGGGAGGGCCTGCGCAAGCCTGAGAGGCCCTCGCTGCACCTGCGGATCCCAATGCAGCCGGGGGCGCTGCCCAGCTCTGCCCAGCCCCCTGGCACCAGTGGGCAGCCTGTTTACGTCAACAGTGCAGCCGGCCTGCTCCCCTCGGCCGACGGCTTCCTGAAGCAGCCCGCGGGCACTGGAGGGGGAGCCGATTCGCCCAGTGAGCTCTTCCTCAAGCTCCCGCCCCAGTCCCCTGCCCAAGTGCCTTCCCACGACCCCTACACCATGGCCTCCACATACCCACTGGAGCCGCGCTTCTCCTCTCCCCTGGGCCAGAGCCCCACAGCAGGCTCTGGATTCCAGCCCTTCCCACCCCAGCCCCCGCAGCAGCTCCTGCCCACACCCCGGCCGGCTCCTGGCCCCCAGCCCGAGTTCCACCCCACCTCACCCGGGACCCCCCGGCACCAGCCCTCCACCCCGGACACTTTCCTGAAGCCCCGGTGCCCCAGCGGCTCCCTGGATAACCTCTCGGTGCCAGGCAGCCCTGGGGCCAGGCCCCCCGAGCCGCTGCTCTCGCCCCCGCCCTTTGGGGAGCAGAAGAAGGGCCTGGAGGCAGCAGGGCTGCAGGTCAAGAAGGAGGAAGGGGCTCTGGGCGTATGCTCTCCCGGGTATGCCCCAGCCCTGGCCTACGCCGACTCCCCGGCTGGTCCCCACCTCTCTGCAGAGCTCAAGGTGGCAGATGTGTTCAAAGCTCCCCTGACCCCGCGGGTCCCTCAGGTAGAACCGCAGAGCCCAGGGCTGGTGCACCGGGCCCCGGACCCCCAGCCCTTAGTCCCCTCACCCCCCAGCCACCCTGACCTCTACAGACAGTCGCCCTCTGTGCCCTGCTACTCGGACCCCTATGCCCAGCCCCCCCTGACACCCCGGCCGCAGCCCCCCGATAGCTGTTGTGCCCTCCCACCCCGCTCCCTGCCCTCTGAGCCCTTCTCCCGGGTCCCCGCCAGCCCCCAGTCCCAGTCCAGCTCCCAGTCACCCCTCACACCCCGGCCACTGTCCACCGAGGCCTTCTGCCAGTCACCCGTCACCCCCCGCTTCCAGTCGCCTGACCCCTACTCCCGGCCCCCATCCCGCCCCCAGTCCCGGGACCCCTTCGCTCCTCTACACAAACCCCCCCGGCCCCAGATGCCGGATTCCAGCTACAAGACAGTACCAATCTCGCACAGCGCTCCAGCTGGAGGGGGCTTCCCCCCGGCACAGCCCGAGCCCCACGCCAAGGTGCCAGGGAGCCAACAGCCCCCCTTCATCCGCTCGCCCGGTGCCAGTGTCTTCCCTGGTGCCCAGGCCCAGATGCGCTTCACCTTCCCACCCTCGGTCGCAGAGCCGCTTAAGGGCTCCCCCTCCCACCAGCCTCATGGGATGAACAGCCATTTTGCCCCGAGCCAGGCCCTGGGCAAGCCCCAGAGCACCAGCTATGCCTCCTCGCCCAGCTTCCACCAGGCCGGCAGCCCCCTGGGGCCAGGCAGCACCACCCCTGAGACCTACAGCCTCTCCCCGCTGCGGCCCCCATCGGTGCTCCCCCAGCAGGCCCCGCAGCAGCAGGATGTCAGCCTGGGCTACCTGCCTCGACCGGGCCTGGTGCCATCCACCGACAAGAGGGAGGAGGTTGTGGCAGGCATCACGGTGCCCCCCAGCCGGGAGCTGCCGGAGCTGCCCATCAGCCAGGAGGGTGCTATCAACAGCATGAGCCAGTCGGAGCTGGAGAAACAGCGGCAGGTGAGGGCTGTGCATGCTTCTCCCCAGGGTGTGTCGAGGCAGGGCTGGGCATGGGACCTAGGGGTCTTGGGGAGGGGCGAGGTGAGGGGGAACCTGGTGGGAGGCTGCCAGGCCCAGGCGATGGCTCTTGTCCCTGTAGTTTTGGCATTGGGAGCCAGATGCTGTACGTCTCTGCCGTAGACCAACCCAGAGAGAGGAAACTGTTTTAACAGTCCCTTGGAGTGGTACCCCATGCCCGAGCCATGTGTATGCCCATGTCTGTTGGGGGGTTGTTGCCAGGCTGCAGGTCTGTGCCCTGACCATGCTTCCCCCCCTCCTCCAGCGGCAGAGACTCCGCGAGCTGCTCATCCGCCAGCAAATCCAGAGGAACAACCTGCGACAGGAGAAAGAGAGTGCGGCTGCCGCAGCTGGCTCCACCCCGGCAGCCTGGGGCCCGGACACCAGCTCCCAGGCCTTTGAGCAGCTCAGCCGGGGCATGGCACCGTACCAGCCCGTGCAGGTGTGACTGGGGGCTGCTGGGAGGGTGTGCACTGGCGTTTGGCGTGGTGCAATGGGGGAAGGGAGGCCCTGTTGGGGGGAGTCTTGGGGGGAACCCTTGAGTCTCTGTTGCAGAGGGGAGCTCAGCTCTAGCTGGGGGAGGGGAACATCAGGGACTGGGAGGGGCTGAGTCTCCTGTGGGGTCTGCACCTGAGCTCACCCCTCTTCCTGCACAGGACAAGAGCATCCTGGGGAGCCTGCCCACAGTGCCTGGTGGCACCAAGCTGTCCAGCCCAGCCCTGGTGCCGGCCACCTACGCCCAGGATGAGCGCCTGGCCCGGCCGCCCCCGTCAGCCACGCCCTCTGCCATGGACATCAACGGCAGGTACGTCCCGGGTAGGGGCAAGGGCAGCTGCACGGGATGGGCTGGGGGCCAGGTGCTTCACCGGTGGGTCTGGGGTCAGCTGTTTCAGTGTCCTTCCCATCCCCCTGCACTTGGAGTGGGCTCAGTATCCCCTGAAAAGTTGGGGATAGAATCTAGGAGTCCTGCCCCCCATCACTGACCCCTGAGCACAGTGGTGGGCAGGGGCTCTGGAGAGACCCCAGCAGTCGCCTTCTCTGCCCACCTGCGGGGCATGGAGTCTTCCAGCGGTTTGCTGGGTTGGGGAGACAGATGTTGGGATGGTGCTCTGCCACCCAGCGCCCGCTCTGCTGTGCATTACAGGACGGCAGTGGGACCCACGCAGACATTCTACCCCCGTGCTGTGTTCCCGGGTCCCACGCAGCAGCAGCAGCAGCAGCAGCAGCAGCAGCAGATATGGCAGCAGCAGCAGGCAGCCGCAGCCCTACGGCTACCTGTGCCCACCCGCTTCCAGCAACCGCCAGGCCACGAGCTCGGGCGGCCGGCGCTGGGCCCCCCTGTGAGCGGGCTGGCCGCACGCATGCCGGGCCCTGCTGAGCCACTTCCTGCCTCACCCGGTGCCATCGGGCCCCAGTTCATTGAGCTGCGTCACAATGTGCAGAAAGCGGCTCCTGGGGCTGTGGGGCCACCCTTTGCCCAGCAGGGCCCTCCTGCAAGGCCCCGTTTCTTCCTGCCTGGTGACGAGACCTCCGGCCCAGCTGCTCGCACCTCCATCCTGCCCATGCAGCCAGCAGTGCTGGGCGGCCCAGTCTTGCAACCCCAGAAGATGCCGGTGCCTTTGCCGCCCTCTTCTGCATCCTCACAGGGGGCTGAGATGAGCAACAGCCACCACCCGCCTCTCACCAAAGGCCCCTCACTGCCCCTGCCCTCGGGTAGCCTGGAGCTGCCACATGTACCCCCTCGCCCGCTGTCGTCTACTGGCGCTGGACCACGCCCTGAGGGCCCCAAGGATGATGCTGCGGCGCCCGCTCCAGGTTCGGCTTCAGCTTCCAGCAGGAGCCAACTGGGGCTGGAGAGTGGGCGGCTGCCGTGCGACGTCCCAGTGGAGCCTGACCTGGATGACGACTTTGACTCCCACAAGGACCTAGAGGATGACGACTTGGCCAACCTGAGCCTGGACCCCGATGTGGCCAAGGGTGATGATGACTTAGATAGCCTGGAGGCCAATGACCCGCACCTAGATGACCTGCTGAACGGGGATGAGTTTGACTTGCTGGCCTACACTGACCCTGAGCTGGACAACGGTGACAAGAAGGACATCTTCAATGAGCATCTGCGCCTGGTGGAGTCAGCCAATGAGAAGGCCGAGCGCGAGGCCTTGCTCAAGACAGAGCCACCCACGCCTGGCCCGAGGGTCCCCAATGCTGGGGAGCGCAAGGAGGTTGCACCGCCTGGGGGGGAAAGGGTGGTGGTCAAGGAGGGGCCAGCTCCAGGCATGGGGTTGTCTTCTGTCTCCTGCCCCTCTGGGCCCGTGCCAGCCCCTGACCCCGCCTTCAAGGCACAGGGCAGTGTCCTGGAGGCCAAGATGGGCCCACTGCCAGCAGACATCAAGCCCAAGCTGGAGGAAGGCTGCTTGAAGACATCGCCCTGCCAATTCACTACCAGCGGCCCTGACCGGCCCCCGGGCCCCATCAAGGCCGAGGCTCTCCAGGGAGCTGAGAGAGTGGCTGCTACCCTCGGGTTGAACCTCAAGCCAGGCCAGGCCCTCCTGAGTCAGGGTTCAGGGCCAGCGCGGCTCAGCATGGGCCATTTCCCTGACAATGGCCACCCTGCTGCCCCTGGCTCGGACAAGGACCCCTATGCCAGCCCTGGGCGTGGGCTGGCACCTGGCCAGGTAGCCGCACCAGGCAGCACCTTGCTGGAGAAATTTGAGTTGGACAGAGGTGCCTTGGGCTTGGCCAACACCCAGCACTTGCCAGGTGATGATCTGGACAAAATGGAGAGTTCCCTGGTGGCCAGTGAGCTGCCACTGCTCATTGAGGACCTGCTGGAGCATGAGAAGAAGGAGCTGCAGAAGAAGCAGCAACTGTCAGCCCAGCTGCCCAGCAGCACTGCACCTCTGCAGCCCTCGCACACCATGCTTCCAGCCCAGCCCCAACCCCAACCCCAGTCTCAGCCCCACGAAACGCAGGCTCCCCGCCTGGTGGGGCCACAGATGCAGCTGGGCCTGGTCTCACGGCAACAGGGCCTGGTGGCCCCCCAGCAGCTGATGACGCAGCAGCGCCTGGCAGGGGCCTCACAGGGCCAGGGCCTGGGCACCCACATGGCACTGGCGCAGCCCCCGCCTCATGCGCTCGTGGCCCCCTCTGCAGTCCCTGCAGCCCTGGCCCAGCAGAAGCAGCTGGCTGGGGTGCAGCCCTCCAGCCTGGGCTTGAAGCCACAGCAGCTCGTCCTGCAGCAGCAGCAACTGGCCAACAGCTTCTTCCCCGACACAGGTAGGGGCTGGGGGCACAGGGGCTTTTGCTGGTGATAATGGCTGGTGAGGGTCCCTGAGTCTGGGGGGGAGCATTGGGCCAGCTGGGGGGGGGGGG
>NW_017728961.1:50497-61885 GCF_001723915.1 Gavialis gangeticus
GGGGGGGGGGGCTTGGACCTTTCTGAGGGAGACACTGGCTGAGCAGCTCCTTCCTTGCAGACCTAGATAAGTTTGCAGCTGAGGACATCATGGACCCCATTGCCAAGGCAAAGATGGTGGCGCTGAAGGGCATCAAGAAGGTGATGGCACAGGGCAGCATTGGCGTGGCCCCCGGCATGAACAGGTAGGGCCGTAGAAGCGCTGGGCAGGTGGGTGGGCAAATGCCACGGGCCCCTGCTTATGCCTTCATCTGCTTTGGCCCCACAGACAACAGGTGTCACTGCTGGCCCAGCGGCTGTCAGGAGCCCCGGCCACGGCCGAGATGCAGAACCATATCCTGGCTGGGAGTGGGCAGGTGAGCGCGGTGCCATCTCCCTCGGGGGACTCTGCCTCACAAGTTACCTGGCCTGGGTTTCTGGGGCATCTGGGACTTAGCTGGCCCTGGCACCCAGATATGCACTGAGCTGCCTGCAAAGCTGTGATGCCGGGTTCCCATTGGGGTGTTGGCCTGGAGGAGATGCCAGGGCAGGGCAGCGTGGGGCCGCAGGGTGCCAAAACGTGTAGGTGTCCATGTGGATGCCAGTTTCTCCTGGGGTGATTTTGACTGGGCTGCACCAGTGCTCGTGCTGGGACCAAAGCCAGAGGGTCCCGGCTTGAGGGTCTTGCCTCTCCAGTCAGTGTCAGACTGACGCTGCATTGGGGCATGAAGGGATTTCTCTGTTGGTCAAACTGGTATGGACTGGGGGGGGGGGTTGCTTTCCTCTGGTTGGGGGCACAGCCTCTGCCTGGGGTCTCTTATACAATTTGGATGCTGGCTGCCACAGTGCCCCTGCTTTCCCTGCGGCAGGGTCTGGCATGGTGACAATAGTTTTATGAAGCGTTTAGATAATGGACTTGTCTGGGGTGGTTTGGGCACAGCCTCAAGCAGGGCTTGAAATAGATGTGATCTCTGGAAGTCTCTTCCAGCCCCGTGGCTCTAGGATTTCTATGATTTCCCTTGTGTCCCAGGAGCGGAGCAGCAGCGACCCAGCCCAGGCTCGCCCCAACCCCCCGACCTTTGCTCAGGGCGTTATCAGTAAGTACCCAGCATAGGAAAATGGGAAAAGGGGCCTGGGGGGGCCTTACCCTGTCCACCTAGGACCTGGTTCCTCCCTGTGACCTCCCCTGGTCCCTATGGCACATCTCAACCCCTCTGCCCTTCTGCAGATGAGGCCGACCAGCGGCAGTACGAGGAGTGGCTCTTCCACACACAGCAGCTGCTGCAGATGCAACTCAAGGTGCTGGAGGAGCAGATTGGCGTCCACCGCAAGTCCCGCAAGGCGTTGTGCGCCAAACAGCGCACCGCCAAGAAGGCCGGGCGGGAGTTTCCTGAGGCTGATGCTGAGAAGCTCAAACTAGTCACGGAGCAGCAAAGCAAGATACAGAAGCAGCTGGACCAGGTGGGATTCTCCTGGGGGGTGCTGGGAGGGGGTCCCAGGGCAGGGCAGGGACACCGTGGTGCTCAGCCTGGCCTCTTTCCACAGGTCCGCAAGCAGCAGAAGGAGCACACCAACCTGATGGCTGAGTACCGCAACAAGCAGCAGCAGCACCAGCAGAGCTCGGCCGTGCTGGCCCTCAGCCCCTCACAGAGCCCGCGCCTCATGGCCAAGCTCCCTGGGCAGCTGCTGCCAGCACATGGTGTCCAACCATCCCTGTCCCAACCAGGAGCCACCATGGTGGGCGCCCCAGGCCTGGGCCAACCCCCAGGACAGCTGGTGGGGCAGACGGCTGGCCTGCGCCCTCCCCAAGGCAGCAGCGGAGTCCCTATGGCGGTCCAGCAAGGCCTGTCGTTCATGGGCCAGCAGCAGCTGGGGAACGCGGCCGTGCCCGGGACCTCCAACAGCTTCTTCGCCGGCAGCCCCACGCTGCGGGGGCTGGGTGCTGACAGCCGCCTCCTGCAAGAGCGGCAGCTGCAGCGGATGCAGCTGGCCCAGAAGCTGCAGCAGCAGCAGCAGCAAAGCATCCTGGGACAGGTCTCCTTGCAGCAGCAGCAGCAGCAGCAGCAGAACATCCTGGGCCAGGTCTCCCTGCAGCAGCAAGGCATTGTGGGCCAAACTGGCTTGATGGGCCAGGCGCAGCCGCCACCTCCACCACCCACCCCACAGCCAGGCCCGGGGGGCCAGACTATGGTCCCAAAGCAGCAAGGATTGATGGGAAACCAGCAGGGCATCCTGGTGCAGCAGCTCTCCCCGCAGCAGCCACCGCAACCAGGCCTGCAGGGGCACCCCTCAGCGCCCACGCTGCAGCACCAGGGGATGAGCCACCAGCCGCGCCAGCTGCTGCTGGCCCCCCACCAGCAGAGGGTGCTGGGGTCGCCCCAGCTCGGGCAGCAGGCGCCTGGCCTCCTGGGGCACCGCCTCATCCTGTCCCAGCAGCAGCAGCAGCAGCAGCAGGTTGGGCTCCTGGGGCCGGCACGGACACTGCTGACTCCGCAGCAGCAGAACTCTCTAGGACAGCACCAGGCCCTGCAGGGCCAGGGCCAGGGCCAGGGCCAGGCTGGCCTGCAGCAGATGCAGCACTTTGCGCAGCACGGGGCTCTGGGCCAGGCCCCCTCCGTGCTACACTTGAGTCAGGGAATGCAGCCGAGCCTGGCCGCCAAGGAGCAGCCGGGAGGACCCGAAGGCACTGCACTGCCTGCCGAGGGCACCGAGCCAGCGGGGCAGGGGCCACCGGGTGGCCAGGACCTGGGTGGACAGCTGCACACCAGCCCCCCAGAGCCGCCGGGCAGCCAGGAGCAGCCGACCCAGCTTGTGCTGCAGCCCCCAGCAGAGCAGCTGCAGAAGCACCCACCGGAGCTGGGGCAGCCGCCACCACTGCGCATGCCAGGAGTGCCACAGTCCGGTGCCCTGCTGCACCAGCCCCTGCCCAGCGACCCGACAGCAGGAGCTGCCAGGCAGGACCCACCACAGCTGCACGCGGATCCCAGCCCAGGGCCACCCCAGCCGGGCTTGCCAGCATCGGAGCCACCGCAGAGCTGTGCCATGAGCCAGGCGCAAAGCATCATGGTGCAGCAGCAGCAGCGGATTGTGGGGCACCCTCAGCTGCCCTCGCGGCTGCAGAGCACGGTGGGACCACCCCGGCCTGGGCTGCAGCAGCAGGGCCTGCTGCTCCCACCAGCAGCCCATGCGCAGAGCCTGCTGGGCCAGGTGCCGGGGCCGGTGCTGGGGCAGATCCGGGCACAGCTGCAGGGTGTGCTGGCCAAGAACCCACAGCTGCGGCACCTCACACCGCAGCAGCAGCAGCAGCTGCAAGCCCTGCTTGTGCAGCGCCACCAACAGAGCCTGCTGCAGCACAGCCAGGCGCTGCGCCAGGCCGGCCCCTTCCCAGGGCAGGAATCTGGGCAGCCGGGCACGGCTCCCCATGCCCCTTCGCCCGCGCCACCCCGCCAGCTGGGCACCCTTTTCCAGGTGCGCTCAGCTGGCCCAGCCCCCGAGCCAGGGCTCGGCATGGAGCGGGTGTCTGCAGGGGCCCCCCAACCACAGCCACTGGCAGAGTTGGTACATGGCGGTCGCAGCCCACAGCCAGCCATGCTACGACTGTCCACCACACCAGCACCCCCCACCATCCAGTCGCCCCTGAGCGTGCTCAGCCTGGGCCCCGCACCACCGCAGCACCCTGTGCCCAGCCTGGAACAGGGCGCCCAAGAGCCAAAGAAAGCCTCCCCTCCCCTCCTGGCACAGACCCCTGCAGCCCTGCCGGAGCAGCGGCCAACACCCCCCCACAGTGGGCTCCTGCCTGAGCCACCCAAGCCTGACCCCTCTCCTGCTCCCCCCAAGCCAACCTCCAGCCAGAGCAGGGAGGAGCCCTTCCCAGTGCCCCCTAGCCCTTGGGATCCCACGGCGCAGGGGCCCATTGCTCCTCCTGGCATGGAGCCCGCAAAGGCACGCCTGCCCATGGTCCCCATCAATGGGCAGGCAGCTGAAGTGCCCCGCACAGGGACGTTGCTATCTGAAGCTGGGGGGCCACTGGCGATGCCCCCCGGTGTGTGCATCAAGCAGGAGCCCAAGGAGGAGGGAGTGCCGTGCGAGCTGGTTGCGGAGCAGCTCCTGAAGCCTGAGGCCCACAGGGAGCAGCCAGCAGCACCCACCCCAGCCAACCACCACCTGCTGGGCAGCCAGCTGCTGGCGGGTGCCCGCACAGAGGCTGGGCACCTGCTGTTGCAGAAGCTGCTGCGGGCCAAGAACGTGCAGCTGGTATCACAGCGCACTGCCGAGGGGCTGCACCCCGAGCTCAACGGGCATGCCGATGGCAAGCTGGCCGCACTAGAGCACAGGCTGCAGGCTGTGGCCCCAGGCAGGGAGGTAAGCCGGGCGCTGGGCCATGGGGCTTGGGGAGCAGTGGGAGATGGTCTGAGCTTGGGATGGGCACTGTGCATGTGTCACCACTCATCCACGTTGCCTCCTCCCCACAGGACCCATCTGCTGCCAAGAAGCTGCTGGCCCCAAAGCCCAAGCGGGTGCAGAAGGGCAATGAGCGGGTCCCCGCCTCCCGCAAGAAGCTGCGTAAGGATGACGGCCTGAAGCCCAGTGAGGCCCTCATGAAGCAACTGAAGCAGGTAACGCCTCTGGGGCTGTCTCCACTTCACTTCTCTGCAATTATCCTGGCGCGGTCCTGGGGGCTGCCATGACCATGCGCCCCCAGTGGGAGGGGGAGGGGGGTCTGCCTGCAGTCATGGGGCTGCACAGGCAGGGTTGACCCCTCTTGATGGCTCTGCTCTGCCCCCCAGGAGCTCTCCCTTCTGCCCCTGATGGAGCCGACCATCACGGCCAACTTCAGCCTCTTCCCGCCCTTTGGCAGCAGCCCCATCAATGGCCGGAGCCCACTCAAGGGTGCCTTCGGCAGCGCCGTTCTGGAAAGCGTCCCCGACTACTACTCTCAGCTACTCTCCAAGGTATGCGCTGTGGAACTGGACTGGGGGGAGTGGAGGCAAACTGAAGCCCAGACTCCTGGGTCCGCCAGGGCCAGACTCCCGGAGGCTTATGGGTGCCCCAGGGCCCTGACTGTGGCACCACCCCTGTCCCTGCAGAACAACCTGAGCAACCCGCCGACGCCGCCCTCATCGCTGCCCCCCACCCCGCCCCCTTCGGTGCAGCAGAAGATGGTGAATGGTGTCACCTCCGGCGAGGAGTTGCCTGAGCAGCCCAAGGACCCAGCCCCGGCCCGTGAGCCCGAGGGCCACAAGGGTAGGCATGGGGCAGTCCCTGAGCAACAGGGCAGTGAGTGGGGGAGGTGGGAGGGTGGTCTGACCCTGATGCCCCCGTGGCAGCGGTGGGCGCAGGAGGACCTTCCCTTAGGGTGGGGAAGATGGGGCTGGGGCTGCTTTGGTGGGCTGGGCAGAGCCTGAGTCTCCATCTTCCCTATCCAGATGCTCCCGCTGTGGAAGTGAAGAGCTTGGACCTGCTGGCGGCCCTACCCACACCCCCACACAACCAGACTGAGGATGTCCGGTGAGGGGCAGCTGCCATGCCTGGGGTTCCCTTGCAGGGCAGGGGGGTGCAGAGGGCTGAGGGGACCAGTTTGGGGGTATGGGTCTCACCTTCTCTCTTGTCAGGATGGAGAGCGATGAGGAGAGTGACTCCCCCGACAGCATCGTGCCTGCCTCGTCCCCGGAGAGCATCCTTGGGGAGGATGTGCCCCGCTTTCCCCTGCTGATGGAGATGCGGCCGGAGCTGGAGGAGCGCGTGCTGTCCCCCGTCATCCCCATCATTCCCAGGGCCAGCATCCCAGGTGAGCCAGCAGGGTGTGGGGTGGCACCCAGGAGGGGGCATTGGGTGGGCTGTGCTGTCGGTGGGTCTGTCTGGCTGCGGGGGCTCAAGTTTGGGGGACCACACTCATCTTGAACTGCCTCTGCTCTCTGCCCCCAGCCTTCCCAGACACCAAGCCCTACGAAGCACCGGAGCCCTTCGGGGAGCGCTCTGCGAAGGCCCCACTGACACAGGGCGTCCCCTGGGAGAAGGGCAAGGGCAGCGAGGTCTCCGTCATGCTGACTGTCTCTGCTGCGGCCGCCAAGGTAAGGGCAGGGGCCAGACTGTACGGGGCAGTCCCAGGCCACATGCACTCGAGCGCCCAGCTCTGACCTGTCCCTCCTGTCCCCCAGAACCTAAACAGCGTCATGGTGGCCATGGCCGAGCTGCTGAGCATGAAGATCCCCAACTCCTATGAGGTGCTGTTCTCTGAAAGCCCTATGCGGGCTGCTGGGCCTGAGGCCAAGAAGGTGGAGACTGATGGAGCTGGTGAGTGCCAGTCACCCTGGGGTGGGGGCAGGGAGCGCATCAGCCCCCCTACCCAGGGGCTCCTGGCTGGCACCAGGGGTACTGGCAGTGCCCCTGTGACACTGCCGCCATCTCGGCCTCTCTCAGGCACTGACAAGCCCGGGAAGCCGCCTGATGGCAATGCGGAGTGGCTGAAGCAGTTTGACGCCGTGCTGCCAGGCTACAGCCTCAAGAGTGAGCTGGACATCCTGACACTTCTCAAACAGGTCAGTATCCCCCAAGGGGGCAGCTTGCCTGGCTCTGCCCGGGGCTTCTGCCCTGCCTGGTGCCCCTGGGGCAGCCGGCGTCTGTTCTGCCTGGCCCTATGCCCTTGGCCCCCACTAGTTTTGGGTGTGTGCTGATCTCCCGTCTCCATCCCAGGAGAGCCCGGTGGTGGAGAAGGCGGCGCAGCACTGCTACATCCACAACGTGTCCAACCTGGATGTGCGGCAGTTGTCACTGCCACCTGAGGAACCCTCGCCCCCGCTTTCCCCCTTCGCCCCATCACCCTCCAGCCCTGCTGAAACCGCCTGCATCCCAGCTGGCGAGGCTGCCCCTGAGGCAGCACCAGTGCCCTCCACGCCATCCCCACCTGCCCCCTCCCCAGCCCCCAAGGAGGAGGGGTCGCGCTCACCATCCCGGGCCAAGCCACGTGCACGGCCCCCAGAGGATGGTGGTGGGGATGAGGCGCGGCCGCGGCTGAAAAAGTGGAAGGGGGTGCGGTGGAAGCGCCTGCGGTTCCTGCTCACCATCCAGAAAGGTGGGGCCAAGCGAGACGGTGACCGGGAGATCGCTGAGTTTGTGGAGAAGCTGGGCTCGGCTTTGCGGCCGGAGAAGGTGCCGCGGGACCTGCGGCGCTGCTGCTTCTGCCATGAGGAGGGTGATGGTGCCACGGACGGCCCCGCCCGCCTCCTCAACCTGGACCTGGACCTCTGGGTGCACCTGAATTGCGCCCTGTGGTCCACAGAGGTGTACGAGACGCAGGGCGGGGCCCTCATCAATGTGGAGGTGGCGCTGCACCGGGGGCTGCTGACCAAGTGCTCCCTGTGCCAAAAGATGGGTGCCACCAACAGCTGCAACCGCCTGCGCTGCCCCAGCGTCTACCACTTTGCCTGCGCCATCCGCGCCAAGTGCATGTTCTTCAAAGACAAGACCATGCTGTGCCCCCTGCACAAGCCCAAGGGCCCCTGCGACCAGGAGCTGAGCTCTTTCGCCGTCTTCCGGCGCGTCTACATCGAGCGCGATGAGGTCAAGCAGATTGCCAGCATCATCCAGCGGGGCGAGCGCCTGCACATGTTCCGCGTGGGCGGCCTGGTCTTCCACGCCATCGGCCAGCTGCTGCCCCACCAGATGGCCGACTTCCACAGTGTCACGGCCCTCTACCCCGTGGGCTATGAGGCCACGCGCATCTACTGGAGCCTGCGCACCAACAACCGGCGCTGCTGCTACCGCTGCACCATCTGCGAGAACAACGGGCGCCCCGAGTTTGTGGTGCAGGTCATTGAGCAGGGGCTAGAGGACCTGGTTTTCACTGACTCCTCGCCCCAGGGTAAGGCGCTGCAGGAGGGGACCGCAGGGTGGGGAGCCGTCTGCGTGCAGAACTGCCATGGGGGTGTGAGGTGGGCATCCTTGCCCACCCCAGAGGTGGCTGCATTTTATGCACTGAGTGAGCTGGCCCAGGGCTGTTACCCTCCTGAGCCCCTCTGGGCTGGGCATGCAGGGCAGGGGCATCTCGGAGCAGGGGGGAGGGCGGGCAGGTCCAGAAACGAAGTCTACCCGTTGCTCTCCTCACTCGGCAGCTGTGTGGAACCGCATCATTGAGCCGGTGGCCATGATGAGGAAGGATGCCGACATGCTGCGGCTGTTCCCCGAGTACCTGAAGGGGGAAGAGCTCTTCGGCCTCACGGTGCACGCTGTACTGCGCATCGCCGAGTCTGTACGTACCAGGCCGGGACTGGCACCTCGATGCCTGCCTTGGAGAGGGTGGGGGGGTTGGCTGGGCATGGGTGCAGGACGCTTCCTGATGGGATGGGAGCATAGGGTGTGGGGACTGCGGATCCTGCGTCCCCAGGGGTCCCCAGCCCTGACTGACACACGGCCGCCTGCAGCTGCCTGGTGTCGAGAGCTGCACGAACTACCTGTTCCGCTATGGGCGCCATCCGCTAATGGAGCTGCCACTCATGATCAACCCCACTGGCTGCGCCCGGGCTGAGCCCAAGATCCTCACCCACTACAAGCGGTGAGTGGTGGGGGACGCCGCGGTGGCGGCGCGGGGGGACCCACTGGGGTGCTGCGGGGCGACGCTCCCCCGTGACGGTCCCCACGCTCCGCCCCCGCAGGCCCCACACCCTGAACAGCACGAGCATGTCCAAGGCCTACCAGAGCACCTTCACGGGCGAGACCAACACGCCCTACAGCAAGCAGTTCGTGCACTCCAAATCCTCACAATATCGGCGCCTCAAGACCGAGTGGAAGAACAACGTTTATCTGGCGCGCTCCCGCATTCAGGGGCTGGGGCTGTACGCAGCTAAGGACATTGAGAAACACACCATGGTCATCGAGTACATCGGCACCATCATACGCAATGAGGTGGCAAACCGGCGCGAGAAGATCTATGAAGAGCAGGTGTGGGGTCGGGACCCCAGGGCTGGGGGAAGCGGGCTGGGATCAGGGCCCTGCATGGCTGTGGCCTGGTGGGGGGACCTCTGGCAGCTGTGTAATCAGGGCCCTGTGCTTCCTGCTCCCCAGAACCGAGGGATCTACATGTTCCGCATCAACAACGAGCACGTCATCGATGCCACGCTGACGGGGGGCCCAGCCAGGTAAGTCGCAGCTGGGACCTGGGGAAGCAGCCCTGTGGGAGAGGGAAGCTCGTATCTGTCCAGCTCTGCCATCACCAGCCACCCCAGCATGCAATAGGGGGGTGCTGGGAGGGACAGTATGGAGGGGGCCCCCTTCCCTCCCAGGTCCAGGAAATCCAGGAGTCCTGCTCCCAGCCACGTCTGTCAGGCCAAAGCTCCGACTGCCTTAATCCCAAAGATAAAACCATTGTACAAATGCCAAAGCAGGGGCACCATCTGAGCAGAGGAAAACACAGTCCCTGTCCCCATTTGTGCTGTCCCCTGCCACGACAATGGGCAGGGGCTGGACAGCTCCCATTGCCACCTCTGACTCCCCTCCGTTGTCCTCTGTGCCCCCAGGTACATCAATCACTCATGCGCCCCAAACTGTGTGGCTGAGGTGGTGACCTTTGACAAGGAAGATAAGATCATCATCATCTCCAGCCGCCGCATCCCCAAAGGGGAAGAGGTAGGAGCCAGGGAGGGTCCCTGGAAGATGTCCTTAGTGACCTGTGCCAGGTGTGAGGATCCCATCCCAGTGGCAGGGTTGGATTCAGCCACCGGGGGGGCTGCGGCACCTCAAGAGGAGCTGGCGGTTAGCCCAGCAGGGCAGGGTGGGGAATGGGCTGGGCTGGAGGAGTCCGTGCTGGGACAGGACAGGAGTGTGACCAGCTCCCTGGGGGTTGGGGGCTGTGCCAGGCGTGGGGGCAGCCAGGCTATGGACTGGCCCTGGTGGGAGGGGCCAACGAGGCACCAGCATCACTTTAGCCGTCTGCCCCCAGCTGACCTACGACTACCAGTTCGACTTCGAGGATGATCAGCACAAGATCCCCTGCCACTGCGGAGCCTGGAACTGCCGGAAGTGGATGAACTAGCCCCTGCGGGTGCGGGCTCAGGTGTGCGCACGCCACCCCGGCCCAGCGGAGACTCCGCAGAGGCCTTCAGCCAGGCCTGGCGTGGGGGAAGGGGCCTGGGCAGCAGGAGCGGTGGTGGCAGGACAGGACAGGACGCCCCAGCTGGGCCCCGGAGTCGGCTGGATGCAGGTGGGATGTCTGGGGCTGGGCTGGGCCAGTACCAAAGGCAAGGTGGTTCCAGGCCTCGCTCGCACATATCGGACACTGCCTGCCTACCTTGTGGGGGGGCGGCAGTGCCCCCGCCCCCACGCTGACCTGCCTGCCGGCAGCAGGACTAATGAACTGGCAACTCAGGGTTTTCTTTGTTTTGTTTTGCGGGGGGGGCGCCGGCCCCGCCGCCGGCCGCGTCTCAGCCCCCTCGCTCGCCCAAGCACCTGGCCAGGGCTCCGGAGGGGTCCCGGGGTGGGACGGGACAGGGGCAGCCCCTGCCCCCTGCGCCGGAGCCGGGCGGGTCAGACCCAGCGCCGGGCGGCCGTGGCCTCCTTTTTAGAAACAGAACTAATCCGATTCGCTCGCTAATTTACCAAGGTAACAAAGAGACTCCTTGAGCTTGACAATCCCGAATCCGAGCCCGGCGCCGCTGGGGCCCGGTGAGAGACAGAGTTTGTGTGGGTTTATTTTTCTCGTTGTTGTGGGGACGGAAGCACCGCAAGGGCGTGAAGGAGGCGCCGCCCGCACGGAGCGGAGCTGGGATGAGGCATGTGCGGACCCCCCCTTCCCCCCCCCCCCAAACGGACGCCAGGAGCATCTGCACCCGAACCTACCTCATTTTAAGTGTTAGATTTTGCTGTGTGAAATGTGAGCCCCACCCTGGTCCCATGGCCCCCGGCTCCCAAGCCCTCCCTCCGTGACTGACTGCGCAGGCCCACTTAGGGAGGGGACTAGAGCAGCACTGGGCAGAGCCTGGGGCCTTTCCCTTCCCTCTGGTCCCTCCCTGCCCCAGGACCCAGCCCCCAGCCCCGTGGACTGTGAGATGCAAAATGGGCAGCCCCAGGGACTGGGACTGGGGCTGGGGCCCTGCCAGCTGGATGCCCCGAGTTTGTGGTTATTTCACCAGGCTGCAAGAAAGGCAGAGCCTGGGGGAGGCTGCTGCTCATGGGTCCATCTGCCATGTGCCAAGACTGGCTGGGGTGGGAGGGCATCGCCCACTGCCAGCCCCCCCAACCCTGCCCTCATTGCACTGTTCCGGCACAGGGGGCAGCTGGTTGAGCCGGGGGAGAGAGAAGGGCAGGAAGCCAAGTCAGGCTGCGCATTAGCTGGCATCAGCAGATCCCTGTGTCGGGGTGAGGGTCTGCTGTGGGTGATGCGCCCTTCCCTTGCAAACCTGCTCCCCCCCCCCCCCCC
>NW_017728961.1:62057-63095 GCF_001723915.1 Gavialis gangeticus
AGGTTATTTATCTATTTATACCTTACGTTGTATATATTAGAATGGGGGGGAGGGGAAGGCTCTCTTCTGTGCTCTGACTGGCTGCGATTTTTGGGGCTGCAGGGGAGGGGTGCCTTTCAGGGACCCTCCCCTCCCCCCCCCATCCCAGCCAGGGTCTGCAGCTAACCACAGGGTGGGTTGGGGCAGGGCGAGCCCATGGACATAGGCCCTTTCCCTGCTCTCGCTGCCTGTCCGGGTCAGGTTGGGGCCGGGGTTTTCGGATCGCGGCAGGGTGTTGGCACAGGGCCGCGGAAGGAGGGGAGGGCCTGGGCAGGCATTGCGGGCACCGCTGCCCACCTTCCCGCTGCCAACTCCCTGCTGCGTGCTCCTCCCCAGGGGGACCTTCTCACGGCTGGACCCGCTGGGGCAGGGGGTGGCAGGTCTCCCGGCTCGTGCCCACTCGCTCCCCACAGGACTGCGTTTTGCTGGGGTCTCCTAACGCACAAGAGCACTGCACGGGGGGGACGCCCCTGCCTGCCTCCTTGGCCCCAGGGCGGGGGGGAACCAGGCAGGCCAGCAGCAACAGGGCATCTGGCTGG
The DNA here is from genome assembly GCF_001723915.1 of Gavialis gangeticus. Lineage (NCBI taxonomy): Eukaryota > Metazoa > Chordata > Crocodylia > Gavialidae > Gavialis > Gavialis gangeticus. The sequence continues at coordinate 62,636 of NW_017728961.1, forward strand.
TCTCACCTAGGGCAGGGGGCTTGTATCGAGCATTTCCTCCCTCTTCAGGTGGGCCGGAAAACAAGATTGGGGGGGGGAGCAGGCCCAGGGCATTTCCCGCTGGATTCCAGCCGGCTCGGAGCGAGGAGAGTCGTTGCGTTTTTACAAAGCTGCTTCCGCAACTATTCAAAGCTGCAAAAGGGTAAAAATGAAAACGTTCAAGGTGGGGGTGGGGGAAGAAGAAAGTGAAAAGCTATGGAGAAAGTTTAAATTTAAAGAAAAACCTGTAAATAAAATGGGAGTTCTGTAGAGAAATGAACTGTTTTTACCAATAATGAAACCACTGGATGTTATTTTAAAATAAAGGTGCGTGAGAGAGAGAAAAAAAAAAAGCCAGTATACCTTTTTGGTTTTGTTTTGTTTGTTCGTTTTTCTTTTCTTTTTTTGTCTTTCCACAAAGGTGGAAGGCTGTAAAGTGTAT
>NW_017728961.1:68095-71484 GCF_001723915.1 Gavialis gangeticus
GTTTTTCAATGGAATTTCAAGAGTGCTGCTATTGTAAATATTTTCTCAGAAACAGAAACTTAGGGAAAAATAGATAAAAAGAGAAATAAAAAATAAAAAGAAACATTTTAAAAATCGCTACAGAAATAAATAAAACAAGGGGGTTCAAGCTGGGAAAAGATGAACTACCAGGGTTGTCTGGCTTTTTAGATTACGGTTAGAGAATAAAATAGGCTGTAGATTTTAGCTGGGGGGGGGAAAGAGAAAATAAACCTTATACAGTTTTTAATTTTTATATTAAAGTATATCGCGGTCAGTCTTGGAGCTGAGGTTGGATGTGTGTTTTTTAAAGCTCTGCCTGTATCATTGCATTGGAGCCTGGTCCTGCCCCTTCCCGGTTGCACAGACTGTTCTATTCTCAGTTGGACCTTTTATGACCCCCCCCCCCCCGAAAAAAAAAAATAAAATAACCCCTTTATTGTTTTGTTTTTTTCGTTGTTCTGTTTTTTAAATGAAGCTGTGGCGCCCGCCGCTCAGGTGCTGCTTTCCGTGCAGCCTGTACAGAAGGCGGCAACTGGGGTTCAATAAATGACTGAGCAGCAATGGCACTCCGGGGGGCTCCCCGCTCCTTTATTTTGCCCTCATGGAGCCGAGGCCCCAGGGGACTGGACTGGACCTCGGCGCTTGGGCCACGTGCGGGGGGGGGCGGGGGGCAGTCCTGATCTCGTTTTTCAGTGCATTTTTAAAGGACTTATTTTAAATTAATTATTTTACCATTATCTACATTTTCATCACCATTGGGTCACTATTAATAATTGATTTCTTATAATCAATGACTTGTGAGACCCTCTTTATTATTAGCGCTAGTGTGATGGATTGCCTACAACCACCAGTGGCTCCTGACCATTTGTTTGACACCCTCCTACTACCACTACTAACTGTGTTTGGTTTCCTACAACCACCAATGACTTGGGATTATTGGTCATTTGAGACCCTCACTATTATCCCTATTGTGATTAATTTCCAATAACTACCAATGGCTCATAATTATTTATCACATGGGACCCTCATTATAATTATCACTATTAATCGATTGGTTTCCTTTAACCACCGATGATGTGACTGCTATTATTGATCAGTGGAGACCCTCGTTATTACCCCTATTGTGATCGACTCCCTATAATCAGCAATGGCTCATAATTACTGATCAGTTGGGGCCCTCATTATTATTCTTATCACTATTCATTGACTGGTTTCCTACAGCGACCAATGCCTCGTGGCTGCTCTCGCTGATCACTTCTTTGACGCCCTCGTTCTCAGCACTAGTCACTGCGCTCGAGTTCCTCTGACCAACGACTCGTGATTGTTACCGATCATTTACTTGGCGCCATCCCCGATATTAATGATTCCTGCCCTTCAGCTAATCGGGGAGCGCGGACGCCCGGGCTCCTTCCCCAGCTCGGCGAGAGGCACCCGGCTCGTTCCCGTCCAAGGGCACGTGCTTCCGGGATCAAAAGTCATAGGGGTCGCGGCGCCACTTCCGTGCCCTGTTCGCTGCTTCCGCTCACGTGACGGCTCCTGGCGGAAGTCCCGGGGCCGGGCGGAAGTGGAGCACCGGATCCGGCGGCGCTGCGCCCGGTGCTGCAGGGAGGCGGGCGGGGGCAGCCATGGAGGTGAAGTCCGCGGCCCCCGCCCCTGCCCTTGTCCTGGGGGTCCGGGTCTCCCGGCAGGAGCGAGTGGGGCAGAGACCCCCGGGTTGTTGCGGCCTCTCCTGGTGCTGCTCCCCTGGCCGCGGGCCCTCCTGGCGGGGGCCTGGCCCCAACTTGGTATCGTGGGGTTGCTCCGGCCCCCGGGCGGGGCCTTGCTGACTCCTCTCGTCCGCAGGGCGCCGTTCCTGAGAGCGTCGCCGAGAAGGCCCCCCCCACGCCGGAGGGTGAGGGCCGGGCTCCGAGCGGGGGGGGGCAGTCTGGATGTGGGCTGGGGGGCAGGGGGCAAGCAGTGCCGGTCCCCGATGCCTCTTCTCCCCTCCCCCCCCAGACGCAGAGTCCAACAGCGGGATCTACACCTGCTTCATGAGGTCCCATCGCTGCTACGACCTCATCCCCACTAGCTCCAAGCTGGTCGTCTTCGACACCTCCTTGCAGGTAGATGATGGTCTCCGGGTGCTGGGCTGGGCCCTGGGGGCAGGAGCGATAGTGCCTGCCCATTTCCTGGGCTGCGGATGCGTGGGGCTGGGAACGGAGAGGGTTCCATGGGGCTGCTGGGGCCCCCCCAGCCCTGACATCCGCCCGCGCATCTGGCTGCAGGTGAAGAAGGCCTTCTTTGCGCTGGTCACCAATGGCGTGAGGGCTGCCCCGCTCTGGGACAGCAAGAAGCAGAGCTTTGTGGGTGAGCTAGGGACACAGCCGGGGCATGGGAGGGAGGGAGGATCCCTGGGACGTGGGGCACAAGGCACAGCCCCCTCACTCCCTCTTCCCCTTCAGGGATGCTGACCATCACCGACTTCATCAACATCCTCCATCGCTACTACAAGTCGCCCATGGTAATGACGGGTGCTGGAGGGGGCTGGGGCTTCACCCTCCTAGCTTGGGAGCTGCCTGGGGCCTGGTGCTCTGTGGCTGCTGTCTGGGAGCTGCCGCACCCCTGCCAGGACTAACTTGCCCTGTGTTTCCAGGTGCAGATCTACGAGCTGGAGGAGCATAAGATAGAGACGTGGAGAGGTGAGAGGGGCCGGGGGTGCAGCAGGGAACGGGGCTGGTGTTGCATGGGGAGCCTGTGGAGGGGACAGGGCTCCTCCCGGGCGTTCCTTTGGCAGCAGCACCACCCACCAGTCTTGCACCTGGCACTGGCCTTACCTGGCTGAGTCTGTTTCCTCTTGCCTGGTAGAAGTCTACTTGCAAGACTCCTTCAAGCCTCTGGTGTGCATCTCCCCGAATGCCAGGTGAGCCCTGTGACGCTGGGTGGGGAGGGAGGGGCCGGCAGGTGATGCCAGGTAGCCATAGGTCACGTCTCCCCGGCAGCCTCTTCGACGCAGTCTCCTCGCTGATCCGCAACAAGATTCACCGGCTGCCTGTCATCGACCCTGACTCGGGCAACACCCTCTACATCCTCACGCACAAGCGCATCCTCAAGTTCCTCAAGCTCTTTGTGAGTCCTGGGGGTGGGGACGGCGATTCCTGGGGTGGGGGGCCAAGCCGGGCAGCTGTGCCTGACCCCCTGGCCCCTGCAGATCACAGAGGTGCCAAAGCCGGAGTTCATGTCCAAGACGCTGGAGGAGCTGCGGATTGGCACCTATAGTAACATCGCGATGGTGCGCACCACCACGCCCGTCTACGTGGCCCTCGGCATCTTCGTGCAGAACCGCGTCTCTGCCCTGCCCGTGGTGGACGAGTCAGGTGCAGTGAAGTTGG
>NW_017728961.1:76484-79088 GCF_001723915.1 Gavialis gangeticus
CTGAAAAACAGGGGGTTAGTACTAGGAAGCTACTCAAGACTGCTGTAGACTCTAAACTGTTTCCTCCTTCTTCAGTTATCCCTTTCCTAAACACTGCAGTGTAAACAAGCCTGAACTGTAGAGCTGTAACAGGCGTAGCACCTTGCCAGGGTTGGGGTTGGGGCCGGGGCCCAGTGGGGGGGCTGGGTCCTGTCCATATTCAGCGTCTCACCAGCCTGCCCCTCCTCTCTGCTGCAGGTCGGGTCGTGGACATATACTCAAAGTTTGACGTCATTGTGAGTACCATGCGACGTGCACAGGTCAAGGGGGGGGTCAGGTCTCCAGATGGGATAATGCAGCCCCTGGGGGCTGGACGCAGAGCTGGGAGGCTGCCCCCCCCCCCCCGACACCAGTAACCCCACTGCTCCCCTAGAACCTGGCGGCTGAGAAGACCTACAACAACTTGGACGTGACGGTGACGCGGGCACTGCAGCACCGCTCGCAGTACTTCGAGGGCGTCCTCAAGTGCTACAAGCATGAGACCTTGGAGACCATCATCAACCGCTTAGTGGAGGCTGAGGTAGGCGGCAGGGGCAGGCACCATCCCACAGCCCTGGGCCCACCCGCTGTCGGGCCTTCCCTACTTCCTGTCCCCCACCCCAGAGGTACTGGCATGTCAGTGGGTGTTGGGGTGGCCCTGGGTTCACGGGGGCAGCAGTGCTTCTGGCCATCTGACCCATGCGCTGTGTCTGTCCGCGCGTCTGGCGCAGGTGCACCGGCTGGTGGTGGTGGACGAGCAGGACGTGGTGAAAGGCATCGTGTCTCTCTCAGACATCCTACAGGCGCTGATGCTCCCAGGGGGGCCACAGCCCTGAGTGTGGGGACGGGGAGCCCTGCCTGACACCCCACCCTGGGACTGTCTGTGAGGGCTGGCACCAGACTGCAACCAGGACCAAGCTCTTGGGGCCGTGCTCCCTATCCCACCCCTGGCTGCCCATACACCCCCTCCTTCACCAGCATCATGCCTGCCCCCATGCCTACACCTGGGCCAGCCGGGACGGGGCTGGGGGCTCTTTGTACCAGCAATAAGCAGACACCCTCGAGATGGGCCTCTTCCCTCCTGCATGCCCTTTGCCTCCTGGCACTTGGTCAGGGTGCTGCCCTGGGGGGGTTCCAGCTGCCAGGAGCCCTGGCTCCTGGCTCCAGAGGAAAGCTGTCTCTGGGACCAGCGTAGAGACTAAAAAGGAGCTGTGTGAGGCTGCCTGGAGGCATGGCCACTGCCCCTGCCCCTAGTCCTGCCCTAGGGCTTAGGGAAGCACCTGCCAGGGATGCTCTGCAGGCACGGCTGCACCCCCCCCTTAGGCCCTCTGTGCTCCCTTGTGGAGCTGCTGGGGCTCGAGGCATGAAGCTCTCGGCCCTGTTTCCAGCAGCCTACAGCAGCAGCATATTCCCCTTGCCCCCATAGAGGCTGCAGGTTTATTTTTACCGAGCACCATTTTTTCTATCCGGGTCTCCGTCCAGCGCCGGCATCACCTTGGCTGGCACCCGTGCGTGTGTGCGTGTGTGTGCGCACACGTGTCATGTTTCTGGGGCCATCCCGTGGCTCTGTAACTCAGACCAATAAAGACCTGACGTACAGCACGTGTCTAGTGCCTCACTACCGCAAACCTACTCGGGACCTGTCGGGGGAGCCAGTCAGCTGGGGCAGGCCAGAGCAGCCTGTGGGTGGGGAGTCCGAGGGGGGCAGCTCGCAGCCCCTCACTTCCCCTGGGCTCCGCGATGGAGGGATGCTGCGGCCTTCCCGGGCTGCAGCCATGGAGGCCGACCTGGTGCTGGTATCTCAGCCCCGTGCTTATCCCTGGAGCCCAGGAGGGCACAGAGGCAGCTCTGCTCTCCCTGGCGGCTGCGCTCTTGCCCCAGACAATGTGCCCCCGCCTCACAGCCTGACTGGGACAACCCCCACCTGGGAGGAGACCCTGGTCTGTGCTGCTGCCAGAGGGGCTGGCCCTTGGGCAGGGGCGCCTGGGAATCTGCTGAGCCCGCAGCGCCGGGCAGGCCCTAAATCCCTGTTTGTTCCACCCGTGGGTTTTGTCAAAGGCTGGGAAGAGCCAGGGGGGGATGTAGCCCCCACCCCGGCACCGGCAGCCCTGGGAGCTGGGCTAAGGCCAGGCAAGGGCCCCTCTGCCTGACGGTGGCAGGCACCAGCCCGGGCTGCGATGCCTGGGTTCCAGCTTCAGCTCGGGGCAGCTCGGGTGCCGGCCAGCCGGACGCCTGGGTTCCCTCCCCAGCACGTGGTGTGCTCCTTGAGGTAGGCGTGGGGCCCAGGACGCTTGGGTGCTGCCGCCCTCCATCGGGGGGGCACCCAGTGCCACCCCTCATCTCTGCCCTCCCCCCAGGCCTCTGCGACAGTGGAGAGGGGATTTGCTGGCCTGCCTCAGCAGCCCCCTGGCCTGTGGGAGCGGATGGGGCAGCTGGGGGTGGATTGGGCCAGGGGGCAGCTGTGCCCAGCTCTCGGACACGGCCCGGTCTCAGAGGCCCCCACTGCGGCCTCCCAGGCCCGGCCCCATACGGCGCTGAGCTGACACATTCCTGCCCGGGTGGGAGGCTCTGGGCCTGACTGGGGCC
>NW_017728961.1:84088-84465 GCF_001723915.1 Gavialis gangeticus
AAAAAGGTGTGTTGGGGGGTGGGGCAGCTGGGGGTGGATTGGGCCAGGGGGCAGCTGTGCCCAGCTCTCGGACACGGCCCGGTCTCAGAGGCCCCCACTGCGGCCTCCCAGGCCCGGCCCCATACGGCGCTGAGCTGACACATTCCTGCCCGGGTGGGAGGCTCTGGGCCTGACTGGGGCCACCCGGGGCCTCAGCACCAGCTCCAGCCCCAGCAGTGCCCAGAGGGACGCGGCCAGGGCAGGTAGGGCTGGGCTCATCTCCTCCGGGGTTTTGAACGGGGGTTGGGGGCCCCTGAGACCTGTTCAACTCCAAAGGGCAGGATCGGGCTCAGATCCTGCCCTCCTCTGAAAACAAGGCCCTGAGAGCAGCCTGGCCT
>NW_017728961.1:84741-85948 GCF_001723915.1 Gavialis gangeticus
TCCCCGTGCTTGATCCCCCCTCGCGGTTGCCATGCCGGCGTCGGTGTTGCTAGGCGCCACGCGGAGCCCGCGTGGGCTGCATCACGCTGGTGCCAAACCTTGTAATTTCGTGGCATTGTCGCATCTCTGGGGGGAGGCGGGGGGGGCAGGCCCCAACCTCCCCCTTGGCTGCAGTTGTCCCTTTGCACCAGCTGCCCAGCCCCTCCCCCAGCAGGGATTGAACCCAGGAGTCCTGGGCCCCCTCTGCAAAGTTCCTCCGTGCCACCCCGGCTGGGGTGGGCGTCCTGCCCACATGGCTGGGCCCGGCCTGCCTGGGCCTGGGGGCACCTGGGGCAGCTTGGATGTCAGGTTTGGGGGGTCAGGTACAGCCCTAGAGAGGGAGAAACCTGCCCCCTGGGCCCTGCCAGCTAGGCTGATCCAGCCTGCAGAGTGGGGCAGAGCTGGGGCCAGAGCCCCGTGGTGCCCGTGGGCACTGCATGGAGCCTGGACACGTGTGTGCATGCACCTGTTGCGCACATGCATCTCCGCCTGCCCCTGCACACTGCCTGCGCGTCCCAGCCTCCTCTGCTCTGCACCGCGTGCGTGCATGTGTGTATGTGTGCGAGCACCTGCGAGCGTGCGTGACTCCCCCTCCCCGCGGCTGTGCGGAGGGAGTGCTGTGCACGGTGCCAGGCGTCTGCACGCTCTCCCGCTCGCTTCTGGCTCCCAGCGGGTCTGGCTGCCCCTGCCTGGGCACGGAGCTGCTCGTGGCGCCGGCTTCTCCGGGACACCGTGCCCAGCCTGGCCTGCAGACGCCGCTGGCCCCTTCCCCGCTGGCCCTGGGCCGGGGGCGCGGAGGGCACCATGCTGGGCGGCCCCATGCCAGGGGAAGCTGGCTCGCGGGCCGCAGCGGGCGCCGGGCACCTGCAGATCTGTGAGAGGACCAACCTGCTCGTGGTGGAGATCAACACGGTGTCTTGTTGCAGCCACGGCGCCGGCATGGATGCGGGTGGGCAGCTGGCGCGGGGCTGCGGCACCCCCTGGACCTACCGCAGCGTCTCCGAGGAGTATGCGTGAGTCGGGGGGGGGGGCCCTCCTCCAGGCTGCCAGGTGCTCCAGCCCCGCCCGGGAGAGCAGGGGTGGCAGGGCAGGAGTGCGGGGCATTGGCAGGGCTGGGGCAACGGGGGGAGGGAGGAGTGGGGCCAGTGGGGTTGGGGGTGGCAGGGGG
>NW_017728961.1:87314-88446 GCF_001723915.1 Gavialis gangeticus
AAACTCCCAGCCCCCCCACCCCAAAGGTGGGGAAGAACCAGGTGCTCGCTCTCTCTGCCCACCCCACTGCCCACTTCCCCCCCCACTACCCCTTTGGGCTGCCCGAGCTTGGGGGTGGGGGTCATGACCTGGGAGCCCTCCCTGCTGCTTTCTCTTGCCCCCCCGGCAGCTCCCTGCCCCCCCAGCCCTGCCCGGAGGTGCCCTGGTTCCGGGCAGGGGTCTGAGTCACGCCGGTAAATATAGCCGGTGCCACTCACACTTTCCTTCTCCGCGTGCCTCCACCCGGGCCGCCCGGGCAGGGCAGGGCGCTGGCTGCGCCCCCCGTGCTGGCCCTCTGTGCCCCCCCGGCACATGTCCCCTTGTTCCTCTTTAAAGGCACCCAATGGGTTAATACTCCCCGTCCCTACCCCCCGAGCGGCCTGGGACGAGGCCCCGGCCCCACACGCCAGCACACGTGCACTCTGCCCGCATGCCCGAGGCACCTGTGTGCCCCGCCTGGGTTGCACACCTGATCACGGGCACTTGCCCCCCCGTCCTGTGGCAGCCCCTGGGCTGTGACCCTCCCTTCTCGCCTAGACCTGATGCTTTGCCTCCCTTGGGGGCTGCCAGGGGAGGGTGCCGCCCCCCCATGCTTTCATGCCCTGGCGCCCAGCACAGCCACGGGGGCTGCACTGCCAGCCCTGAACAGGCCTGTGGCCCTTGATCCTGGGACCAAGTGTCCAGCAGGTGCACTGCAGGATGCGGGGCCTGGAGCTGGTGAGACCCCTCCCTTACCAGGACCAGGACCCCCACGTGTGTCTGTAGGGGGTTGAGAGTCCCTCTCTGGTGCCTCACTGGCGCTGGGGGCAGGGGTCACCTCCGTGCCCGGGCAGGGGCTGCACCGTGGTCTCTCAGTCTGTGCTGAGACCCCCGCCAAACTCATCCCGCTGGGAGGCAGCTGCAGCAGGGCTGGCGAGCCCAGGGTCAGGGCCTGGCTGGGTGCAAGGGGCCTGCTCGAGCTCCCCTGGCCCGGGTGGGCCACGGGGGCAACAGACTGCGGGGGCCGGCCCTTTCCATGGGCCACGGCCGCCCGAGCCCCTCCCAGCTCCCTGCTGAGAAAATGACCTACTAATTCGGGCTCTGGCTGGCGCCA
>NW_017728961.1:88693-91216 GCF_001723915.1 Gavialis gangeticus
CCCGACTCTGGGTCTCTGGGCAGGAGCTGGCGCAGGCCTCTGTCCCCCGGTCGCCCCTGGATGGGCACAGCGGGGACTCGCGCTGCATCCTCCGGCATCCGACAGTGGGCGGTGGGTCCAGACTGGTGCCTGCACACACGTGCTGCATACATGTGAGCGCTGGGACCTGCCTATGCACACATGTGACCATGTGTGGTGCTGAGGGCAGGGCACTGCAGGTGTGCAAAGGGGACATGGGTGTACATGGGAGCATCTGTCCCTCCTCACCCCTGTGTGCACACGTTTGCTGCGCATCATCGGGAGGGAATAAGGGTCGTGCCCATCTCTGCTGTGCCAGTGCTATACATTATGGGGAAGGGGGTGCAGCACCCTGCGTACATGTTCTGTCCCTTGACACGTTGAGGGGTGTTTATAGCATGTGTGACATGGGAGGGGAGCATGGGGTGCATGCCAGGCACCACGTGGCGGTGCGTGCCCTGCCGTGTGCCTGCGTGCGATACTCTGTGGCCATGGGCTGCGCACCACACCAGGTGTGAGAGGGGCGCCGTGCTCCCCCCGGCTGAGCTGGGCTGCAGGGTCCCTGTGCCCTTTTTCCCTGGGGTGGGGGCGGGGTGACCGCAGGTGGGCCGGGCCGCGGCCGGGACCCCGGCCACGCAGCCTCTGACTGTGCTGGGTGACACCGGAGCCGCGCGCTCCTGCTGGCAGACCTGCAATTAGCACAGATCCCGGCCTGACCACAAGCCCCAAATTACTGCCGGGGCCTCTCGGCTGGGATGCCCGGGGCAGCGCAACGTCACCGGGAGGCCTCCGCACCGCGCCGTCTGCAGCCGTTCTCTGCCCTCTGCATCCCCCCCTCTGGCCAGGGAAACTCCCCTGGCCCCAAGGCAGGGGCAGCCAGATCCCCCGGGGAGACACCTGCTGCTGGGGCCCTGCTCCCGTGCCTGCTGGCACTGCCCCACTCCCTGCTCACCTGGGTGGGCACATGCCAGCCTGATGGCCCTGGCCTGGTGCTGCCTGCAGGATGGACTGGGCACTGTGAATGACCCATGGGTAGGGGGTAGGGGGCAGTGAGTTTGCTCAGGCCTCTGCCTGTACCCATAGCCGTGGGTGCAGGCACTGCACGGTCCCTGGAGAGGGCGCACAGGCGGGGGGGGGCTCTACCTGCATCTAGTATCAGTGCGCATGGGGGTGCACCTAGGACGATGGACGTCCTGGCATGTTCATGGTGTGTGCGTGGGTGAGCTGGGGTCAGGGTCAAAGCATGTCTGTGCCCACGTGTGCACATACGGGAGTGGTGAGGCCTGCGTGTACGTGCGTGACAGCACGTGGCATGGGCACCCCTTCCACTGTGACGTGTGTGCCATATGTGACTCCAGCTGTGCATGTGCATGCATGTGCTGCATGGAGCATGAGGCAGGCGTGTGCTGGCACATGCGTGCACACCAGTGAGGATGGGGCTTTGGCTGCTCTGTGTGCAGAGGTGCAGGGGCCTGGCGTGCACGGTAGCTGTCCACCCGGCCCCAGCGAAGCCCTCCTGGGGGGTTCAGAGCAGGTCCCGGCCTCCAGCCCCGGGATCCCCCTCCTGCCTGGGGGGCCGTGACCACCTGCCCCACCCCTGTGCCCTGTCTCTGCAGCATCCAAGCCGCGGTGGGAACACGTGAGTCACCAGCCTCCAGCCACGGGGCCTGGGCTTACCCCAGTCGTCTGGGTGTTTGCACAGCTGGACCCGTCCCTGCCCAGCGCCACGGGCACGGCGCCCCAGTGACACAGTTGAACGGGGCCATGCCAGGGACACAAGAGGCCACAGGGGCATGGGGGGGCACCCTAGGCACACATCTGCCTCCCTCCTGCTCCCCGCCCCGTGGGTCAGGCCTGGGAGCTCCTGGGGGGCACGAGAACAGGGCTTGGTGCTGGCTGCCGAGCTCAGGGGGCTCTCGGCTCTGACCACCCCCCCAGTACCTCTGTGCAGCCTGCCTTTGATGGGGCGTCCCCGTCTCCATCTGTCCCTCCTGGCCAGCCACAAAGGGCATCTCAGCTCAACATCCCTGCCCTGGGCTCCTGGCGCCATAAGCTCCCCCGGCAGCAGTGCCCCCATGAGACACACTTCTCCCACCGGGGAGGGGAGCAGATGGGGCACACGTGCGGCGCCACTGCCCCTGCGGACGTGCAGTGCTGCTCTTTGCCTCGGGCCTGGGGGTAGGATCTCCAGGGCGTCCCCGACACGGGGGTACCCAAGGCAACAACAAGATGTCACGGTGCGGCTGGCGGGGAACGTCCCCCAGACCCCGGAGGGGAAGGGGCTGCCGAGCAGGGCCCAGGAGCTGCAGGCCGCCCCAGCCGATCCCGTGTGGTCCCAGGGCACGGAGGAGACGAGCCAGGCTGGGCCTGGGGATGGGACAGCAGGGCTGCCCGTCGCGTCCATCCGTGTCCATCCCTGGCCGGGCCCTGAGGCCGAGTGCCGCCACCCCCAGGTGGGCACACGGCTGTGTGGGAAGTTGCCCGCTCTCCCAGCATGCTTTGCAG
>NW_017728961.1:91370-97496 GCF_001723915.1 Gavialis gangeticus
GGGGGGGGGGGGGGGGGGGGGGGTCGGCCGGCTTTGCGGCGTGAATGCTTCATTGTTAAGCGGTGCTGGAGTCACAGATAATTACCTCAATTAGTTACAATGGAAGAGTAATAAATACAGGCTTAGCGGCTCCCACCCCACTGGGGCTTCTCAGATTAATCCCGCCCGGGCGACCAGCCCTGAAAGGCGTGATGGACAATTCATTAAACTCCCCAAATGCCACACAACCTCCCCGTGAAGGTTTGTGTTAGACCCCTGGGGCCCGCGCCTTTGTTCCTAATTGTTTGTCTCAGGCATCGGTCACCTAACAGCGAGTAGGTGATGGGCGGCCTTCCCACCAGAGGCCGGCGTGCCCGGGGATTATAGGCGCTCCCGGCCGCCGTTGCTGGGGCACGCTGGCCCGGGCGGGCAGGAATGCGCCCGGGGCGGGGGGAAGTGGGGAGGCGGGCCGACAAGGTGGGGCAGGGGCCGGACACAAACAGGGAGGCGCAAGGAGTTAATTAGAAGCCAGGCCGGGGGCTTGCGGGGCCACAATGGCAGGGCCGCGAGCGGCGACGGCTAAATCACTTCCGAGGATCAGTGTGAAACGGGCCGAGCTCAAGCTGACGCAGAGTCGCTGGCGCGGGGGGGCTCCCCCGTTCCCACAGCTGCCCCGGCCCCCCTCCTCCTGCGTGGCGCGGCGTGGGCGCCAGGCACCGTGGCTGGGCTCCTGGCGAGCCCTGGGCGGGCCCCGATCCTGGGCGGGTTGGACTGGCAGTGTCTGTGGAGGGGCTGGTGCAACATGGCGGGCAGGCCCAGGCATGCGGGGGATGCGGCAGCCGGTGCGTAGTGCCAGTGATAACATCTGGGCATGCGTAGGCCCTGGGTTAGGGTGCAACATGGCGTCACACGTGTGCAGGGCCGGTGATGACTCACAGCACGGCATGGCGCGTGGGGTACCGGGCTGGGTGTGTGACGTGGTGTCATATGTGTGCAATGCTGGTGCTGGTGTGTTGCATGGCACGGCATGTGTGTGGTACTCGGCTGGGGTGTGTGGCGTGGTATCACACGTGTGCAGTAATGGTGATGGCATGTGCCATGGCACAGGGCATGCATGCTACCTGGCTGGGGCATGTGACGGTATCATATGTGCTCAGTGCTGGGGATGGCGTGTTGCATGGCATAGGGCGTGCGTGGTACCTGGCAGGGATGTGACGTGGTGTCCGGTGCAGGGCCTGGTCTAGGCTGCAGGGGCCTAGCCTGGGACCCTTGTGCCAACCCCTGGCAGGGCTGGCATGTTCCTGGGGGCTCAGCAGGCTATGACGAGTCCCCCTGGCCCACATTGTATGCCCGACAGCAGACTGTGAGGCGCTGGAGGCTCCCTGGCCCAAGAGGTTTGCATGCAGCGCTGTGTCGTGCGGGGAGTTTGCAAGAGGAGGGGCATTCCTGGCCCCTGAGGACACAGCGCTACCTGCCCTGGCAGGCCCGAGCCCCAGCCGAGCCACCCCAAGGGCCACGCTGGCACTGGGCCCATGCAGAGGTGTCCTGGGGCGGGGGGCCGGGAGCCTGACCGCGCGCTTCCAGAAATACTGCGCGGAGCTGCTCATGGAAAAGCTGACGCTTGGGGAGGAGGGAGAAAAGGTCCCTCTGCTCCCGCCAAGGTGACAACACTCCCGGGGCGGGAAGCGGGCCGGGGAAAACACAGCTGGAAAGAAACACAGCCCGAAATAGCCCTCGCGGGCTGTGTCTGCCTCGAGCGAGCGCCCTGCTAAATTCTGCACACGCGGGGCATGAAAATAGCCATGTCTCCCTGCGGCAGCGAGTTAAGAATATAGATAATGACATTCTTATAAGTCACCTCCGTTACTCAGCTTTTCCTGAGGGCCTGCCGAGCAGAGATATGCCTCCAGCTGACGCGTGCCCCCGGGCCCATGTGGACGCGGGGTGCCAGCTCCCCGGGATTGCTTCGATCCATGGGATGGCTTTCAGTAGAGCTCCCTGTTCCCCTTGTCTCCCCCCAGCAGCGCCGGGAAGGCTGGCCCCGGCCCCGGCCCGCCCCACAGAGCCGTCACATCTGGGAAGCTGTACAACATCTGGAGGCCTTGCCGCAGACATGCGCGCGGTGCCGGGCAGGGTGTCTGCCCTGGGGCTGGGGCGGGGGCGGAGATGTCCTAGACGCTGTCCCCTTCTTCAGGGCCTGACAGGGGGGTCTGTGTGTGGGGACCCTCCACACCCCCCCCGGGGGGGCACTGGGTCTGTCTCAGTGCAGGACAGAGCCAGCGCCGGGGAGGGGGGAGGTTGTCGGCTCCTGGCCAGGGGACAGTGATGGACGATGGCTCGTTCTCTGTCTGTCGTCTTTGGCCCCCTGCGGCCGCTGGCGATGCCCCGGCCCTGGCGGCACCATCCCGCCAGCCCCAGCACATTCCAACGGCCCAGTCCCCATAGCATCGGGGCCCCGAGATGCCATGGTGATGGGCGCCTTGGAAATGCAGACGCAAGCACGAGGGAGGCAGCCGGGGGACAGACAGATGGACAGATGGATGGGGCCAGGGGGGAGCAAGAGCAGAGGATGCCCCAGGCTGTTCTGCTTCCAAGCCCCCGTGTGCTCACCCGCCACCGTGCCCCCCACAGCTGGCTGCGAGTCATGGGTGGGGGTGGATATAGGGTGCTCTCTGGGGGGATCAGCCCCACATCCCAGCAGAGGCGCATGTCTGAGCCCTACCTGGCACCAACGCAGCCCATCCGGGAGGGCGGGGGGGAGAGGCACACGTGTCGCACACACCAGTTGGACGTGGGGCTTGGAGTGGGTCAAGCCCTGTGCCCAGGACCCAGCCCCAGGCAGGCCTCTGCCCCACTCCCTCAGCCTGACTTTTGGTGCATGGGCTTCATTTCTGCCCCCCCGCACGATCAGGCTCGAGGGCAAATGGGTGGCCACGTGCTCTCCAGATGCTGGGGCTGTGGCTCCACTGCTCCCCACCTGCCCTGGGGGGAGGCCGTGTGGAGCCAGGGCCGCAGGATTAGCGGGGTCTGGGCTCCTGCGCTGAGCGGGTAATTGGAAACAGGGGCCAGGGCAGGGACTGGGGGGAGGAAAGGCCCCTGCAGCATCTTGGGGGTTAAATACAGACTCCCCACCCCGCCCCAACCTGTACCCATGCCCCCCCAGGCAGCCGGGCCTGGCTGCTGTCGGGGGGCCTTTGACCGTACTGGGAACATCTCTGGTGGAGGAAGTCGTGAGTGGGGAGAGACCCCGTGAGCTTTCAGCACTGCCAACAGGGACTGGACCATGGCCTGGGCGCCCTGGGGCTCACGGCTGCTTTCCCTGGGCCCAGAGCCCCAGGCCAGGTCTGAGGCAGGGGAATGGGGCAAGGATCGCCCAAAACATAGGAGGCAGCTGGCACCATAGGGGAGGGAGGATTGATCCTGGCATTGGCCACGGTGCCACCCGGCTGCCCGCAGGACCCAGGAGTCAGGAGCTCGGCTCTGTAGAGGCCTCAAGTGTCAGGGTTTTGTTTGGCTTCTGCCCCCATCTCCGATGCCCTGTGCATGGGGGTGGCAGGGAGGCTGGGGAGGGGGACGTGGGGGCACCGCTGTCCCTCGAGCCAGGGCAGCTCCGGGCTGCGGGTCTCTGGGCTGGGGGCTGCTCCCACCCCAGCACCGCTATCGCCTCTGCAAAGCACCATCCCGCCCCAACCCCCATCCCGCCCCAGTGATGCTCCACTCCCCGCTCTTGATAAAAATAGACTTTATTCTTCTCTAGGAGCCTACAGGTTTATCCGTAACGAAGCAGCCGCGTCCTCAGTGCTCACAGGGGAGGAAGGGGCACGGCCGGATCCAGCACGTGGGAGTGTTTAAGAGCAGGGGCCGCCGAGGCGATACAAACCCAGTCCCAATAAATAGCGTATGTGCAGGCGAGCAGAGACCCCCCCCACCGCGTCTCTGTGCGTCACTCCCACGGCCCCCGGGCAGAGCCAGGCTATGGGTTGGATGCTGTCCTGGCAAAGCCGTGCGAGGCCCCGTAGCACGTGGCAGTCGGCGCCGGCTGCAAACACCGGTGCAGTGTGTCATCGTCCAGGCACCCTTCAGCTTCCCGCACATGCGGCAGAGGAAGAGCGGGGAGCATCTGGCTGGGGGGGTGGGGCAGGGGGCTGCTGAGCCACCCCCTGTCCTGGTCACTGGTTCAAATCTTGACCTCAGAGGGGCACCGCTCTGGGCTCTCCCCCCTGCCCCATTGTCTTGGGCTGTGGAGCCAGGACCCCCCCTTCGGCCAGGGTTGTAGAGCAGTGGGGGTGTACAAGGAAGCTGCCGGCCTGGTCCCTTTTGCCCACCTGGCCCCGCTATGGTGCCAGGGTTGCTGCCCGTTGGCTCTATGGAGGATGCCCCCCACTGTGCCAGGCCGTCCCCATGTGTCTGTGCTCCCCCCCCGGCAGGCTTTGCCGTGCCGGAGCGGGGCAGGGAAATGGGTTTGCTTCCAGGGCCCCGGGGCTGCCATAAAGGTGGGCGGGGGGGCCTCGGCAGGGCAGGGGGCTCCAGGCGCTGCCCGCTCACAAGCACTCATGCAGCACTTGGGTGTTGGTGCAGTTCAAGCAGCTGACGTGGCAGCACCAGTGGAAGGTGCAGTTGCAGCGTTCGGTGACCCGCTGTGTCCGGGTGCGGTAGCCGCGGCCGCAGCACAGCAGCTCACAGCCATCCAGGGCGGGCGAGGAGCTGTTGCAGGAGCGCCCGGCCGTGCCGGCTGTGCCCGTGCGACCGCTGTAGGTGCAGAAGTTGGGCGACTTCTCGAAGTAGACGAGGTCGTGGGGCGAGGGCGGCTTGTGGGCCGGGTTCTCGGGCTCCAGGTGATGCAGCTCCACGCGGGACGCCCGGTTGCTGCCCTTGTTGCCGTAGACGACGCGGGAGGCGCCGTCGAAGCGGTCCTTCAGGAAGTCGCCCACCGTGCGGAAGGTGGGCAGCCGCATCCAGCACGTCCGCACCGTGCACGAGCCCGACATCCCGTGGCACTTGCACTCCTGCCGCATCTCCGAAAACACTGTCTGCAAGGGACGGCCACGCCGTGATGTGGGCCCTCGACCATGCCTGCCAGGACCCGGTGCCAGGAGCTTCCCCCAGCAGGGCCCGGGGGGAGTTTCCACCCACCGGGATCCCCCCCCCAAGGGGCACTAGATGTGTATTCCCCCCCAGCCGGGCCTAGCTGGTGCCCTGGGTCGCAAGGGCCGGCTCAGGCCAGGCGCTGTGGGGATGGGAACAGTAGCCTGCTCCTGGCACAGCTGGCACCTGGGGGAACGCTGCACCCCCCCCAGAGCTGGGCAGAGCCATCACGCCTGCCCCCATCCTGCTACGCTGAGGCTGGGGCTCCTCCAGGAGCTGACGCAGCAATTTGTGCCTCCCACGGGCACCAGCACCCAGGGTGCAAAGCCCTTTCCCCAGCCCGCACGTGTGCAGGCAGGTAGAAGTGTGCACGCCTGCGTGTGCTCACGCGTGCCCCCCCACTCCCAGCGGCCTCACCATGCGCCCGGCCTCGTTGTTGTGCAGGTTCATGAGGAAGCGCAGGTCCCGGCCCTTCTCGTTGGAGTCCACGAACTCCCGGCCAAAGACCCTGCCGAAGTCGACGTTGTCGCTGCAGCCGCCCCAGTGCCAGTCGGGGCCGCCGGGCCCGCGGCGCCGGTAGTCGCAGGTGCAGGACTCGATGGAGCCCTCCGAGCACGACCGGGCCACCGAGTGCGTCACGCCAGCGCTGGTGATGGCAAAGATGAAGGCCGTCTCCCGGCAGCCTGCGGTGGCGAGGGGAGGGGACGGGAGGGGGGGCCGCTCAAGGCACCGGTGCACGATGCCGCCCCGGGCGCTCCATGCCAGGCTCTGTGCCCGCCTGTCCCCGGAGACGGCACCCCGCTCGCTCCGGGGTGGCACGTGAGCTGCCCCTGGGGGCAACCTGCCCCCCTCCCCCCCACGGCAGGGATCCGGCCCCCAGCCCGTCCCCGCGCCCGGCCGGCCCCTCACCCCGGTTGACGATCTTGCCGAAGATGTTGGGCCCGGGCGTGGTGGGGCAGTTCCAGCGCCGGTTGCGGAACTGCCACTTGCACTCCTTGATGGCGCTCTGCAGCCCGGTGCTGATGCTGTGCAGGATGCCCGGGTTCTGGCGGATCAGCTTGC
>NW_017728962.1:0-7603 GCF_001723915.1 Gavialis gangeticus
AATTGGGATTGGGGCCAGGGTCCACTGGACCCATGAAGCTGCCCCTTCCCCTGCACCTAGAATCATTGCCCAACACCAGCGGCCCCCGCAAAATGGCCATCCCCAGCCCCGCACCAACCCTGGCTGTCTCCCTGCCCTGCCTGGGGGGGCCTGGACCCAGGAGTCAGAGCATGGCCAGCCTCAGCTACACTGCCAGGCTGGAGCCCCCTGGACCCACGCACCTGCTCAGCCCTGGGTGATCCCCGGGAAGACCCCAGCACAAACCGGCAGCTCCTCAAAAGTTGTGGCACTGGGGAGCCAAGGGGGGGGACACATCACTCCCAATCTGTGCATGGGGCAACAGCAGCTGCAGTGGTAAGCCAGACTCTGCCTGCTCCCTGCCTGCGCACATCACTGTTGCTGCTTTGACAGTGGCATGGCACCATATGCCTCACTGCCCAGCCTGCCCAGCAGGGATGCACATGGTGCCACGTCGCTGTCAAAGGGGGGAGCGGGGCATGCAGGCAGGGAGCAGGCAGAGCCCAGCCCCAGCTGCACCCACCCTGCACCTCTGGAGGAGCCACCGGGCTGCTCTGGGCTCTTCCTGGGGATGACCCAAGGTGGGGTGGGCACAGGAGTCCTAGGGGCTCCATCCCGTCTGGCACAGCCAAGGCTGGCCCCAGTCTGGGCCCCCCTGGGTGGTGCAGGGAGGCAGCTGGGGCTCATATGGGGCTTAGGGGCAGTGGTTTCATGGGGGCCACTGGCACCAGGCAACATCCCTGGGTGCGGGGGAAGGGGTGAGCACAGTGGACCCCAGTTTTGGCTCTGCTCCGCTCCCTCCTGATCCCTGCCCACTCCCAGCTGCACTCTCCCCCACCCCCCACAGACTTTCCCACCTTGGGGGGAGGCGCACGCATGCTCAGCACCCCCCAAATTTCTTTTCACATGTATCTGTAGTCAGAAACTTGGCACAATTTTAAGGCTGATGTTGTATTTCTAAACTGTGAATAACATTTTGTTCCAGCATTGCTGCTTGTGTTGATGACCATGACTGAGCATTACTTAACAGCAACACCCTAGAATTTTTCTTAAAAGGTTTTCTGTGTCCTATTGCTTGGATATGTCCATCATTTGGCTAGAAGACTTCACAGGATGTTTGAGATACTCTTGTGATACTGCTCATTTTAGACTAGTGACATTCAGAAAAAAATAGGTGGGGTCTTAGATTAAGTGAATAGAAGGAAACCAAGGAAGATATTAATTTAGTAAACAGAAGAAGTCTTAATGCCATTGCATAACCATATCTGGTCGTGAGGCTGGCATCACCATATCTAGAATACTGTATTTCATACAGGTTCAAAGAAGAAGTCAAGCTGAAATAGATATGGAGAAGATCTGCTAGGATGGCCAAGGGAAATGATGTCTTATATGAGAGCTGCCTAGAAGAACTTGGCACATTTAGTTTAGCAAACCATAGAGTGAGAAGGGATATCATTCCTATCTATTCCTAACTACACTGGGGAGATAAAAAGTAAGAAAGGAAAAATAAATATTTAAACCAGAGGACAGTGTTAGCACAAGAACAAATAGGTACAAATTGGCCAGAAATAAATTGAGAGAGGAAATTAGAAGAAGGTCACTAACCCTCAGAGCAGTGAGGTTCTTCCAAAAAAACTAACAAAAATCTAATTGCCCTTAAGATCAAGCCTGATATGTTTTTGAAAGGGATTTTGTGAGGTAGTGGCAGTAATAGGGGGATTCATTGATCAGAAAGTGCCTTCTATTCCTGTCTCTTTAGTTTCAACTTCCTTTCCTCTAACCCTGTAATGTGACATGCTAACTAATTAATATGAATTTTATTAGTAAATCTTTGATTGTTGCAAGAATGTTCCTGTAAGAAGCTACAGTGATGACAGTTATTTGGAGACATTACCTCATTGTAAATGGATCAGGCCATAATTGGTTTCTGTTTACTAAATCATGTATCATTCACATCTGCCTGAAGAGTCAAGTTTGGACAGCCAATACAACTTTGCCAGTATGTAATTTTCAGGGCAAGATGACAACGTAATTATTTCCCAAACTCTCAGCTTCTCAGTTGAAACATTTATTTTATTGAGTATTATATTTTGCTTTTTCCTTATTACTGAGAACAGTTGTTAGCCTCCAGAATTAATTTTGTACTTTGAGAGGAAAAAAGAAATTCTCATTCATATCTTTACAAAATGTTTTTTCTGAGACACAACTTTAGCAAATGGTCAAATGATTTTTCTTCTCTGGCAACTATGTGATATTTTACTAGCACTATGTTTTTGTGAACATAATTCTAAGAAAAATGTACCCAAAATATCTCGCACGCAGATACTTGCAATATTTTTTTGAACTCAGAATAAGCTTGTGACATTTGCAGATTTCTCTAACTAAAATAAAAAATTAAGTCCAGATTTCCAAGCTCCATATTTTTTACCCACCTAAATTAACTGGCGAATATCAAATAAAAAAGTTTTTCTTTTTTTTCCAGTTACCCCACAATATAATTGTCAAATAAAAGGGAACATAAACATTGGAATATTTCTAAAATACTGCAGGTGAGATTTTGTTCACATTGAAGACATTGGCAACATTTTTATTCACTTTCATGAAAGCAAAATCAGCTCTAGCATTTCATGTGCATGATTGTACTATACAGTGACACTGTATATACCATTTGGCAGGAGTCTGGATCTGTAAAGGATTCTAAATAAATCCAGTTCCCTCTCCACTTCTACTCTGAATACCACGTATGTTCTGTCTTCCCATGGGCTAGGTACGGGCATTACACACAAACCCGTAAAAGTGACTGAAAACTGGGCGAAACCCATAACAGTACAGAAGCTCAGGACATATAGACTGGTTTAAAAATGGTGAAACCCAATCTAAGATAGATCTGGATGGATGTAATATCAGACTTAAGTGATATAGGTTAAACCAGTTTATGGAATTTCTGTACCAGATCCCCTCCCAACTCAGGTTAAGTTGCAGCCCCTGGTATCCCAGGCTGCTTTGCAGGCCCCTGATAATCCCTGCTTATAGGGTGGGCACTAGCCTCATCTCTACTCATCTGCTCCAGGCAAGCAGGCTCTCACAGAGCCAACCATTGACAGGGGGCAGGACGGGGGCTGCACCAGCTGTCAGCATCAGCTGGGCAGTGCGGGGGGGGCCCAGCCCCAGCCCCAGCCCTGGCCTAAGCCAACACAACTGGAGACAGGGCCCATGTGGTAGGGGCTCTCCCCCCGCTGTCCAACCCAGATGGCCATTGTGGCTGTCCTGCCCAGCCCTGTCCTCCCACAAGTAGTTGGTTGGCAGTGGTGGGAGGGAGGGAACAAAGTCCCCTGCCCCAGCCCTGACCTTCCTAGACCAGAGCCAGCACAGCTGGTGTGGGCCTGTGTGATGGGGCCTACAATCCCCACCTTCCCCCCTCCATCACCACTGACAGCTGGTGCCGGTAGGGGAAGCTGTGCTGGCTCAGGTATGAGGGGACTGGGGAAGAAGCCTCCATTCCCCCCCTACCTCCCCTACCTCCACTGACTGCCATCCACTGGCAGAGGTGGGTCTGAGGAGAGGGGCCACACTGGCTAATCAGGGGTGGCCAGCTGCTCAGCTGGTCTTGGCATTCTCCAGCAGCCTCTTGGGAGGTATGCGGGAGTGCCCCCAATCTGCTGGCCTCAGCCAATACAGGCAGCCTGTGTGCCGTGGCCCCTACCACAACAAAGGATGAACATCTGTTCTGTTCACTCCTGACCTAACATAGGATAGTTAAAGAGTGAAACTTAGACTGCTTCTGCCTCGGGGTTTTTGAACATCTGTATTTAGCCATTATTTTGACTTGTGCAAAAACAACAGTTCTGCCTTTGGGTACTGTGGTACATATAAAATTTCATAACATGCTTACCTTAAGTGATAATTTCAGAAATATAAAGTTACTTTCCTTTTAAACTTTTCAATTTCAAGTACTCTTTGTTTGGAGTAATGTCAAGGAACACTGCAAACACACTAATTTGGAGTGATTAGCCTGTCCACAAGTCAGCAAATTATAGACAATGTAAATAAGAGAACATTTGTGAATTTTCCCAGATGTTCTGATTTGCAAGTATTTCATACATATTTCACTAAAAAAATAATATCTATTGGACTAAGACCACATTTAAAAAACCCCCAAAGGACTGAATGAGGTGTTTGCTTCACCAAATACTTTCCTTTAATCTTATAGATTCATAGATTCATAGATTCATAGATTAAGGGTCGGAAGGGACCTAGTAGATCTTCTAGCCCGACCCCCCGCCAGGGTGGGAGAACAACAAAAAACCCCAAAAAGAGAAATGGGACTCAAACGAGTCCAGCCAGGTAGGCATCCAGCCTCTTCTTAAAGACCCCCAGGGTAGGGGCCAGCACCACTTCCCTTGGAAGTTGGTTCCAGCTCCTAGCCGCCCTAACTGTGAAGTAGTTTTTGCGGATGTCCAATCTATACCTCCTCTCCATCAACTTGTGCCCATTACTCCTTGTTATGCCAGCGGGCGCTAGGGGAAACAGCGTCTCCCCCAAACCCTTCTGGTCCCCCCTAGTGAGTTTATAGACGGTCACCAGGTCCCCCCTCAGCCTTCTCTTGTGGAGGCTGAATAGGTTCAGGTCCCGCAGTCTCTCACTGTAGGGTCTGCCCTGTTGTCCCCGGATCATGCGGGTGGCCCTCCTCTGGACCCTCTCCATGTTGTCCACATCCCTCTTGAAATGGGGCGCACAGAACTGGACACAATACTCCAGCTGTGGCCTGACCAGCGTCGCGTAGAGGGGGAGGATCACCTCCTTGGCTCTACTCGAGATGCACCTGTGGATGCACGACAAGGTCCGGTTAGCCCTGCCAACCATGACCTCGCATTGTCAGCCCACGTTCATCTTGGAGTCAATAATGACTTAAAACATGTCCTTTTGAACATTAAAGTGCTAGCACTGTTGCTAACTGGGAAAGCTTATTTTTGGAGCTGACCATGCAAAATACAGCTAAAACAAAGGAATTAATTTTATCTGGGAAAGAAAAAAGTCACTTCCTATTGCTCTGAGAATTCAGATGATAATCATGATGGTGGTGATTATTTGCAGTGCTAGAATTGTGACAGGTGCCTTGTGGTATAAAGAAAATGATGGTTCTTCCCCCAGAATTTTTACAATTGTACAGTCTGAAGCCCATTTTCTTCAGTGAGAACTGCTGTTGACTTGTGTAGTGTTTGTACTGGTGTTCACTGAACTGTGTTTATTTTTAGCTTAAACTAAACTGTGTTTATTCTTAACTGTGTTCACTGTGTTTATTCTTAGCTTTCTTTATATAAGACAGTTCTCTTCATTATGACATGAGGCTGAAAGGAACCCATATCTGCAAATCCCAGAACAGAAGCATGTTGCTGTAATGTGACAAAGGTATTACAGTTAGCTACTTGGGCCAAATGCAGTGCCAGTTTTGTTAGACTGGTCCAGGTCCTTTTCCTTTTGGCATCATTGATCATATCATCTGTTCTGTTCTGCTCACTTCTAGGTGTGCGCTGTATTTAACATGTTAATGGTTATACTTAGGTGTGCCTGCATATCACCAGTGCTGTCACTCTGGATAGGTAGGGACTAGCATATATTTGTATTTTGTACCAATTATTCTTTACATTAAGGAGCACTTATTTCCCCATGCTTCTACTACTTTTCAACCAGGTTTTGGTATAGCCATTATTGTTTGGGTAAATAACTTGCTCCAGTGTGTAAAAATGCATGCTAAAATAAAAATAATGTGATTCATGCATAATTTTCCTGCTATTCATTTGAACACACACATTATGAAATTTGCATATTATGTGCAAGTGCAGTCTGTATAACTGAGAGATTCCAAACCTTACACTCAATCTTGAATAAAGTAATTTAGCCTCTTAAAATGAAATAGCTGTTAAAAGTTCTGCAGTTTCCCCCTGTGACATTAAAAGTGGAAAACAGAAATAACAGGAAGACAAACTTCCACGATTTTAACATTCGATTGCCCTGAGTGTAGGCTTCTACTCCCTAGGCTTTTGCAACACATCCAGGAGATCCTTCTCTGGAATGATCTTTCAAAGCTTTATGAAATTAGCACATTATCTCAGTTCTTCCAACCCTTCCTCTCTGGTCATGTTTTCCAGACCTCCAGGCACTGCCTGCCTGTGGACATTTTCCAGTTTATCCCCAGCTTTCATGATGTGCGCTGCCCAAAGTAGAGATAGTGCTCCTCAGTGCCAGAGAGAAGGGAGGAAGCACTTCCCATGACCTGCAGAAGACAATCCTGTGAATCCCTCTCGTTTGCAAATAGCTTGTTGAGCAGCAATATTACAGTTTGTTTCCATTCAGCTCCTCATCCACTAACCTTACAATCTTTTTCTGCTCTGTTGCAGCCCAGCCACCCATACCCCTTTTGTATTTCTGCCTTCACCTCTTCCTGCCTTCTTACTTGTGCTTCATAATGCATCCCTCAGAAAATGTTGAGGACTTGTTTCTGTTTCCTGGTATCTGATTTAATCCTGATGCTGTCTGCTTTGCAGTCCCTTCCGCAGCTGCAGTGAGGTGGACTCATCAAACTGTAAATAAGCCAGCTTGGGCTTCAAACTAGCCCTGGGCCCTGGATGCGCTCTTGGGCCACCCTGTAGCAGCAGCGGAGTCAGCATGCAAATGTTTGCCGTGTGCTGCAACACCTGCCCTTTCTGGCTACCCTCTTGTTCTCTGCACAGCTCTTCTCTGCCTCTTTCCATCCACCTGTAACACAGCCTGGCCTTCACTAGTGGAATAAGTCTAAGTTGCTTGGCTCTAGTTTTACTCCCTAATTAGGTGGCTAAATTGTTAAAAAAAAAAAAAAAAGTAAATTGATGTAGAATTTAAACTACTTCTTCATGATTTGGTGAGACTTAGGTCCAGATCCACAATTTAGGTGCCAAATTCCTGTTTAGGTACTTAATTTCTATTGCCATTCACGGGAGCTAGGTGCCTTAATAGGAGTCAAATGCCTAAATATGGTTGTGGATCTGGACTTCGCTATCTAGGATGTGCTTTAAGATCCTCAGTTGGCAGGTCCTATAGAAACAGAAGGTATACATTTTCAAAGAAATATTGTTTACATATGTTGGCAATTGATTCAACTGTATGCCTCATTTTAATTTCTTTAAGGAAGTATAACCTTAGTGGAGGCAAGTCAATGATCTCAGGTCAAGCATCCTTTGAGTAAGCATTAGGACTTCATTTCCTCTTGTTCATACCATTGTGTGGCAGAGGTATAGCTAGTATTTTGGCAAGACTCCTCTCATCAATCTCCCTCTTCAACAGCTACAGAAATAACATAGGGCCTTCACACATCTTACATTTAAGAACTGATTAACTAGTGACCTGGCCACACATTCATTCCATCAATGGCATGATAAAACCAGAAATAAGCAAGAAATGTATTACACAAAATATGTGTAGTAACGTTATCATTGTTTCCCATCACAACTTTAAATGAATAACTCCCAGCCTCCAGAGCACACAGCTGTGGGATGTCAGCAAGAAGCATAACAATGGGAGAAAGGGCAGTGGGGGGTGGCGGGGTAGA
>NW_017728962.1:12603-13009 GCF_001723915.1 Gavialis gangeticus
GAGAGCAGAAGTGTGCAAATGTGGGATATGGATTAGGGTGAATGTGTGTGGGGGGTGGCGGGGTACAGTGCTCTGTGCTATGGAGGCTGGGAGACTGGGGTCAGTTGGTTGAGGTTACCAGCTGGAGAAGCACAGTGAGCTCCCCTGGCTGGGAGCCCAGATCAGCTGATGGCGTCTGCTCTGTCAGCTGATGGGGCTCCCAGCCACAGGAGCTAAGTCTGCCAGTGCAGGGGGAGCCCAATCCCACAATCATGCCTCCTGCCATGAATGTGTGGTATGGAAGGAATGCAAAACTCTAGAGCTCTTGGTTTGACCTGGGCGACAGTGATCATCACCTGCTGGAATTCACCATCCAGCACAAGGTGGCAAAGGCCTGCAGCAAGGCAGCAGCCCTAGATTTCAGGAG
>NW_017728962.1:13329-15573 GCF_001723915.1 Gavialis gangeticus
GTGGACAACATGGAGAGGGTCCAGAGGAGGGCCACTCGCATGATCAGGGGGCAGCAGGGCAGGCCCTATGAGGAGAGGCTACGGGACCTGAACCTGTTCAGCCTCCACAAGAGAAGGCTGAGGGGGGATCTAGTGGCCTGTTACAAACTAGTCAGAAGGGACCAGCAGGCATTGGGGGAGTCCCTCTTTCCCCGAGCACTACCAGGAGTGACTAGAAATAACAGTCACAAGCTGACAGAGGGTGAATTCAGATTAGACATCAGGAGGCAGTACTTCGCTGTCAGGGCTGCTAGGATCTGGAACCAACTTCCAAGCAAAGTGGTGCTGGCTCCTACCCTGGAAGTCTTTAAGACAAAGCTAGACAATCATCTTGCTGGGGTTGTTTGACCCCAGTACTCTTTC
This sequence comes from Gavialis gangeticus, assembly GCF_001723915.1. Classification (NCBI taxonomy): domain Eukaryota; kingdom Metazoa; phylum Chordata; order Crocodylia; family Gavialidae; genus Gavialis; species Gavialis gangeticus. The sequence goes on from NW_017728962.1 coordinate 13,732, forward strand.
CTGCCATGGCAGGGGGTCGGACTTGATGATCTGCTCAGGTCCCTTCCAACCCTACTAACTATGAAACTATAAAACTGTAGTTCAGAGATGATACTTTTTATTAGACCAACTAAGAAATCGCAACAAAATGGGTTTTATTTGCAAGCTTTTGGGCACGCCTGCTCTTCCTTAGGCCCAGAGAAAACTAAACATGGTAACAAGTCCCCATAGGTAGAAAATAAACTTCATTTTGCACAGAGGAAGCTGACGGTGGACCTCAGTTTCTCTGGGTCCATGAGAGTAAGGAAAAATTTATTGTCCAAGTCTCCACAGTCTGGAATACACACACACCCCCCACCCCAAGATGGTGCAAGCACCTACTCTGGGTATGTTCAAGAAATGCCTGTATACTCACCTTGCTGGGGTGATTTGACCCCAGCTGACTTCCTGCCCTTTGGGCAGGGGTCTTGACCCAATGATCTCACAATTTCCCTTCCAGCCCTAAGGTCTGTGAAAGCTATGAGTGTCTTTGTGAGTTGCTCTTTGATGTGCATGTAAGGCAGGATTCCTTCCTTGGTGGTGTCAGATGGCAGAAAGGCAGGGAGATGTAGAAATCTTTCTTTGTTGTTCAGCACAGTTGTTGGGGTTGTGCATCAGGTCCCATCATGCCTTCATTTTATTGCCTGTTGGTGGCTTCAGTCACTACTAGCACAGAATTGTATGCAAAATAACACTGTAAAAGCCTTAATTCAGCAGCAACTGTGGGGGATTTAAGCCAGGAGCTAAGGGCTGTGTAGACACTTCCCCTTGCAACAGTGGCCTCTCTATGAGGGAGAGAGACTGAGGCAGACAAGTAGACTCCTGCCTTAGCTCCACACTGCCCCAGATCCAGGCCCTTGCCTCCATCTTGATAACTCCCCCTAAGAGCCAGTGCCTGAGGTGTGTATCCAGTCTCCCATCCCTAGTTATTAGGGCTGTATGAAGCTTTGGGTGCTGATTCGATTTGGAGGAGATTCACCCCAATTCAGTGGCCGAATCTCCAAATCCGAATTGAATCAGGGGACCAATAAAAAGGTCCAAATCGATTCAAAGCTCTCCAAATCTTTGGAAAAGATCCAGAGAGCTTCAATGATTCGGGCAGTCCCCAGTGTCAGCAGCAGGGAGCTGCAGCTGGACTCGGAGCTGGTAAATAGGTTGCAGGGGAGGGGGGGACTGGAGAAGAGGACCATGGGGGACCCCTGCCAGTCCCCATCCTCTGCCTGCTCCCCCAGCCCCCACAACCCCAGCCCTCTCCCCCAGCCCCTGCCTCATGGCTGCCCCGCCTGCCATTGGTCTAGGTGCTTTGAAAAAAAAGCCCTGACTCACCGGGTGCTGCCGGGCAGGGGGGGCAATCCACACTGCCCCACGCTGCATGGGGGGCTCTGTCATGAGCACCCAGCCTCCCCCATGCCTGCCCCTCCCGCCCCAGCTCTGGCCTTTAAAGAAAAAAAATGAAAAAATCTCTGAACTCACCAGCTCCTGCAGCAGCCTCCGGGCTTCAGGGGGCTCATGGAAGACACCCCAATGTGGGGGGTGGGCAGCAGGGACTACCCCCTGCCAGGCAGGAACCAGTGAGTCTGGGCTTTTTTGGTTCTCGTTTCCCTTAAAGGGCCGGTGCAGGGGTGGGCGGGGCAGCCATGGGGGGACTGGGGGAGCTGGGGGAGCATCGGGGGGCTCATGGCAGAGCCCTCCATGGAGTGTGAGGCAGTGGCAGGCAGCGGGGATTGCCAGTCTGCCCGGCAGCACCCAGAGTTGGGGCTTTTTTTTTCAAAGTGCCAGGAACTGGGGCGGGTGGGAAAGCCATTGCTGGGCTGGGACAGCAGG
>NW_017728962.1:20573-28945 GCF_001723915.1 Gavialis gangeticus
GTCTTTCTATATATTGAAGATATTTGGGGGAGCTGGGGGAGCATCGGGGGGCTCATGGCAGAGCCCTCCATGGAGTGTGAGGCAGTGGCAGGCAGCGGGGATTGCCAGTCTGCCCGGCAGCACCCAGAGTTGGGGCTTTTTTTTTCAAAGTGCCAGGAACTGGGGCGGGTGGGAAAGCCATTGCTGGGCTGGGACAGCAGGCAGGGGATGGGCCTATGTGATTCGGAGTTTCAGGGCAGTGATTTGAATCACCAAATCGAATCACTGTCCCCCCAATCAGCCAAATCCGAATCCGAAGCGAATACTAGCTGCTTTGTACAGGCCTACTAGTTATGCTACTGATCTGCAGTTGTTTGCACTGATGAGATATACTTTGGCTAGATGAAGCATCCTAGTTAAAGGAAATCAAATGTTTGTAGAGGATTGCTGTTGGCTTTCATTTTGTGCGCCTGTTTGTTAATCACTTGCTATTTATGTGTGTACAGTGCAGCTACTGTCTGTGCTAAAGATGTCATCGTTTCACCTTCCTGTGTATTCCATGGGATGGACACAAAAAACCTACTGTGCCACTGAGAGACCCAGCATCCTGTGTGGAGGAACAACCTTAGTTAAACACCAGAAATCTTTCAAAACAACTTCAGCCACGAGGTCTTTAGTGTTAATGCTTTTATAAAATCTCCACCGATCTATTATCTAGGGAGAGAGAAAAGAAAGCTAAGAGTAAGAGAAAAGAGTCATTTAATAGACTAAAGTATTGTATTCCAGCAAAAGTCTTAATGAAAAAAAGATTTCTAAATATTGTTAACCTTTGTGACCCAAGAGCATAGCCTAAAGTAGAGTCTTGCAGGTTGTTTCCACTAGAGGAACAAAATGATGTTGGAATCAGGTATGTCTTTGATGTAATCTTGTTTATTTATAAAGAACGAACACAAAGTCCTGGTCCCCTGAGCACAGTCGGCATCCAGCTGCAGGAGGCAGTTCCTTTGCTTACTGTTCTAAATCTCTTTCCAGCCTGCACCATGCTCTTATGTTTTGTCCACAGATGGAGTTGTGTATGTCTTATTTCATTACAAGAGTACCTTGTTTCCATTTACTTTTAATCCATGTGCTCTCTAGCTGCCTTCTAGGTGTGTTTCTGTGGTTTCTGCTGTGTCTGCCTCTCACAAACACAGTTCCATCAAACAATACCTAGCATTCTTCATGTACCTTCAGACCCCAGGGGAAAACTTTAGGTCCTTCCTACCTTGTATACAGTAACCAATGCAAACTAGTTTCCTCCTGTTCAAATCTTTTTTGAGATTTTTCCCTAGACTTGCTTTCATTTCAAATATCCAAGAGGCAGTTTTCTCAATGAGCACTTGAGGAACATCCAGTGGTGACGCACAGGGGGTGCATGTGCACTCCCTAAGTGTGGCGGTGCACCCCCTACAAAAAGCTACTGACACTGTTGGTGGTGTGACGGACGGGCTGGCTGGCAGTGACCTGGCTCAGGAGTTTTGAAAGGGCAAAAGATGATTGAAGGACTTGGGATTCCCTTTCCTCACCAATCTGGTAATGATTTGGCCCAGGGGTTTTGAAGGGGTAAAAGATGATTGGAGGATTTGGTATTCCCTTTCCGCACCAATCAGGCCCCAGAGACTTACCCCCCCCATGTCCCGATTGGCCCCTTGGGTCACCTGGAGGGGGATAAAAGGGGCAGTATGGGCTGACTCGGGAGAGACCAGCGAGGGACAACAAGGATGGAGTTTCACAGAACTGGTAAGAGCTGAGCCAGTGGGGCAGGAGCAGTACCCCAGAAAAGCCTGAAAGAGCAGGACCTGCAAGCAGCAGCGGGACCCTTAGCAGTGCAGCGTGTGGCCGGCAGGAAAGGCTCCCTGCTGGGCTCCAGGATCCCCAAGAAGAGGCTGCAGCCAGCAGGAGAGGCTTCCCCCGCTCCAGCAAGGACCTGAGCAGCAACCTGAGGGGTTCCCAGCTCTGCTTCCAGCTCCTCCACTCAGAAGCCAGGCAGCTCAATGTGAGGCTGGGAACCAGGAAAGTCAAGACCCCTAGCAGGCTGGAGCAGTGCTACCAGTGGTGGCTGTGTAGCAGTGTTCCTGCCTACCACAGGGGGGGTCTGGGGTCAAGTCTCAGTTGGGGTGAGTGAGATAACAAGAAACAGGTCTTCTTGCAGTGGAAAGGGGCCATTGTGTCTTTCTCCCTCTTCAGGTACCAAAGCCCTATGTTTCCTTGTCGCTTGACATTTTGCATTTTGTGCCTTTTGTATATTTTACCAACCCATATTGTTTGTTCTGCTGTTTGAGTTTTATATTTTGTTAACCCTGTTTTGTCAGTGATTGTAAGTGTCTAACCTTTGCTGAATCCTCCCCCCTTGGGGCATTGTAGTGTCCACTATACCCTCTGATTTATGCCTGTTATGTTCCCAGTATTAAAAGGTATATGGTTATGTCCCCACTGGTGGTCTGGCCCTGCTGTATAGGGGAGGAGAGTCCCTACACCTCCCACAGCGCTTGTGCACCAGCTTTGATCCCTTCAGTTGGAGAGGGGGTACCTCTTGGAGTACCGCCCAGGTTACAGTAGCATCTGCAGGCAGTCGCTGCTTGCCACCCTGCCGCCAACCCACCAGTGGCATCTGCGGGCAGTCTGTGATCACCGCTGGCCACTGCCGATGCTGCCGGCAGCATCTGTGGGTGGTTGCCAGCCCTAGTCAGCACTCGCCACCCTCCTCCCCCCCACAACAACACCTGTGGGAGGTCCCACTTACTGCTGCTGCACTCCCGCTACCGCCATGCCCCCCCAGCTACGAGGGGCACATGTCATTCATGGGAACATCTGTTGTTTCTGTAAATTATGCTGTCTGGGGAAATTGTTCCCTATTTTATTTCAGTGTGTAGCTTATTATTGTCATGACTTTTTGCCAGTCTCAGTTTCTACGGCTATATCCTCAAGATTTGGAAACAGCCATACTGAAATCCTATTCCCTGAATACCTCCCCAGATGGTCTTTATGGACAACTTGGGTTTAACTTTGGGTTAATCTTATACAACCAGTCATTTATTTGGGTATTGTATAAAATGTTGTACTGATAGATGAATATTGTATTGTACTGTATAAGATTCCTTCAAAGAACCATCCAGCTCCTACTCTTTTTTTTTTTTTTTTTCCCTCTTAGAATTGTGAAACCAGGCCTCAGAAAAAGGCCAGGGACATCAATAGCAATGTGCTTTATTGGTGCCCTTATGAAATACTGCAGCATACAAGCTTTTTCTGTTAGAGGCATCTTCAGGCATCACAAATTCTATACTGATTTTCTACAACCTGCTGGTAGAAACTCTTCCTTGGCTTGGATAAGGATTTTTGCAACCCCCAAATGCCCAGAAGTATTAACATTGTGACATAATGTCAACACCCCTCTTGCACTGTTTCTGCACAAATCATGTTTGCTCCTTTTCCCATACAATACTTCATCTTTCAATTCAAGTAGCTGCATTTTCAAGTGATTTCTGCTGTACACTGTTCTAGAATCAGACATTTTTTTGCTTTGAAAAGCTTTTAGTTGCCTTGTTATCCATTCTTGCATTTTTTTTCCATCTTCTGTTTCAGTGCAAGAACCAGGTACATACATCAGGAGATTAAGCAGCTTTCTTCTTGACTGTGCTCATGTCTTTGAGTAGCAAAGTCCTTGCTTTCTTACCTAAGGCAGTGTTTACAAATAGCTGTCTGACAAGGCATCAGTATTGCCATTAGCTGTAGAAATCCAAATTGAAGATTAGCTCATCCACTATCTCTAAGATCCAGACTTCATGCTTGTTTCTTGAGGTCTAAGTGTCAAGACCCTTTTTTCCTGTTTCTGGATGGATCCATGTTTCTCCCTTACTGTATGTGCATCTGAGATCAAATAAGTGATTAGATTTCCTTAATTTTCTTGGCGTACCTGGCCTAACAACAGTTATCTTTTGGATGAGTTTCTACTATTCCCAAACATTTTGCATTCATGTTATACATATAATAGTGTATGCTCAATCCCATTTTTAAATATTCAGACCAAAATAAATACTGAAAGGTGATCTTTTATCTCTAAGTGTATCCCTGCTGCTTCTTCTAATACAAGGAAAGAACAAGAGTTCTGTCACAAAATCTATTGTGATAGATTCCACCGAGTTGCTTTTGCTTGATTTTTGATCTACAAGTCCAGCTACATTTTTATACATTGATCCACTACCTCTGAATTTAAGTCTTGTTTTTAAGTTCTTTGACCATCTTTAAGTTCTGTAAGGGGTCCCTTTATCTTTTCCATCTTGGTTTTAAATTAATACTGGTGTGTAATTTCTTTCCTTGAAAAATGGATAATACCAGCATTACTCCTTTTTACTGAGCCAGTATTTACAGGTTTCCATGTTGATTCTTGTGGGGAGGGAGGAATATTGATAATGAAGTCATATATTTCTTTGGATTTCATCCTGTTTGTGTTCATCTACACAATGTCCTGTTTGCCTGAACATAGTAGGAACTTAACAGTTAGAGACAGTTTTCTTGCTCATGGTTCTAAGAAAGCTTGCACTCTGCCTCAAAATGCCCTCTTAACATATTTCCAGAGTCAATCTATGAGCCACTTACAAGGGATCTGAAACACAGTCAAAGCAAAGCAAAGATTAGAAATCACAACAAAAATTTAGAATGGGGGAGTTGTATGTTTGTTTTGCTTTATAAAACTGTACTACCTCTTTTCATTATTTGATTTTATATTCAGAGATTTCCATGCTACATGGCTGTTGTAATACAGAGAAACTTGCATCACAGAGCTCTTTAACAAACAATTTAGACCAATCTTTGACTCTGCAATTAAGGGAATTTACTGCACAGAAAGGGCATACGTATGTAGACACTCGCCCATACTGTGCAGTAAATTAGGCTAATGTGTAGTAATGCATCTTATGTAGCTGTATCCACAGAGAAGGATTAATACTATAGGATAGTTTTGATCGATCATACACCAAAGGTAATGAATAGTTGAACTGCACAATAGAACTAACAAGAAACATCATATAGTTTGTATAAAATGTATCCAGTCCTCAGTCATCATAAACAATTAATTTATTCAAACAAATCAGATTGAAAATGACAAGGGGAAGGAACTTGATTAGAAAGTATCATTATTCATAATGAATAATTAGATCAGCTGCTCTTGACAGTGAGAGTATTCAAAGTATTTAAATATTAAGGTTTCTAGAGAAATAGTATCAGATGCATTACCTACACCTGCTATTTTTATTCCTGTTAAACTGTTCACTGGGGTTTACAATTTCCTTTTCTTGTTCATTGCATAACATGAAACACCCAGGATGGTCTATGTGACTGAGTTAGTGAGTGGTGGCATAGAAAACCTATAATTTACATTTCCTGCTGTTTTGTTAGCACAAACCTTACATTCGTCTTTGGCCTGAATCCATACGTACTGACTTGCTGCGGAATCAAAGGCTGTGATGGTTTATACTAGCCTATCTGTTCCACTGAGATTTGAATATCATAGCCTCCATATCTTGATTGGTTTAGGAGGCAATGTGTTAGCTGGCTTTCTCATGAGTGTCTGCCTGAATGAGTAACTACACACATGAGGGTGTTGTTGGTAGTGTTACATTGCTTCAGTGCAGAATGTCCTGTCTTGTCCTGTCCTGTTTTGAGCAGCCATGCTGTAAGAAGAGGGTGGAGATTTAAGATTCCAACCACATAAAATAATCAGCCTATTTCAAGTTTCATAATGTGATTTTGGAGGCAGTCGTAGAATTCAGCTGCCAAAACTAGAAGTGCTTTTGAGTTCTGGAGGTGCTTTGGCTTCAGTTTGAATCAGTAGGACTCAGTCCTGGTGTAACTACATCACCAGTTGGAGAACAATGAGCAAGATATTTTCTTATTCTATTCAGATATTATTTGTGTTCTGCTGGGTGCATCTAGACAAGATGCTATGGTACTGTAGTGATGCACTATGGTGCCATAGTATCCATTGGCAAAAATCGTGATGCCGCCATTATGTCACTGTGGCAACGTGTCCCTTCATTATAGAACATTACTACGGCAATGTAAGTAGCCAAAAATAACCATGCACAGCCAGCATGGTGCAATACAGGCTGTTACTGTGCCATCTTTTAGTACTTCCAAAGGGAAGTACTAAATAATGGCTCAGTAACAAAGGCATCATACAGCCACATGTAGATGTGCCTACAGTTATTTATGTCAGCATTGAAGTCTGGATCTTGACTGGCAGTGCTGGTTCTGTACCAGATCCTAATCTTCCTGCCCTTTACTAGTAAGAGTCCACTCTGCTACTGTAAGAACTTTTACCCTCTCTGTCTGGTGTGTGCTAAGCACTGATCATTTACTATTTGTTTTACAATGGCAGCAAAGGGCACTATTGTGTGAAGAACTTCAAAAACAATGAAATACATTTCTTGTCCTAATAATCAGACATGCCAGATCTTCAAGAGTTACGAGGTGAAGTTGGTGACTTTAACCGACTGTGGGTTTGGCCAACATTTTCAATATGCATTATTGCTTTGCATTATAGCCAATAGCTATTATCTTCTGTGTGAAGATTGCCTAGAGATTTCATCCCTGTTAAGCATTCTTCTAGGGTTTTCAGAGTAATTTATATAGCCGGGACTGGGACTTTTATTTTTTGTTGATATATGCCAATAACAATGGGTTTGACACATGACTTTGGTTAGTGAATAAGGCAGAACTGCATTCAACTGTAGCACTACTTTAAATTCCATCTGGCAGAATGTACGGGTACACATGAAAACAGGAAGTCGATACATTGCAAAGTGCTGATTGCTCAGTAAATTGTGCATTAGAAAGGAAACCGTTACATTTCTGCAAACAAAACAGTGCATTGTGGAATTGACTTGCCTTTAGATTTTAGTAGACAGGGATGTTTGGTGGGGGGAAGCATGAGTCACACTAGCTCAGTGTGTCATAATGAAAGCTTAGGGCAAAAAAAAAAAAAAATATATATATATATATATATCATTCTAAAGCAGAGGAATATACTGCCTGGGAGTAGGCAGCAACTGATCCCAGGAACCTATTTTGCCCAGCCACCTTTATATGCAGTAAGTGACGCTCACCTGTGATAATCTACCCCTGAATAAAACAGAGCTGCAGCATTTCAGCCCAAATAAAACTGTTCTGCAATCTATCCTAGGTACTTAAGGGAATGTCAGGCTACCATTATGTACAAATGATGTACAGCTGGAATTTCATTTGTAGTAGAGCTCTAATGTTCCATGTAGGCAGCTGGTATCTCACAGAACCTGAATTTTTTATCCTTGATGTAGGCAGACAAGATTCTTCGAGTAAATCTAATATCTTTTATTAGGCCAACTCAAATAGTTGGAAAAATTCTTCTCTGCAAGCTTTCAGGCAAGTTAAGTGTCATAAATCCAATATCTGTATTTAGTCCATGATGTTTTAGGAGATCATGAACTAAATATAGACATTGGATTTATGACACACTATAATCTGCCTAACATCTGACTCTGCAGGTAACCTCTCCACTTTGTACCAGTCATATTCATTCCCCTTTCCCATCCCACCACCCCCAACCTGTCTCTCATCCATTGACTACCTCAATTTACATTTTCACTGACTGGCTTTCTTGCATATGTACTGGCCTCTGGCTGCTTTACTAGTCCATCCAGGAAGAGCACAGACCAACTGCAGATGCTTCCTCAGCCTGACGAAGGGTATCTATACCTGAAAGCTTGCAAATACGTTTTCCAACCATTTGAGTTAGTCTAATAAAAGATATTGGATTTACCCAAGGAATCTTGTCTGCCTATGCCCTTAGACCAACACGGCTACAACCTACACCCTTACCCTTGATGTGGAGCTTAGCTTCCAGCAGGTTTGTGGGAGCAGATGCATGCAGGTATCTTGAAAAGCCACAAGATGTCACTCTTATACCAAAATCTCTTGATTGTGCGGCATGCTGTCCATGGGGCTTTGCAATATTTCTCCAAGAGAAAAATGTAGGACACACTAGATTGGATGATTTTAGTCTTCATCCAGTGCATTTTTAATAATCATTAAACTCCTTCAGTCCTTTGCAACTCTAAACCTGGAGAAAACATGCTGGACAAGCCACGTATACCATTTATAGCCGTAGTCACAGAGGGCACATCTACACATGATATTAATGTGACACAAAAAACTCTGGTGCAGTTTACACTGGAGTTTATTGCTCCTGGGCACAGCACTTATACATGCGTCTGGGTCCGCAGCACATTGAGGCAGGGAGTCCTAGGGGTCAGCCTGCTAGTCCAGAGCTGTCTGCCTCTGCTCAGCATGCTGCGGAGGGGATGGCTGGGGCATGAAGG
>NW_017728962.1:29124-36065 GCF_001723915.1 Gavialis gangeticus
GAACTAAATATAGACATTGGATTTATGACACACTATAATCTGCCTAACATCTGACTCTGCAGGTAACCTCTCCACTTTGTACCAGTCATATTCATTCCCCTTTCCCATCCCACCACCCCCAACCTGTCTCTCATCCATTGACTACCTCAATTTACATTTTCACTGACTGGCTTTCTTGCATATGTACTGGCCTCTGGCTGCTTTACTAGTCCATCCAGGAAGAGCACAGACCAACTGCAGATGCTTCCTCAGCCTGACGAAGGGTATCTATACCTGAAAGCTTGCAAATACGTTTTCCAACCATTTGAGTTAGTCTAATAAAAGATATTGGATTTACCCAAGGAATCTTGTCTGCCTATGCCCTTAGACCAACACGGCTACAACCTACACCCTTACCCTTGATGTGGAGCTTAGCTTCCAGCAGGTTTGTGGGAGCAGATGCATGCAGGTATCTTGAAAAGCCACAAGATGTCACTCTTATACCAAAATCTCTTGATTGTGCGGCATGCTGTCCATGGGGCTTTGCAATATTTCTCCAAGAGAAAAATGTAGGACACACTAGATTGGATGATTTTAGTCTTCATCCAGTGCATTTTTAATAATCATTAAACTCCTTCAGTCCTTTGCAACTCTAAACCTGGAGAAAACATGCTGGACAAGCCACGTATACCATTTATAGCCGTAGTCACAGAGGGCACATCTACACATGATATTAATGTGACACAAAAAACTCTGGTGCAGTTTACACTGGAGTTTATTGCTCCTGGGCACAGCACTTATACATGCGTCTGGGTCCGCAGCACATTGAGGCAGGGAGTCCTAGGGGTCAGCCTGCTAGTCCAGAGCTGTCTGCCTCTGCTCAGCATGCTGCGGAGGGGATGGCTGGGGCATGAAGGTACTACAGTATGGGGCTAGCCAGCAGGCAGCACCCACACTGTAGCACCCTCACGCCCCAGCCAGCCCTGTCACCATATGCACATGAATTTCACTGCACATAACTACTCTGTTGTAGAACAGTACATGTTTGGACTACAGTGGAGTTAATTAGTTTACTACAGCCTAATAGTGCCACACATATAGATAGTAACACTTTACTGTGGAGCTAATAAGTCAGCTCTGCAGTAAAGTATCTTGTGTAGATGCACCCAGAAACAGCTATAATCCCCACTATGAAGGGGTTTGAAAATGAGTGTGTATATATATTAGGTAGGCTCTATATTGGAATGTTGTGTGCACTCCAGGAATTAGTTACCCTGATTTATGAAGGATACATAATGGCTTTTTGTTTTTCAATTTGTAAATTAAACTTTATCCCACATATTTAAAATGATTAGCAATGAACTAATTAATGTTGATATTGAAGCATCATTATTGGGCTTTGGATATGACAGCCTAGGTCTAGATAATGACTTATGTGTTGAGGGCAGAGCTTTTTATCAAGTGACTGTTTAATACAAAATACACAAGTACTCCCAGAACCTAGAATTTTCTTTCTCTCTCTCTTAAACAACAGTACCCACCCCACTAAGCTAAAGAGTCAGGCTGGTTCTTGTTGGGGTGTTCTCTCCATGAATTCTGCATTCCTTTCAACACAATGGTCCAGGTTCATCTGGGTCCTCCAGGGACTCTGCCTTCAACAGGGAGCCTTCACTCCAGACAAGCTAATAGCCTGGGGCTTAGGGAATTTTTCTGGAAAAGGGAGATATTTTCAAGCCCCTTCATAGTGAGGAAGCTTAGGACACAAGTCTCCCTACTTCCTGAGAAAGTACTCCAGTTCTCCAGTACTTTTTGGGGCAAAAGATGGGCTGTTCTCTCTCCCACTCACATCCACAAGGTTAGCCCCTTTTGATGACATATGTGCAGGGAGGCTAGATTTGTGAATCTAAAACCGCCTTAAGCAGGGGTTGTGTTTCTATGCATTGAGCTCATCAAAGATGGTGACACTGCAGTATAGGACAGTTTCCAGCAGAAGCCAAGGATGCAGTGAGGCAGCCTTTTTTTTTATTGGAATGTTCACAGGATGCATCTACACATGCTATTATGGTGATGCAATACACTCTGGGGCAGGTCATGCTGGAGTTAACTGCTTCTGGATGCAGTGTCTACATGTGCACCCAGGATTGCAGCAATTAGAGCCAGGGTGGAGCAGCCCCTGGCTGGCAGGAGGTACAGGGGCTTAGCCCTGGGTTCCAGGTGGTGGTGCTGGGCCACAGAGGGGCTGGCAGGAGCAGGGGGTCTGACCCCTGGCTGGCTGGGCTGACTAGATGCAATTTGCACCCAGTGGTCACTGTCTACATGAGTGTTTGATTGCAGTTATTACTCCGCTGGAAGATAGTACATTTATTTTGCCCCAATACCAGTTGACATGTGGATGGTGAGCTAATCAACTCCGCAGTAAAGCACATGTGTAGATGCACCCACAGGTGCTTAAATCTGTTCTTGGCTCTGGCTCAGTGTTCTCAGGACTTTAACAGGGAACAAAAGTGTTTGCAGCCTTCTTAGTTTCTGGCTTTCTGTAGATGCAGGCAGATGTCATATCTGTAATTTTTTCTTCACAATTATTCAATTTCTTTAAAGCTGTCCAGGTGTAAGATCATCTTTTTATATTTTAATGAAAGTTTAGATCTGCACAAACTGAGCATGACCTCTCCACTAGCAGCTATCTTACATCATATTCTGGAGATTCTGCAGTTCCCACCATTGTCTATTCCTGACTAGGGCAGTTGTTTCCTGGCATAAAATGTCTAGTGCTTTCTCCATTCAAATGACTATAGTGAAAGGGACTTTCACCACTTTGAGAGACATTCCATAGTTTACTAGGTCTGTGTTAAAATATATTCGTAATTCTTTGCCATATTTCCTCTCATTATTCCCTTTAAATTCTTGGACCAGTTTATACTGGGTTTCTTGTTACTGGGCTTCAGACACTTCATACACACACGCGCGCGCGCACACACACACACTGAGCTGTGTGTGTCCATGCGCATGTGCACACTTAACTGGCGGTGGAGCATCCTTTATGAATGCCTTCTGGAAAGATTCACCTTACTTTCTTTTCTGAGAAAAATAATGGGATTTCATACAATTTGTCAAAGGAAAGAAAAGCAACCTATATAGGTTTATTTTCTAGTCGGAATTAGTCTGCATTTCCTACCAGCAGACTGGTGTCTAATTTTGGTATGGATTCACAAGGAAACACCAGAACAATCTCATGGGTTATCTGTGGCTGTAGTTGTACTTGGCAAGATCATCATGAATTTAGCTTTAGGCTAGGGACAGAAGTTATACATAAACCAGTCTACATGATTGGAAACTGGTTTAAACCTGTAACCCTGTAACAGAACAGAATCTCAATTTCAAAATGGCTGTGATTGATTTAAGATAAACCTGGCTGAATGTAGTATCAGACTTAACTGATTTGAGTCAAACTGGTTTATGAAACTTCTCTCCCAGACCCCTTCCTGGTTCAAGTTAAATCAGAGTCCTCCAGCATCCCAGCATTTTGCAGCCATGTGTTGGGCTGTGCTGCCTACTCCAGAGAGCAGGGCTGGCCCCACTCCTCTTCTCCCTAGCTGGAGCAGTGGGACCTGGCAGACAAAGATGGAGGGGGCAAGCCCCAGTGGGGGGTGCAGCTCAGTCTACAGGGTTGGAAGAGACTGACCCCCCAGGTAAACCCTGGCTAGGGTCTGGACCCAGGAGGGCGGGGTTTAACCACCCCTAACCCTGCTCAAACTTACTGCTGGTTGCAACTGTGGACTACAAATCCCAGAGGAACCTAGAAGCAGGAAGAGGAAGTGATGAGCAACCCTGCAGTGTGCTGCTGTTATAAGTCTGGAAAGCAAATCCCAGAGACCTTGGTGGTAGCAGGAAGAGGAAGTACACATACAGCCAGAGAGACATGCTCTACCACCCCCCGGCTTCTAGCCTGAGCCACTGCAGGCATGTGTCTGCATTTCCTGAATCAAAAGTAAATGTCTGTTCACTTCTGTTTCAATTTAATCTGTGCAGTTTAGCCTATACTGCAAAGACTGAATAGATTCAGCCATAGGCTTTTTGACTGTCTGTAATTAGCCTTAATGTTTTAATGGAAACTGGGACAGGATGGGCTGCCAGTAGGAAAGGAGTTGAACTTTGAGGAGTGGAAAGAAAAGTCCTTTAGAAAGTGTTAATATTTTAAGGGCATTAAATTATTTGGGAATAGATATTGCATTTGAATTTAGACACTACCTTAGCCTGAATGAACTTTTAAATGCAGACAAGACCTGAGATGGTAAGTTTGGACAGGAGGGAGCACTGACCTTGTATGCAGCTTCTGGACAATAATTTGACCTAAAAATGGAAGCTGCAGCAACATATAAAGATGAATACCTTTAAAATGGAATCAAGAGACCAATCCTGTAGATGTTCTTGGCATCTCTGCACAAAATGGCTCTGTAATCAAGCCCATAGTCAGATATACATTTTTTAAAAGACAAAAATTATCTTAATAGTCCTCTCTATGGAAAATAAATGGTGTCCACAGATTTTTCCAACCATCCCTGAAATGATATTAATTTCACTAGAGTATTTGCTTCACAGGAAGCTTAGTTTGGCAAACCATAAACCTGATGCAAACCTGTGTCAACCTCATGTGTATTAATCTGACTCCCACCTCTGTTGAAGTTCATTGTAAAGGTATTTAATAAGAAACAGCCCACTTTTCAACACATGATTAATAATTCTGGGTACTTTATAGAGGTAGATTTTTTTTCTGGCTCCATTCCTTCTTAGATTTAGTCCAATGGGGTTGCAATTCATAAAGTAAAATGAATCAGAAACTCCAAACAGAGCAAGATGTGATGGGAGAGAAAAAAGGGTTTCTTTTATTTATACTTCCTGTCAGCCAGTAAAAGAGTGAAAATGGTAAAGGGCAAAATGTCCCTAATCCTTGCATACCCTAAGGGCTTTTATTCTGTGACATCACCTCGGTATAACTGCTTCCAGATGGGGGGGGGAGGGGGCTTGCTGAATTATCCTTTTCCTCCCTTTTTGATCTTCAATTGGCCACTTGAAAAAAATAGCATGAAAAGCAAACTTGGTAGAAATGAAGAAGTTGATATGGCTAGGGCTATGTAGGTGCCTAGGGCAGACCTCAACCCTTATCTTGCCTAGAATCTGTTTTCAAGGGAAGGAAAACAGAAATGGAAGAATTCAAGAAACATGTCAGGATTGTGAAGACCTAATAATATGTAGCTATTGCCTTTCGTAAGATGTGGATTTTTTCCCTACAGCTACACTGGGGAATGAAACCTTCTAAACCCAGAAGATTTAATCTAGTTAATTACAGACTTTTGAGAAGGAAATTAAGGGAAAACTAGTTAGTATCAGTTTCCCCTATCCCCACCTGCTCATTTTTTGACATAGATACTTTATTTCACTGTATGCAACTCTTTTTCTAGATTTTTAGTGTTAGAAAAAGTTGACCTTTCACAAGTTTTGTTTTGTTTCGAGCTCTTCAGTGTAGCATTTGGATGCATGGCAGAATCTTTTAAGCAACTTGTTTTTCCAGACCATATTTTCCCATTTATGGAGATTAAACCCACTGCAAAACTGTGGAGATATAGATAGGTATTTCAATATATTGGAAAACAGCCTAAGTACTCATATGATGCTCAGTACAACAGGGTGGTATGCAGAAAATGCATTTCTGTGTGTGAGGAGGGAGGGGGACTGTTTACTAATGTCATAATGATACAGTGGGTGTGTCTATATAGGCAATTAATGTGACTGAATAAAGTCTAGTGCAATTTGAGCCAGAGTAAACTAATCCTGATGTTACCATCTACATGTGTGTTTAAGCACAGTCATTTACTCCACCATTGGACAGTACCCATGTCTTATGGGACTATCCAACAGCACTAAAACTAGTCCACACCAGCTTAACTGTTGCACATGTATAGGAGCTGACACTATTGTGTAGTAAATTATTCTACTTCACAGTAAAGTGCATATGTAAATGTGCCCAGTGGTACTATCTGAACTTTAACACTCAGTCACTTGTGAGTAATAAACTTTCGTATGTGAAATACATTCTCTAGTTCCTGAGTTCAGAATCAAGCAAAGCAGGATCTGAACCAAGGAAGTGCCCAACTATTTAGGTTCTGTGATATTTTGGGGGTCTCTTTCTCTGGTGTTCTCATCTGATACCTGAAAATTATCTGAAAGTTCTCAAATTGCTCTATTCACTAGCATTACCTATCTAGAGGCTTGCTTTGATTTTCCTTCTATATACATTATGGGAAAATATTTCACTTTGTTTATAGATTTATTCTATTATAAAGTGATCTATTCCCAGTCCCTGTGCATGTGTACAGCAAAACCAAAGTCACTCAACAATAGTTAAGTCTCAGCAAGAGTAGCTAAAACTTTAAAGGGCTCCTCTAAAGAACTTGATTTACTAACATGATTTACATGAAGTCATGAAATACCAAATGTTGGGCTTCACATGTGGAGAGAGTTTTAGAGCTGACTGCTCATTGGACTCCCTAGCTGCACAAACACAAGGCTTGTCAGCTCATGGCTCAGGTTGTTTCAAATGTTGCACTACAATTACAGTTATTGACTTATTTGTGGCAAATGATGTGTTCATGGACAAATTTTGAAGCCATCTCAAAAGTTAATAAAGGAAATGTGAACCTTTATTTTGATTAATTTTGATGTAACATTGTTCTTTGGTAAAAAAAAAAATCATAAAACACTCAAGATATTGCATAGGAAATAAAATACATGTAGAGAAAAAAAACACATATATACATTTCATAAAAATAGAATACATCTTGGCAAAATTACTTCTAGAGTTTGTTACCACCTCATACAGTGTATTGACACCTAACATTTTGCTGAACCAAAGGTAAGATTTGTGGATTTTAAAAAATGTTCTATTTGCAACCCCCCCCCCCCCC